>NC_091278.1:0-303888 GCF_042100115.1 Alternaria dauci
GCAATTAAGAAAGGTGAAGAATTTGAGAATGAGCTATCGATAGGCAAGAGTGGCAGTGGAATACAGCAAGTTTGCAGGGGAAGGGACGATTGGGAATGCGACTTTTGTGGAATAGAATGCTTCTGCTGGACTGTCGAGGCGGGAATGACTGAAGTTTGATGACATTAGCCAAGCTGACCCTAACCCTAACCCTAACCCTAACCCTAACCCTAACCCTAACCCTAACCCTAACCCTAACCCTAACCCTAACCCTAACCCTAACCCTAACCCTAACCCTAACCCTAACCCTAACCCTAACCCTAACCCTAACCCTAACCCTAACCCTAACCCTAACGGTTACAGCTTCTTAGTTACTTAGGGCTTCTTAGTTACTTAGGGCTTCTTAGTTATTTAAGGCTTCTTAGTTATTTAGGGCTTCTTAGTTACTTAGGGCTTCTTAGTTATTTAGGGCTTCTTAGTTATTTAGGGCTTCTTAGTTACTTAGGGCTTCTTAGTTATTTAGGGCTTCTTAGTTATTTAGGGCTTCTTAGTTATTTAGGGCTTCTTAGTTACTTAGGGCTTCTTAGTTATTTAGGGCTTCTTAGTTATTTAGGGCTTCTTAGTTACTTAGGGCTTCTTAGTTACTTAGGGCTTCTTAGTTACTTAGGGCTTCTTAGTTACTTAAGGCTTTTAAGATTAATTTATATTAAAGTTAAAGTAAAATAGTAGTAAAGTTTATATTTATTTTATTCTTATAATATTATTAGCTATATAGTAATATAAATAATAAAACTATATACTTTAGAAATAAATCTTACTATTAGTAATAAAGGATTTAAAAAACTATACTAACTATTACTTAAAATACTTAAAAACTCTTTTTTTAAATAAAATAAAAAAAAATTTATTTTTACCTTAAATCTTTTATTAACTTTTAATAAATACTACTTTTAAAATTATTTCTTTCTACTAGTTTACTTAATTAAAAATAGCTATATAGTTAGAAGTAGTATATAAAAGGCTATACTTAAGGAGCTATTATATAAGTATACTATTATTTTATTAAATAAGAAAAGAAGTTAAGGAAAGCTATAGTTTAAAAGTTATTTAGGAAGTAGTAGCTTAGAGTATTATTTATTTAGTTTACTAGTATAGAATCTAAGTAAACTACTTACTACTTAGATTCTATAAGTAGTATACTTTATATATATAACTAAGATCCTATTAAGGAATAAACTAATTAGGCTTTAGCTTATTATATAGTAAGTTAATTAGAAGTAACTAGTTATTATAAAATAATAAATTATAAAAAACTACTTCTTATTTTTTAAATAACTATACTTAGTAGTTACTAATACTTTATTATACTTTTTTTTCTTAAAGAAAAAATACTAAATTTTTATAAAATATTTTTTATTTTAAAGTATTAAATATTTTATTCTTTTACTTTATAAATATCTTTATCTTAAATATAAGTTATACTCTTTTCTTCTTTTTATAAAGTAGTTAAAAGTTATTAAATCTAAGTAAACCTTTATATAAGAATATAGATAAATAAAAAAGTAAAAAAATCTTATTTAATATATTACTATATACTATATACTTACCCTTAGTTAAGTAAAATAAATAACTTTTTTTAAAAGGTTTCTTAATTATAGTAAAACTTTATAAATTCTTAATCTTTATTTAAGTTTTATATATAGTAGTATAAATTTCTTTTATAAAGATAATATAAGAAAGTCTTACTTAGTAGTAACTAGTATTTAGTTAATATAGCTTTAAACTATCTTTACTTATTACTTAATTAAATACTTAATAACTTTATTCTTACTTTAGTATTTATTATTCTACTTATTTAAATAAAATTTAATTTAACTAGCTTTATTTTATACTTTTTCTTTATTTATTACTTTATTATTATAAAGTAAAAGTAGTCTAGTTTTATTACTTCTATAGTAATATTATTAAATAATAAATAAGAAAGAAAAAAATTAATTATTATAAATATATTTAGTAGAAAGTATATTTTTTAAAGATATAGTAAAAGGATTACTAACTATTTATACTAATAGATATATAAATTTTTAAAAGATTAGGTAATACTAACTTTAATATTTATTAAAAGTTACTATAATATAAACCTTAACTTACTATAATATAAACCTTAACTTACTATAATATAAACTGTAACTTACTGTAACATAAACCTTAACTTACTATAACATCAACCTTAACTTACGGCAACATCAACCGCAACTTACTGCAATATTAACCGCAACTTACTATAACATGAACCGCAACTTACTGCAACATCAACCGCAACTTGCTGCAACATGAACCTCAACTTGCTGCAACATCAACCGTGATATATCGTAATGTATAATACAACATACTATAGTACATATTACCAACTATTGTACCACCTATTGTACCTTACTATACTACATATTACAGCTTTATACACCCGTATAAGTTCTACATACAGTATATTATTACTTCTCCTCCAAAATCCTCTTCTGCCTTAACTCCTCTTCTCCCCAACGTAGCCGCAACTCTCCAGAACCGCTTGAAGTTCAGGGCTTTACTTCCAACCCATCTATTGTCAAACATATACAGCTGCATACGGTGAACTCAAGGTGTTTAGGAAACACACCTTTACCGCGATTTATTACAGTGTCTTTCAACAGTGTTGTGCTTGCGTCTTTTACCAGCACGTTTATTATTTTGATACAGTGTATTATCACTTTAAGAGGAATAGAGTAAGCGCATAAACTCTTACTCTACTACTTCTCTTCATTACTACGTACTGGCTTTCAAAGAACAAGAAGAGATCGATATTAGCCTAGTCCCACACTATCCTACTGGGAGGCTTGTCTTCCTTGATCTCCAAATCACCTCCAGCGTCTCTAGAACCTTTTCAATCGTACTGGTTCCAGTCGTGTGCTACGTTGCTGCACTGATCTCCACCGTGACCCTCATCATTGCCGGCGTGATCCTCATCATCGTCAGCGTGATCCTCACCCTCTGGCTTGTCCTTGGCTTCGTCTCCACCATCGTCGGCGTGATCCTCACCCTCTGGCTTGTCCTTGGCTTCGTCTCCACCATCGTCGGCATGATCCTCACCCTCTGGCTTGTCCTTGGCTTCGTCTCCACCATCGTCGGCGTGATCCTCACCCTCTGGCTTGTCCTTGGCTTCGTCTCCACCATCGTCGGCGTGATCCTCACCCTCTGGCTTGTCCTTGGCGTCATCCCGATTCCAGTCATCTCCACCGGAATAGAAAGGAATCCCATCATCATTTGGCTTGTCCTTGGCGTCATCCCGATTCCAGTCATCTCCACCGGAATAGAAAGGAACCCCATCATCATTTGGCTTGTCCTTGGCGTCATCCCGATTCCAGTCATCTCCACCGGAATAGAAAGGAACCCCATCATCATTTGGCTTGTCCTTGGCGTCATCCCGATTCCAGTCATCTCCACCGGAATAGAAATCAATTCCATCACCGTCGACGGGGGAGGCTGTGGAAAATGTGGGGAGAGGTCCGTAGTTGGCATCGGGAAACATCTTTATGGGCTCTTCAGTGGCCTGAGAGCCCGCAGCGAAGGCCTCTATATGCTCGGCGACATTGAACGGGGGGTTGAACTCGCACCAACCTTGAGCCAATTCTGGATCAACGTGCAATTGGATGGCGGATTTTCGGTCTAGGCACCATTTCCAAACCTTGTAGTAGGCGAGCTTGACGTACCGCTTGTCCTTGTCGGTCGCACCAGTGTATTCGGCGAGGACGCTCACAGGATTACCAACGATAACGAGGAGGGAACGCGCGCGTCCAACGGCTAGGAGCATTCGTGTGGTATGCTTGACGAAACCGAGGTCGCCAGCGTTGGTGGTGTCGAATACAATACCTTCCTTCTCGGCGCCCTGCATTTTGTCGACTGTGAAGACTTCGACGTCTCGCAGCTGGACGCTAAGTTTGAACAGCTCCTCCTCGTCAACCTGATTGGCTAAGTGCTCCATGAATCTAGCCAATACGAAGCGGATAGCGGCAACTTGCGCTACATACGGGGTGATGATAGCGACCTGCTTACCAGAAAACCCGCCAGCGATCATCTTGCAGACGGCCCGGAGGGTATAGGGAATGAAGTCCTTGTTGTAGCGAGACTTGGTGGCACCGACGATGTCGTGGCTACCTTTGACGCTGACGAAGATGACGCGATGGCCGGAGGAAATGTTGAACTGCTCCATCGCGATCTCCATGGCGCGAATGTTTTCTTCCCGGTCATCTACCCCGGGGGCCACTTCCATACGGCCACGAGGAAGGATGTGGTTGGTGAGAGCGTTGATGTCGGAATTGAAGCGGTACTGTGTGTGCAGGTAAATAGTGGTACAGCCGCCTAGCATCGCACGATGGAAGAAAGGTAGGTCCTGCTGATCACTGAAGACGTGACGTTCCTCCGAACCACCGGCAGCAGAAGGCTTTGGCTGATGGATATCGCCGAAGAACAGGTGGGGTGTTATGGCCTTGCGCTCGACCATCAGCGGGCCCTCGTTATTATAGGCGTGCGTGTACACGAGAGGAGCGAGCGTGCTTGACTCGCTTGACTTGCCAGCCTCGTCGTGATGAACGGCATACGGCTGCTCGAGCGTATGAGTACGCGGCTGCGAGATTACGTCGGAGGTCATGCCAATGGCTACGGCCAGTTGAGCGAGGTCCCTAATGATCTCGTTGGTGAGAGCAGTCAGTCGGCGCATGTCATCGGCGTCGAATTCTTGGCCTGAAGCATAGAGGTCGAGCTGAAAACGGAAATCGCGGTACTTTTTTGGTTGGGCGATTTCGTGTACCACTAACTCGTTCGTATCGGCATTACGCTCCGGCACTCCGGCGAGGCGCAGAACCCACGCACCCTCCGACAGCATTTCCAACTGAAGTCGCTTGTCGGTGAAAGACGACTTTGTCTCGGACGTCTCAAGAAGGATGCGGAATTGCGAGTCCACTGTCAGTGCGTCAAGGAACGCCATGGTCCGCCTGTCTTCACTGGACTTCTCCTGGTAAGCCGCTGCCTGCTCTTTCAGCTGGTCCTTGGTGAAGTGCTCTTCTTCGATGTATTCAAAGTAGGGCGGCTTCTCGTTCTTTAGCAGGACGTTGCGAGCAGCTTCGGACTCCTTGCGAACAACCGCTGTCTCCGTCTCTTTCATATGGCGTCGGATTACGATAGGGAAACGTGCCTGGATGCCAGCGGCCTTGAGCTCCTTCCGTCGCTCTAGGCAGGCCGTGTAGATCCTGAGCATAGCGTCGTCGAGCTGCTTGTTCAACGGCGACGTGACCCAGAAAGCAGCAAGGCGACCAAGGCCATGGATAACGCCAGTTTGTTGAGCCTCGTAGTGCGCAACAGCCAGAGCCTCGATGATGCGTGTCTTGCCAACGCCACCAGGACCTTGGATGAGCGCTACACCACCGGCAAGGGCGCGAAGCTTCTGCAAAACGTCGGGTTGGAGTGAGCGGTTCAGACGCTCCATGATGCTGTCCTTAGCACCGTTGTCTCCCAAATACGCGAACATGCCGGCGAAGTAGTCCACGATCTTGTCGTCTGGGAAGCGAAGGTAGGAGTTGTGGAGGATTTGAGTGACATCGCTAAAGGCATCGCCGCCTCGGAAGTAATGGTTAAGGGCGTTGATCTGGCGCTTGATTCCCACGGTGGCAGGGTTCAAGCGAGCAAAGACGTAGATGCCGCGAAGCTTACGCAATGCCTCTTCAGCTTCAGGCAAAGTACGATAGTTAAATGCACAGCTGTAGTGAACGCCCTCCTTGAACAGGGGCTGCTCGGCGAAGGATGCACCCAAGCGAGGGCGGTAGAGAAAGCCGCCTATGTAGCTAGCGGGCGTGATGCCTGCGGACGGTTTGATCTCAAATCGCCAGGTGTCCGCTTGCTCCTGGTAGGGACTGAACTGGATGTCCACGAAGGCGCCCTCGCGGTAGCTGGCGCCCTCTGGTACCCTGAGCTCGGCGTAGTATAACCGGTCACCGCCGCCGCGAACCTTCATAATCTTGGTGTCGGTGATCTCGAAACCCTTCTGCTTGGCGGCCTTGCGCAGTTCGTGGACAAGGTTCTGGTAGTGCACGGTGACGTACTGTGTGTTGTTCTGGAATGCCCACTGGGGAGGGACCTTGAATCCTTTCGGCTGCTTGTCGACAGAGATCTCCATGCCAGTCTGAGGGTTGACACGACAGTCCTTCCAGTAGAGCAGAATCGGGTCGTTCTTGTATTGAGCTTGCATCTCTTTGTACACGGTATCTATGCGCTCTTGTGCTGACTCTGTGGCGACCGTGAAGAAGTGCAGCACGGTGCCCTCGCCGCCATTCTCGAGGATATCGCGAGCACGATGGATGACTTCATCGAAGATCCCAAAGTTCTGGTGGGAGAAGAACCCCAATCCGTAGAGGGGGCGGGAGTTCAGAGGTTGTCCGTCAGGTTGTTCGGTTTGGAGGTCGAAGCGGAAGTGTAGGAGCATCCCTAGTTCGCTGAGTGCAAGCTTACTAGCAGCTCGCTTAACATCTTCTTAGGAAACCCTTGAGGTGAAGAACTCATCGGTGATCTTCATGGGAAGTACAGTGCAGTTGACGATGTTGTGGGCTGTCAGGGTAATGGAGGCTGCCCGATGAGCGTGGCCACGGAGGGTGATACTAGCGTCGTCGCTCGGATAGGAAATATCCATCTCTACACTAACGGAGGAGACATAGTAAGGGATCTTCCGAGTGAATAACTTTGTTGTGAAGCTAGGTTTATCCAGTGGTGGGGCCATGGTTTGGGCAGGAGGAAGCTCGTCTTTGCCATCCTTGGAGACGTCCTCCTTGGAGACGTCCTCCTTGGAGGCGTCCTCCTTAGGAGCACGAAACTTGCGGGTTTTGATCGGCTGGGGATAGAAGCAATCCGAGGCAACGTGGCCGAGACGGTTACAGCCGTTGCACCTAGGGCCCTGGTCTGCTGCTGGCTCACTAGGGCATTGCTTGGAGAGGTGCCCGTGACCACCGCAGTTGAAGCACTCGTTCGTGGGACAGTCGCGGTAGACATGGCCAACCTCGCCGCAGTTGGAACACGCTTGCTGTTCGAGCTTCTTGGGGCAATCTTTGGCCCTGTGGCCTGGTTCTTTGCAGGTGAAGCAGGCGTGCTTCTCTCGGTCAGGGGCGTCGGGAAGGCCTCCGAGCTGGACAGAGTCTTTGCCGGGTGCCTCCAAGACAGCAATGCCCTGGTCGTAGACTTCTGTATCATGCGGCGCCGACGTCGGCCGGTCATTGACCATGTAGTGCATGACAGACTGGTCGGCCATGCTGGACGATATGCAAAAACAGAGTTTCAACGGTAGGTGAGACTTTGTTTCTATACGGACAGCACATCGTTAGCAATCGATCAGCGGAACAGGAGGCCACAACAACTTACCGACAAGGGTCAATGGGTAGGTAGAGATATCGACGTTGAGAGTGGTTTGCTTTCAAGAGAAGCAATTCGGGGAAGGTGTCAAGTAGTTGGTGTGGAGGAAAGTGTTATTTGTGCAGGACTAGGTAGCGCGAGCGCGAGAGACGCTAACGCCAAGCAAATTTTGCGTTGCTCACCTTGGGTTGTGCGTGAGGAAGCGAGGAGCAAGATAAAGACACGTGAAAAGAAGGATTGGATGGAGAACGATAGGGACGCGAAGAGGATATGGGGATCACCCGAGTTCTACAAGTTGGTACCAAGAGACAGAAGTGGACAGCCAGTCGACCTTTGGGCAATAGGAAGATAACTATCGGACCGGCCATACAAATAAGCGAGGACATGCCAAGGTGAATGGGAGATCTAGCGAGCGTCAAGGCCACAGCAATGCGCAGCGTGTAGCCGGCTACGTCTTGGCTCTCTCCTTCGCGACTACAGTTAGTCCTACGGCTGGGTGATCCCCATATCTCTTTTCGCTTTCTTTTGTTTGGTTCTATCAACTTCTATGCTCGATTCAGTTCACGATGACGGCCAGAACTGCGTTTGGGTGATCCCCATGTCTCTCCCTACTTTCCCTGCTCCTTGTCTCTCTTCTCCCTCTGCTCGCTTTCTATACACTCGGGTGATCCCCATATCTTTTATCAACTTTCTCTGTTTCGCGCGTACGCAACGTGAGCCCGCGTCAGAGTCTTGTGCGCTGTACCCGCAATGCTCAACAGTGAGCGCTCACGCCAGAACCGGGTGGCTATACTATGCCCTACTCCTGGTCATCGTTCTACTAGGCTCAGTACGGGCGACGAGGCTAAAATTACTGGGAGCTTCCCCTTTCACTTTTCACCGCTCTCCGGCTGTTTCCTCGCGCATGTTGCCACAACACGAACGTTGCGACGCTCGCCGCAACACCACCCACCCACCACGTACCGCAGCATCGTCAACCTGCATACACCTTCTACCACGGGTGACTAGGATGGACGATAACACGCAGTCACCCGCCCATCCACCGGCAGGCGACCCCAGCTCCCTTAGCTACTCGGGGAACCAAACAGAGATCTTCCGCGGCTTCGGCATCGACGACGCCACCAGACAAAAGGAGATAGCCAGGACGATTGACAAGATTCTTGTGGACAACTACCCCGATGCACGCAATCGAGGTGCAGCAAAGCTCAGCGACACTGCCAATGAAGACCTGAACAAGAACCTACACGCCCTGGTCTGGAAGTCCGTACCCGACTTCCGCAACGAACCCAAGGCGTGGAGGACAATGGCGATTAGCAAGTTGATCACACATTCTCTCAATCGCCTGAGGAAGCGTAAAGCGGAAGGCGACCATGCTAAAGCCCCAACCCCCAACCCCTTGACGGCAACCTCTACACTCCAAAAGCGCGAGTTATCGCCAGAATCAACGCACAACTCCAAAGACCACCCACCTAAGCGCTCTCGATCCAGAACCGTTCCTACAGGATTCACGCCTACTCCGAACAACGACAAGCCTGCTAATCCTCCCATGCCAACCGCTTCAAATCTCGACACACAGGTACATATATGCGCCGTAAAGGATGGAGAGATCAGCGAAGTAGTCAGCATGGTCGAATTCAGTGACATATGTTGGGAGGGCATCCCCAACTGGGAAAAACTACGCGACGAAGCTGAGCAATGCTACGAAACTGCGCAAGGCCTAGGACTCGATGGATTCGACTTCAAGGGCCGCTTGTTTATCGCTCCAAGAGCAAATCAGCATATCGGAATTGGAAGCCAAGGTGGATTCAACTTTGCTATGCGAGAAATCCCAGCTGGCACAGCCGTAGTGTTTGTCACGACGGTTAGATTGAACGTAACCGACACGCAAGTTGCCTCCTCCAAAGTCGTCCCGCCAGCAGAGGTGCAAGATGGTCAGCAACAAGATGCCACCCACATGCAAGTTGCCTCCTCCGAGCCCGCCCCGCCAGCAGAGGTGCAAGGTGACCAGCAACAAGATGCCACCCACATGCAAGTTGCCTCCTCCGAGCCCGCCCCGCCAGCAGAGGTGCAAGATGGTCAGCAACAAGATGCCACCCACATGCAAGTTGCCTCCTCCGAGCCCGCCCCGCCAGCAGAGGTGCAAGGTGACCAGCAACAAGATGCCACCCACATGCAAGTTGCCTCCTCCGAGCCCGCCCCGCCAGCAGAGGTGCAAGATGGTCAGCAACAAGATGCCACCCACATGCAAGTTGCCTCCTCCGAGCCCGCCCCGCCAGCAGAGGTGCAAGGTGACCAGCAACAAGATGCCACCCACATGCAAGTTGCCTCCTCCGAGCCCGCCCCGCCAGCAGAGGTGCAAGATGGTCAGCAACAAGATGCCACCCACATGCAAGTTGCCTCCTCCGAGCCCGCCCCGCCAGCAGAGGTGCAAGGTGACCAGCAACAAGATGCCACCCACATGCAAGTTGCCTCCTCCGAAGCCGTCCCACCGGAAAGTAAGGAGCTTACACCCAAGACACTCAAGGAGATACTAGATTTGGCGGCCAACATACATCCATTATCCTGGTCGAGGGAAGAATCCACACCTAGCAACAGCGCACACAAGCAGCATCCTGTAGGTCCGTTCTCGTCATACATGTCCAGGAATAACAGCATCGCCTTCCCCCGCACACTTCAACCCTCGTCGTTCACACCCGTGAATCTGCTACCGCTCGCCAGACCTGCCAAACCACCGTCCAGCGCACCTAAGTCCTTTCTCAAGTTTGTCGAGACCTTCCCTTCTAATAGCTACCACGGTAGCGGACTAGACGACCCAATACATATCAGCGACGATAGTGGTAGCAGCGATTCTAGTGACAGCGAGTCTAGTAACAACATGGACATTCTCGTAGACGATGAAGAGGTGCTAGAAGAATGCATGTTAGACGAAGGCGAACCGGAACAACCCCCATTGAACGAACAAGCTAAGACCCAGGCAAACGCGCATTTCTCGAGCACTATGAAGGTGAAGATGGATGGTATGTCTGCTTTTGCGCACGCGCAAAAGTCGAACATAGACTTGTGGGACTTAGCCGCGCAAACCTTCGGCCTTGCGCTCGACGACCTCAAAGGCGACCAGATCAACCTCGGAACTGGGGTCGGCTTAAACCCAGATTTCCACCCGCTACCCCATCAGTTGGTCGGCGCCAAGGATGGCTTGGATGTCCTCGCCGGCGACCGAGGAGCACTTGTCATCGCCGACGACATGGGCATGGGCAAGACGATCACCGATGTCCTCATATGGTATCTCAATTTTGCTAGATCGTACCAGCGCCTCGGCATCAGCGCGACGCCAGACTTCCCCTACACTGCTCTCAAATCGAACGGAGACGAGATAGAGACGCCGAATCTGTTTGGATGCACCTACTTTGTTGCGAGTGCAGCAGGCCTTGAAACATTGGTACAAGCATGGCGTATGATCATGGGTGGCAGCGCCCACTTGGCTCAAGGATCAGAGTACAAGCCACCGAAGCTGATAGTCTTGCACGGTACGGGCGAAGAGATTGTACAGCGTTATGGCGGTGCGAAGAACAGCATCTACTCTAGCATGACACCAAAAGAGTGGGATGAAGTCAACCGTCGCCCTAACTGGTTGAAATCACGATTGGCCTATGGGGAGTACAACAAGGTGTGGAAGTTGAACAACCCGACTAAGGAATGGGCAAACAGCGTCCCTGAGACATCGGACTTCAGACCTCAAAAGACGAGCGTTAGGTTCTTGATAGTCTCAACTCGCGAGTCTTGGAAGACGAAGATCTTTGGCACGCTTGTCGATACCTCTGCGCCCCCTCAGTACAAGAGGCTAAAACAACAGTTAGAAAAGACCGACAAGAGGCATACTAAGAAGAGGGCGGCGTTGAGAGCACAGCTGAGCCTGTGCGCCAAGACGCATATGGACACTTCACGATTGCCTGCGCTTGATGGTCTCGGCCCTTGGCAGGCTCGTCGCATGCAAATATGGACAGACGACAAAGGTGTGAGGGTCGAGGTGTGGTTGGTCACATTCGTTGGTTGCGCTGCAATAATCATGGTCGACGAGCTGCATACCGCCCCGGGTACAAAAACTCAAACCTACACCCACATCATCGACCCCATTTTGGACTACAGGCCCAATGATCATCGTACTGGTATAGTAGGTCAGACGGGCACAGCTCTCACGAACGGGGTCGACCTGGTGTTAGGATTCGCCGACCACGTGATCCAGCGGTTAGTACAAAAGCAGTCCACCGATCCAGGCGCCAAAGCTTTAGCCAATTTGAAAGGGGTAGATTGTACTGCAGTGTGGAGAAAGCTCCTCAATAGCTACAAGAAGTATCACGACGGGATGCAGCGTTGTAAAACCGAGAAGGAAAAGAACAAAGTACAGTCCGCGCTCGACAAGCAACTCCAGTCCGGCGAGATCAAGGACATGCTGAACAATTTTCGGGACATGGTTCGGTGGTGTTTCATAATGCGCGACACCGACAGTCTGGATCCCTGGCGCAAACCCCTCAACGTTGTCACAGCAAAGCTTACTGTCAACTTCACGTATCTGCAGCACGATGCGTGTTACTTCGCTAACGTGGAACAAGAAGAGTCTCGCGTGCTAGCCGCGGTCAAACAGCATTACGAGAAGGAAGTGGAGGCCTGGGAAGACCAAGGGGGAGAGAGCAGCAAGAAGTCCAAGCCCACCATGCCCCCAGGCGCAGTCGCAGACTCCGAGGCCTACCGCATTGCGCGACATGTCAGCATCTTTCCTAACCTTATGGCCGCAATCAACAATTGGGATGCCGACCAGCTTATCGGAGATCGGATCCTCGACCCTCACCGCAGTCTCAGTAATAACAACGAAAACCTCCGCACAGCTCTTGTGAACAGCGACACAATTCGACACTCATTCATCTGGGACATTGCATTGGAGGCTTGCAAGGGCTCAGCCAAGGTCGCATACATTCACAAGACGTTGGAAGAGCTACGCAACAAGAAGACGACCATTCCCCATCCCCGTCCTCGCGCACACCAAGGAGAAACCCTAGAGTACAGAGCCAAGTACGTCGTACTCGCGAGCTCGACATTGTCACGTGCTCTGATCTACGCTTACATCTGCCAAACGTTTGGAGAGAAACACGTTGTTCATGCCTACAACGCCGTGACACGGGACAAGGAAGTACCCAAGTGGAAGAAGGTCTGGGATGAGGGGGGCGGCAAGGTCGACGATGGCGTCTATATTCTCGTGGGTGCAACGGGCGCGATGTGTCAGTCAATATCGCTTACAGAGGGCAACATCTTGCATGGTCTTGAGCCTCAGAGTAACGCGCATATTGCTGAACAGGCTGCGAAACGCCAACATCGCATTAATACGAGGTTCGCCGAAGTCTTCGTTGAATGGCTGACAACTACTGCCCCTCAAGGATGCCGAGACACCATTGACATGAGGATAGTCAAGAACCTCCAAGCTAAAGGCTATTTTCAGAGCACGATAAAGGCGCAAGACTGAGATACTTTGAAGGAATGACTGCCCGGAAATCGCGGAGACATACTGTAACTTTCTCAAGTAGTCTGTAGTACAAAATCGATCCCATGACTCAATACCGATATAGGCGCACCAGACTAACATAGAGTAACGCTGTACGTATTGCCTACTGCTGCCACTGTAGGAAGCCTAGAAAGTTGCCTCTGTTAGCAATAGCAAGTTACTGCTGTACCTAGGTAACGTTGTGAGTGGAAGCGCTGCTGTCAGCCTGACTTGCGGGCGCGTGGTCTTCCGAGTCAGGCCGAATGCAACCTACCACACTAAATACTACTCCATGCTTCGCAACCGCTTCGCAATGTGCCCTCGCTAGCAACCAACCGTTGCGGCAACTTGCGTCCCAAGCCATATCGCAACCGCTTCGCAACGTGCCCTCGCTAGCAACCAACCGTTGCGGCAACTTGCGTCCCAAGCCATATCGCAACCGCTTCGCAACGTGCCCTCGCTAGCAACCAACCGTTGCGGCAACTTGCGTCCCAAGCCATATCGCAACCGCTTCGCAACGTGCCCTCGCTAGCAACCAACCGTTGCGGCAACTTGCGTCCCAAGCCATATCGCAACCGCTTCGCAACGTGCCCTCGCTAGCAACCAACCGTTGCGGCAACTTGCGTCCCAAGCCATATCGCAACCGCTTCGCAACGTGCCCTCGCTAGCAACCAACCGTTGCGGCAACTTGCTTCCCAAGCCATATCGTGATCTAATGACATAGTTTTGTACGACGGCTTACGCCGAAAAGTCAGACATGGATGCGATACAGGCTCTAGCTGCAGCCTATAGGGTATATAAGCTCTCGGCGGTACAGCCACCTACTGCACTGAAATACGAGCTAGACCAGGGACAGGACTTCAACAAGAATGCGATTCGGAACACGGTGCTGTGCAACACCAAGGCGTTTGCAGATTCCAATGAAGCGAATCTACCAAAGCGAGAATCGGAGACTGAACAGCAGCATCACGACAGGATTGCACGCCGCATTTCAGGAGAATCAAACTAGGGCGATCGACTCGTTCGTGGAAGATCTGAGGAACCAGTGGCCAAGGCAGAGTCCCAGCGTGCCGTCCAGGACTGAGTATACTGCCTACCTCGACGTTTTCTCTACAGCGACAACCATTAGGAATCAGTTTGTTCATTGGTTCAACAACCGTCTGTTCATGCAGCAGACTTGTCAACAATCAAGCCAGCTTGATCGCTATCAAGCTGGGGCATCAAGCTGGCGTATCAATCAAGCCAAGCTAGAGTAGAGGTATAAATCAATTAAGCCAAGCTACTATAAGCTAGCTTGATTGTTTGGCTTGATTGGCTTGATAGAATTAATACTCTATAAAGAAGGTTAAAGTAAGTAAGTAAGGTCACGTGGTGATAAGATCACGTGGTGATAAGATTATATAAGGATACCCCTACACTATCCCCTTTTAAGCTTCTTGAAAGGGGGATTAATTTTGTTAAGCTAATCAAGCTAAACAAGCCAAGCTTATTAATTTTAACCATCAAGCCAATCAAGCTAAGCTGAGGTAGAGGTACCCACTAATCAAGCTAAGCTGGGGCACCCAGCTTGATTGGCTTGATTGTTGACAACTCTGTCATGCAGTACCTTGGACAGTCCAGAGAGTTGCCCAAAAGGTGTTAGTAGGTGTATGAAGCCATACCGTGGTCTCTGCGTAACTTGCCCTCGCTGGCAACCAACCGTTGCGGCAACTTGCGTCCCAAGCCATATCGCAACCTTGCAGCTGGAACATTCGGACGCTTTAACTACCTTAGGGCTGGCGCTCCAACCTTCTTCACGCTGCACCTCTAAAGGCAAATACTAGTGTTATATTATTTGGAACTGCGCTCTTAGATGTACGAGGCAGAGCGACCCTCCCTATCTAGGACTACCTCTTTGAGATCTTTCGTGTCTTCAACAACTAAACTTTAGTATTCAATATTATATAAGAATAGCACTCTAAAAAGAGAAATAACATGTATTCTACACTCAAGGACGCGACCTCTTCTGGGATTAGGGACCGTACTCTACCTTGTTAGTCGGTGCGACTATATGCCGCACCTTGCCGGCACGCCCTGGCCCCCTGCTTTCCATGCCACGTCTTCTTTTCTCTGCTGTTATTCTTACTACTTTTCTACCCACACACTAATCGCTGGCTTAGAGCGTCAGCCTTGGTTCTAAAATGGATCAGTTACAGCTCGATAGTGACCATTGTCAGGATAAACACAGCGGAAGAGGCTTTCCTGCACAGTGGGACGCTACAGTCGCTAACAACTTAGCATACAGCCCACCTAACCCGTCCTACAGCAGATTTCTTGCGCGTCGTCTCGCAGAACCATGCCGTGTACCAGGCGATGTACGATACGCGGGATGGATCGTTCCAGAAGTAGGCGACGACGAAGCGTGCAAGCCGGTTTTCATAGCCCACTCGACACTAGATGCGATATGGCTGCTGAAAGAGACGCTGGGTGCCAGCACACTTGACGCAGAAAATTGGGGGCGTCTCACAAGCGCTGCTATGGACTTTGCTAGTAGTAAGTCTCTAGAGCCTAGAAACTTAACTACAGCGCGGCTAATGACGCCAACGGAAGGCATCGCGGAGGACCGCATGGCTATAGACTCAGACAAGGACGATAGCATACCGCCATCAGCACAGAGGGCTACAGGCGACCTTGTGCCGTACCGTAAACGTCCAGCCTCCTCATCGCCTATTCGCAGCGAGATCCGTGCCAACAGCTTAAACCGCCTAGCAATACAGGAGGACAGCGCGGACGAATCGACGGCTAGGGCTAGCGAAGTCAACACTATGACAGTACACGCTGGCAAAGACACAGCTAGAGCGGAGGGGGGACACGAGCGCGGAACAAGCGACGAGGACAGCGAAAACCAGAGTGCGACGACGCCTCTATCCGTAAAGAGGTCCGCAACAGTTA
Organism: Alternaria dauci; assembly: GCF_042100115.1. NCBI lineage: Eukaryota > Fungi > Ascomycota > Dothideomycetes > Pleosporales > Pleosporaceae > Alternaria > Alternaria dauci. The sequence continues at coordinate 15,869 of NC_091278.1, forward strand.
CAAACAAGAATCGTCTTGCAGAGCTACGGCGTACAAGAAAGCTAGAAAGATCGCGTGTAATAAAGCTCGAGGCGATAGGCTTAAAGGAACCGCCTGAGAAGATGCCTGCGCAGGAACGTATGGCGTACGGCAGCATTGCGCCAGACGATGAGCCGACGATCTCTTGGATCTTCAAGCAAAAAGTCGCGGAAGATGCTGATTTCTATACAGCCTCGCCAACACCCTACTATACTGCCTGCAGCATGCTAGCAAAAGCGCGTGCTTTTGGAAATGCAACCTCGCAGTACAGCGCTGCGCAGTTCCTGCATAATTGGCGGAAACAGGGCACGCCGTTCTTGGTAAAACCAGTAGATCGTTATGTTCTTACCCAGACGCAAATGTCGCAGTCAGTGGATAGTAGCGCAACACTTCATACTGATGCCGACAATGCATTCTGCTTTGCCTGGGACATGTGCACACGGTACGAGACGATGCTTGCAGCTGTAAACATTGGCACTCGCTGGGCTTTCGCTTTGCTAGGGAAGGCGTACGCTCGCAAGGTCGACGAAATCCAGGTCGCTGATCGTCTAGCCAGTAACGACAGAACTCGCAACAGGTACGGGAAGGGCCAGGCACGAACAGAGGCTATCACATATTTGGTCCATCTGGTTTGCCAATCACCATCTAAATCTGACCACGCAGCCTTTCGTTACCGCCTAAAGCGAGCGACACGATGGTTCGACATAGTTCAAGCTCTAGGCTGGGGATCGCTGCTGCTCATACCCCACGAAGAGGTCTCAAACCATTGGCTCGAGCGTGTGCTGCGGAAGAACCAGCGCGATGTTTTTCTTGAGCTAGTGAAGCGCGAACGGCCGGAAATTTGCACGGCAAGCAGGGCCCTCGAAGCCTGGCTAGGGCCGGATGGAATTACTGGTGCGCCGATTGCTGGAAAGGAGAGGCTTAGCATTGAAGCGAATGCGCTAGCTACGGCGGTGGGGTTAACAGAGATTCCAGACAGCGAAGCCGAAGATGACACTGATTCTGACGCATCGGAAAGTATCCCGGCATCGCCGGCGCCATTGCGACAGATGTCGGTACTTGAATTATTCTGTCCTGTAAGCCCTATAGGTTGAACAATAAACCGGGTTACCTGACGACCCTGAACTATGCGCTGCGGAAAAAGAGTGATGGGCTCGAAGAGCACAATGCTGAGCTTCTAGCGACACTCTACGGAAGTAGTGAGGTAGACGAGAGTTGCTAGTCATAGCGGTGCTTATTAGCAGGTGGGGTGTATGCGTCCGTGTTGCGGAAGCTTGCCAATTTAGTGTTAGGCTAGGTCTGTCGTCTAAGTCACCGGCTGTACCGTGGCTCTCGACGATTACAGCCTGCTAGGAAGCTGCTGTCGTATTGCGATACAGATAAGTCAACAACACCGCAGGCTACAAATCTACAAATAACTACAAAGAAGAGCGAAACACATAGCGGCTTCCTCTCTTTTCCTTAAAGGTTGCCGCGCAAGGTGCTATTACCTTTGCCTGCGGAGAATAGTAACAGGATGCCTCTACACTGTGCTACTTCAGCCACTAATGCAATGTAGACTTCGCAGGCTCTATTCTCTAGTGCCTGCGTCTTTTTACTATTACGTTAATTATGTAAATAGTAGAGAAGAGACACAGTTAAGATTAAGAAACGGATTACATGCGACAACGATAGTACGGTTAATATTGGGGTTGGTGTTTTTCTGAATTTACAGTTAATACGAAATATTTTAAAAAATCATAACACTACGTAACGTGTATTAATCTCTTCAAAAGCTGTATAGGATAGAAGATGTATATAGTATATACGTGTTTTATAGGAGAGAAGATGTAAAATTATAGTGGAAGCTATAATAGCTTACTCTACACTGGGGACTCCTGTATAATAGTATGACATCGGTCAACCCATGCATAATCAGAACTACCAAACACGCATTGAATAAAACCTTTAGCATCGCTCCGTAGTCGCATTAACTCTGTACGTCTCTTCTCAAGAACGGAATCATAGTTGATCGCTATGTCGCTGTTCCTTGGGGAGTCTCGACGCCCACTAGTAACCCGAATCCATTGCAGTTGTCGAAGGAAGCGGTTGTTGCAACCTTTGTGCTCTACCCCAGATAGTACTATGTTAGCAATGCTTCTTACTTGGGAAAAGGGCCTCTCTTAGGGAAGTCTTACCAATCTTCTTCGTCATCTCCCGTACCGAAAGCACCCAACCATCGTCTTCCTCCGACGGGAAGTAATCTGGTCGAAGAGACCAGAGCATTCTTGTTACCAAGGCGGCCGCAAACATTTCAGAGTTCTTGGTTGGTCCTTTGGAAAACTCAGTCGCATTCACCGCTACAGTAGGGGTAGCTGAAGAGGATGCAAGGGTTAACACCAACATGAGCATTAGATCGCATTTTGGCTGACCTAAGCACTCGATGAGGCACTGACGTGCTCTGTGGTAGTGTTCACGAACCTTCTGATTCATGCCGGACTTTGAGAACTGGCCGTCCAACTGCTGAAAACCTTTTTCAACTAGCGGCGGGATGGCGTTAAAAGGGATTTGGCAACCAAAGTCGATAGTACTCTTTGTTTGCGAGCGCCGCTTTGCTTGGTGTACTGCCTCAATCGCTGCCCGCTTGAGGCTGCCCGGTCTCGCCGCTATAGCGGATGGGGCCGGAACGTTACCGACTAGCCGCGTCATTCTCCGGTAGCTCAATCGGCCATGGTATGAACCAGGCACACAGTCAATGCGGCACGCCGCTAGAGCTGACATTATGGCGCTGATCCAGTATTCCTCCTTCATCGCCTTGGCCCTGGCGTGTTGCACGGCAGCGCGTAACACAGTGAACCAGCTCGCGTTCTTTGAAAAGAGGTAGCTACTAGATTGGCCATGGCTGTTAACACACTCCCAGTAGAGCTCTTGCGCAAAGTCGCGTCGCGTCTGGCTTCTCAAACCCGAAGTCGCTTCTGGATAAAAGACAGGAAAGATCGACTCGTACTCCCTGTACTGTGTTAGCGGCTGATATTTGAAACGCTAATTGCACGAACCCTGCAGAGAAGGGGTGCTCGCTTTCAGCCCAACGCGTCACCTGCTCTTGCGCCTCCTGTCGTGCCTGCAGTGTTGTTAGGCTTACGCTTTGAGCATTGCCCCGTCCGCCCTTGTTCAGAGCGCGATAGAATTGGTGTGTTACGAAAGCGATTGTCTGCGGCTTCCACATCTCTTCGAGCACCTCTACTAGGAACTCTTCTGCGCCACGAGGCCCTTTACCTGTGAGCCCACCAAGCTCACGGAACCATACCTCGCTGTGACAATAAGCGGCAACCTGGGGCCCATAGTGGTGGCGAATGGAAGCAACGTGCATCATAATAGGTCGTCCATTGTCCATGCGCGGCCAACGCACTAGGTTAGCATGGCCACTGCCTTGCAGATTGAGCATGTTGGGGTCGATAAACGGCCACCCACCCTGCTCAATGCTTTCTATGGTGCAGAGAGGCCCGAGCACTGAGCCCACTAAAGACCGGGGGAACCCAGTAAAGCAGTAGCTGCCAAGGCGATCGAATGCGGCCACACCTTCCGCTAGGGCAAAAGGCAGCCCTTTAGAGCCAGCAGCCTTGAAGCGACGATAAAACTCGTCTGATGCGTGCGCGAACAGACTAGCAAAGGAGGAGAGAACCTTTGGAAAGATGCGTTCTTTGAACGCGAAGAGGACATCAATGTAGGTAGGTTGTTCCAGCGAGAAGTACCGGATTAGCTGGAGGATAGGTTGAAGCACTGTCGCAAAATTCCGTTGACCGTCAGCTAACTGCGACACCTGCACAGACAGAACTTGCTCCATCCTAAACGCGTACAGTTCTTCCTTTATAGCGGCTTTAATCCGCTGTTGCTCGCGAGCGAACGGTTGGGAAGACGTAGGGTTATCAGGAGTCTGTTCGCCTCGCAATTTCCGCAGTAAACGCTGCCGCTTCGCCGCTACCCGAGGGTTTAGGTTGCCATCCTGATCTGGCAGCGTCAGGGCAGCCGTGGCAATGCCCTTGGTAGCAAGTAAGTTGCCGGGGCTATGGCGTATAGTTCGCTTAATGTTGGAGTACGCCTGAAAATAACCACTAGTCAACACGCTCGCACCGTTGTTCTGATAGCTCATGTTGTCCTCCATTACAGCGAGCACGTTGTCGCGTAGGAATGCTGGGGGCTGCGCGGAGGAGAAGTTGCCGTACGATGGATGGAAGGCAAGAGGGTAGAAGGTAAAGTCGCGCGGGTGTTGGTATTGGCGAACAACGTTGTTGCGATTGGCAAGGAGGCAGCGCGCAGGTGCGAGAATGACACCGACGTCATTAGAGGCGTTAGGGAGGTTGGAAGATGCTATTGAGTGGATGTCGACCGCTAGCGCGTAGGAGACCGTCTCAATGCTCTCCAGTCTATACTTGTCCTCTAGTGCGCGTAGAAGATCCTGTGTGTAGTTATCAAACGGCTGTTGATGGTCGTGCGGCGGGGGAATTGGATCGCCTGTTTGTGTACCGCTCTGTGGGGGCGTAGCCCCCTCTGCGCCGCCTTCGGACCTAGCCGCCGCGTCTTCAGAGTTAGATAAATCATTCTGAGAGTTTGGTAAATCATTCCCAGAGTTTGACAAATCATTCCTAGAATCAGACGTCTCGCTATCAGAGTCAGACGTCTCGTCATCAGAGTCAGACGTCTCGTCATCAGAGTCAGACGTCTCGTCATCAGAGTCAGACGTCTCGTCATCAGGGCGCAACCGGGTTTCCTTAGGCAGACTATTGAGTTGCTCAGTAGACAACTCAATTGGAAGGTTCTGCCCGTAGTCATACGCATGGAACGCTGGCAGGTTCTTAGTCCAGAACGGATCCTGCGTGTTCTTGCGCACGTACTCTGGCCACCCTTCCATGAACTGCTCCTGGAACGTTTCCCACTTGACGATTGAGATCGATTGCGACTGGGGTCCATCCAATTTCCAAGAAGCCTCAACACCCTCTCCAAGTAATACGCCTGTAAGGAAGACTTTCTTAATGTACGACGTAAGGAACAGGGCATGGGAGGGTTTGAGAGCGCTGTGCTCAGACGCCTTCTCGCGGCGTTTGCGACGTTCGCTGCCTGACAGAAGAGGGTCTACTGTGCTATCGACAGGGTGCATAACAATAAACCAAGATTCGCGCGTTCCACCCTTTGCAAGACGGAAGGTACGATGCTCCATATCAAACGACAGTCCGTGGCTGTGTTTAGCGCTGTATGGAGCTCGCCAGTGTTTAAAGCTGATTGTTACGTGGTCGAAGAACGTAGAGAACTTCACAATGGGTTGGAGCGGCCGGCCGATGATAATGATAAGGTCGAGGTGGAACTCAGGGATAAATTTGTCCTCAGGCTTGGCTGGTCGGGACCCAACGCGCCTCGATCCGTAGTCTATCGTGTATCGCTTCTGCAGCATTCCAATAGCCTTACTGCCGTTAAATTCGGGGCTGTCTATCATCTTGATAAATCCCTTCACTACTACGTAGTTACTATATGCGTACAAGTAGGATGCTCTTAAACTCACCAGGTAGTCGGTGGTCACCTCCGCTGTGGTCAATAGCCCAGGTAAGTTGATTATTCGCTATTGCGTCTTCGTCCCCAAGGCTGCTCTCGTGGTATTCTTCTCCATCATGCTCGTCAGGTTCTCTATCGTGCTCATCAGGTTGCACATCTTGGTACAGGCCGTCCTCCTCTCCAGCACTGCTGTTATCGTAATCGCTATCGTTTTGTTGTGCAAGATCTAAAGACATGATGATAAGAACAGTATTATATAAAATAGTACGTTGGCTAAGGGCTGAGGATCTTGTAGGGTAGATCGATAGATGATGATCGAGAATCACAATATCCAGTGCAGAGGAAAGAGGAGAGGAACAGTGTCTATTGGGTTAGGGCTAGGGTCAGATACGGATTACTTCCTCCAAGCCCCTCGTTGTTTCTGTCGAGTCTTTTCGCTTGGAGAAGCACTGCCCTCTACAGCTACCTGGTCGCCAAGGGTGTGTTTCTTACGGTGTTTCTTTCGGGTCTTTTCGCTTAGAGAAGCACTGCCCTTTACAGCTACCTGGTCGCTAAGGGTGCGTTTCTGACGGTGTTTCTCTCGGGCTGCAGCAAGGTCGCTTAGACTCAAGTCCTCAATCCCCCTGTTTTGAACTTTGGTCTGCTGGGATGCCTTGGGTATGCGCGGCTCAGTTGAGGGGTGAGAAATTAGCTCTGGGGTAAGCTGGTCCGAACTCGACCGTGCTGAAACGCTACGTGCCGCTTCAGAGACTGTCAGATTGAGCTCTCTCTCTCTGCTAGACTCGGCGTTAGAGTGCCTTGCGGGCAGCGGAACCTCTTGACTTGTATTATCAGAGTCTTCTAGAGTGTGTCTAGACATCCATTCAGTGATTGCGACCTGAATTGTCTCTAGCAAGTCGTTTGCTGCCCTAGTAGACTGGAGCGCAGGTTCGTTGACGACTTCAGGGACCTGACAGATAGCATCACACGCGATTTGTGCGATTGTAGGCGTTCGCGCTATGTAGGTATCGCTTTGAATTAGGCACGCCAAGTGCTTGTTGTGCAAGGTTGGCCCTGTGAAACTGGTCACAATTGACAGCAGTTCTCTCCACACCTTATGCTGGAAGCGTGCGCCGTAGTTCTTGATCTCTGCACTTGGGTACTCGTCAATATAGCGGTCTAGTATAGAGCTTGTGAATGCTTCCGCATTTTGCTGTACGTGTTGCAGTACTTCTTGTTGGAGGTCAAGAGATTTTTGATCAGCCTGGCCGGCATGCCTGCTCTGCAGCACGGGCACTAGATACTTCCGCAGTGCGGGTTTGTTGTTGTCGCTGTCAGACACCTTGGCGGATCCGCTGTTTACCCATTGGCTGACGTGGGTCATAATACTCCTCATAAGCTTCCCCTCTTTCTTCGGGGTTTTTAAGAGAGCGAGGATGTTTGTGTACGTGTGTGTGGGCTTTGAAAGTACAGTGGAGTATAGCGCATGGTAGGCCTCATTGCTTAGAGTTGGGAAGAAGCCCTGCCGGCGCGTATGGGAAGGGCCAGGATCCTTGTCTAACTCCTCGCCAGGGTAGAACAGGTCTTGTACGTCATGGGGACTTCGTGCCTGGGGCAGGCTAGCTAGCGTGTTCCAGTCTGCTAAACTGGCGTCAACCCCATACTGCTTTTGAATAGATGTAGAGATGCGAAGTACGTTCTCAAACGCAGCGAACCAATGCTAGACAGTAGATTAGCAAGACAGGTCAGAGTATTTCGGCGGCGGGTTACACATACGTCATCTATCCGACAACTAGCCATCTACTCAAAAGTGGAGAGATTAAACGTTGCCTGCCCAATTGCGGTAGAACACCAACGCGTAAGCAGGGGCTGCCAGTTTTGATTTCTCCACAGGGTAACTAGCCGCCGTATTGGGAACTTGACGCGGCTACTAAGCTGAAGATGCTCTCTCATCTCTTTCTCAACTGACTTGCTTGAGCCTTGAAAGAGATTGGCGTTTGTGCAGAACAGGCTGGTTAACTCGGACCATATCTGGCCATGATTGTCAGGGAGCGTAATATCGGCCTGATTCGCCCGAAGTTTAACACGAGTGTCTGGTGGTAGCGTGTCTAAAAAGGTTAGGGGCTGTTGTTCACAGTACGCGCGTTAAGGGGCACCCGCCTTTATCGTAGATGCGGCACACCCACCACCTCTCCTCTTCTCCTAACTGCCGAAGGCGAAGATACTCTTTGAATGCCTCTACACGATGGTGACCCGTAATAAGTTCCGCTGTCCCTCCAGTCACGCTTTTCCAGCTCTTGAACGACGGCCATTCCAATCCTTCCTTATCCGCAAACGTGGCAGAAGTAACTGTGCTCTGAGCTGGCAATTCCACCTTCAGATGATGAAGCATCTGCTCTACGTGTTCCTTAGAACAGGCAATCTGCAGTTGGTGGCTAGGGTCTCGTCGAAGAATACCAGTTTCGTTAAAGATCTCGCAGAGGCGGCGCTGGTGTGCTGTGTCAATAGACCTATTGACACCAAAACTCCATTCTGCGCTAAGCGCATCGATTGGAAACTTCGCTATAGCGAGTAGGTATGGCGCAGCTTGTTCGTGGATAGGAGTTGTCTCTTCAATCTCTGGATCATTCGTACGCTGCCGTTTGCTGTTTTTGGTTAAAACGTTTGCTAGAGGGCGCTTCATTGCAACGTTGTTAGAAAGAACACAGAAACTAAGGTAAGTGGAAAAGAGATAAGAGAAGGTAAGAAAGCAATAGAGAGGTACTACACAAGGTATAAGTAGGCGAGAAGCCGTCTATTCTTGCATAGGCCGCTGTAAGTCTAGCGGTGAGTGTTAGTTACTCTCGCCCCTAAGGGCAGCACCTTACGGCAATCCGCGGCTACTATCTCGCCCCTAGGGGCAGCACTCTACGCCTACTATCTCGCCCCCGGGGGCAGCACTCTACGGCTACTATCTCGCCCCTAGGGGCAGCACTCTACGGCTACTATCTCGCCCCTGGGGGCAGCACTCTACGCCTACTATCTCGCCCCTAGGGGCAGTAACTTACCGTAACCCGCGCCTACTATCTCGCCCCTAGGGGCAGCACTCTACGGCTACTATCTCGCCCCTGGGGGCAGCACTCTACGGCTACTATCTCGCCCCTAGGGGCAGCACTCTACGGCTACTATCTCGCCCCTGGGGGCAGCAACTTATAGTAACTTGTAGCAACCCGCGCCTACTATCTCGCCCCTGGGGGCAGCACTCTACGCCTACTATCTCGCCCCTAGGGGCAGTAACTTACAGCAACTTACAGCAACCCGCGCCTACTATCTCGCCCCTAGGGGCAGCACTCTACGGCTACTATCTCGCCCCTAGGGGCAGCACTCTACGGCTACTATCTCGCCCCTAGGGGCAGCACTCTACGCCTACTATCTCGCCCCTAGGGGCAGCACTCTACAGCTACTATCTCGCCCCTGGGGGCAGCACTCTACGGCTACTATCTCGCCCCTAGGGGCAGCACTCTATAGCTACTATCTCGCCCCTAGGGGCAGCACTCTACGGCTACTATCTCGCCCCTGGGGGTAGCACTCTACGGCTACTATCTCGCCCCTAGGGGCAGCACTCTATACCTACTATCTCGCCCTAGGGGCAGCACTCTACGCCTACTATCTCGCCCCTAGGGGTAGTAACTTACAGCACTCTACATCTACTATCTAGATACTACTATACGCACTATCTACGAAGAGTAGACAGGCGGAGGTGCAATTTTACTTATTAGATCTATAGACACAGCATTTCACTAAGTATAACGACAGTAATATTAGCGCTACGTGTACGCCTACTATCTCGCCCCTAGGGGCAGCAACTTACAGCAACTTGCCGTAACCCGCGCCTACTATCTCGCCCCTAGGGGCAGCACTCTACGGCTACTATCTCGCCCCCGGGGGTAGTAACTTACAGTAACTTACTACAACCCGCGCCTACTATCTCGCCCCTAGGGGCAGCACTCTACAGCTACTATCTCGCCCCTAGGGGCAGCACTCTACAGCTACTATCTCGCCCCCGGGGGTAGCACTCTACAGCTACTATCTCGCCCCTAAGGGTAGTACTCTATAGATACTATCTTACCCCTAGGGGTAGACCTCTATAGCTACTCTCTTACCTCTAACCCTATGCTAGTTATACTGTTTACCTCTATAGTATAGCCTATTGTTAATACGTGTTACTAACTTAATTAGAGCGTAAAGTATTCTAGGCTTATCGTAGTGTATAAGGCCGTCCTTAATATTTTCTTTAAGGCCTGCTTCGAATACCGTTCAAAGTACCGCGTCGTCCTAATTAATCTATGCTTATAGTTACTTAAATTCCGCCGTATACGCTGATACTAACGTAGTCTACCTTAGGCGAGTAATCTTCTTTTTAGCCTAGTTTTAAGCGTCTACTTCTCTAAAGATGCGTCCTATTTCTTACTTAAACTTAGTCTAACTTATGAATAAGGTACGTGTTCCTTCTTTAGTTCCTATATACTCTATATCTAGCAGGTAATCGTTGATATAGGGTTGTATCTAATTAGAAGCCTTATCCTTTATGTATATACTTACTATAAGGATCTTTTCCTAGTTATTAGGTACCTCGTTATACTCGTAGTATAGGTTAATATTAGTGAGAAATACTTATAGCTTTTCTCGTTCTCTGCTGTATTTCTCTAGTAACGCTATCTTAGGTTTCTTTATAGTAATAGGTCGTTCGTTAGGGGTTATTATTAGTTACCCTATAAGCTAATTAATTATTGCCTATATCTTAGTAATCTACTAAGCCTACGTAGTTATGTGTTACCTAAGGTTCCTAAGCTTAGCGACGTTAAGGTTCTCTCCCTTATTATTAGATACCTCTAGCATCTTATTATTTTCTAGGGTAGGGCGTACTAGCGTTAAGGGTCCTAGACCCTAGGCTATATTATTACGTGCGTTTCCCTAATAAGCTATTATTAAATCTTAATTAGGCTGTCCTATTAGTTAAACGTCTACTAATATCTAAGTTAGTTAAAGTGTTATATAGGGTTAGGCTATACTTCTCTAAGCTTAGTCCGTACTAAGGCGAGGTAGACTAAAGCGGTAGTCTGTAAGGTATTATATAGAATAATTAGGTAGAAAAGAGTTATCGTTATAACTAAAGGATAAACAATACTAATTCTATAAACGATAGAATAACTAGTTAATAATCTGTATAAGAGATAAACTATTTAAGTTACAATAATAAGTATAATAATAAGATCTAATATATTCTTATACCTATTAAAATTTATAATTATCCTCCTTATCCTCCCTTCTAAGAGGGAGACCTAGAAGGGCTATAGCCTCCTAATCCTTACTAGCCTCCTAGAGGCTAGGTCTTAGTAGGATACTATTCTTTTTACGTAATCTAGGCCCCGCCCTAGATCTACTTTTGTCTATTGTGTCCGCCTAATAGTCTTCCTTTATGCGACCTATATGAAAAGGAAGTAACTCCTTATTACCTTATAATATAGAACTTAAAAACTAAGCAACTAAGTAAGAAACTAGATAACCTCTAAGTAGGACTATTTAAGGTCTTAGAGGAAATAGGTAATGTAAATTATAAACTCTAACTCCTACTAGGTATACGTATCTACCCTATCTTTTATAAGAAACTCCTAGAAAGAGTACCTCTAGATACTAAGCTAGCTACTAATATAGAGCTTAAAGATAATAAGTATAAGGTTAAGGAAATTAGGGACCTATAGAAAATTAGTTATTAGTAGAAATACTTAGTTAAGTAGCTAGGATAGCTAGAGAGCTAGAATACTTAGGAACTAAAAGAAAATTTAATAAACTATAAGTTATAGGTATATAAGTACTATTAGAGATACCTAGAGAAGGGAGGATTAGATCCTCTAGAGAAGAAAAGAAGTTAAAAGAAGGATTAAAAGAAGCGTTAGCCTATAACTAGCCTAAGTTAGTTAATAGTCTAAGTAGTAATAGTTTAGTTATTAGAAAGTCTATACTAGGGGTAGAGCTCCCCTTAGCTTACTCTTTCGCACGCTCCTATAGCTTTAGTAGAGCTAAGTCTTAATAAGTAAAGGTCCGTTCCTTACTCCTTACCTTAAGTAGCTCCTAACGCAAACGAGAAGCCTTAGTAGCTACTTAAGCTTAACGCTCTTTAGCCTAAGCTACCTCTAGCTCTTTACGCTTACGCTTAGCTTAAACCTACTCCTACTCTTACTCTAAGATAAATAAACTACACTTAGCTCTAATAGAAATATAACTAGTATAATAACTAGAAGTTATCTTTATAAAGTAGTAGAGCTTCTTCTCTTTATAACGCTAATACTAGAAATCTATCTTAAGACCCTCTTAAACGACACGAGCTACACGGGCACGTTTCTAATTAGTTAAGGAATAGGGGCGAGGACCGCAAGACTTCTAAACTTTAGGCATAGTTAGGGACGCTAAAGGAAGGAAGAGGCGGCTATAAGAGCCTAAGGCCTACTAACCTTATATGTAACTAACGCTACGAAACACAGCGCGGGAAAATAATAATCTAGGGTATTAGGATGATACACCTAAGAGGGGGGATAATGTTATAAGGTAATAAAAGGATTCTCTCCTTAACGCGAGGGTTAGAGTTAAAAGGCTAACTAGTAACTACGTTAGAAGGTAATAATCTTAGTAGGGCTGTGATCACGTAGATAGTATCTCGCTAAGACGAGACATCTAGCTAAGAGGGCAGATGCTACAACATCTTAAGATGCCACGATATCTAAGGAATCTAAGGATGCTAGTTAACGGCAAGAGGACGCAGATGTCTAGGACCTATAGTAATAGGTATAAGAATATATTAGATCTTATTATTACACTTATTATAGTTAACTTAAATAGTTTATCTCTTACACAGATTATCAACTAGTTATTCTATCGTTTATAGAATTAGTATCGTTATTCTTTTAGTTGCAACGATAACTCTTTTCCACCTAATTATTCCCTACATTACCTTACGGACTACCGCTTTAGTCTACCTCGCCTTAGTACGGATCGAGCCTAGAGAAGTATAGCCTACCCCCGTGTAACATATAGTAGGTATAATAGCTAAGTTTAAGATACTTAGTTAGTACTATAAGAGAATCTTTATATATAATAAACTAGGTAATCTATATAACCTATACTCTCTCTAATTATAGTTACTTATTATAATACATCTAAGCTAGAGTACTTTTAAAGTTCTAATTGTTAGGGCTAAAAGGCACCGTACTAGTATCACCTACCGGTGCTAGTGTAGTGGATGCGTCTAGCTCACGTGAAATTAATGTTAGAAAATGATTTAGGCTGGATCATTCCTCAAAGGATGCCACGGATTTCGGAATTTGGATCTCCGATTACGCCTGCGCCTCCTTGACATGTGTCGCGTGTGGATGCAGACCTCGGTCGTTGCTGTTCAGGGCACAAGTTAATAGCGAACGTTGTTGTACGACCCTACTTCTTGGCAAAACTGGGATGTCCGAGGACCAGGCACCCATGTAGTGACTCGTTTGCGAATGAAACCATTAATACAATGCAACAACGTTATGTACGCGGACGAAATCCAAGCACATATCCCGTAGTACTTGGCGCCGTACATAATGCAAGCTCAATCTTCGCTGCACTGCTTACACTCATCATACTCCGTTACTTATACTCATCACCCTCTGCTGTTTACCCACCTGTCATAAAACTCACGACTTGATCGACGATTGTCAATTCTCGCTCAATATGTCATCGCCAGAACGTCACGCGAAAATTCTCATCGCAGGCGGGAGTGTTGCAGGCTTAGCCCTGGCCAACATGCTCGAGAAGATCGGCATCGAATACCTTGTGCTAGAGAAGTACGACAACATTGCTCCCAATCTAGGAGCTAGCATTGGAATCTTTCCAAATGGCTTTCGCATCCTAGACCAAATTGGATGTTTTGACGCCATTGCTGAATTGGTGGAAGGGGCGGATGGGTTTGAGCTTTTGGAGATGTCGTTGCAACGGACCGACGGTCTGCATTGCCCGCTATGCGGGACTTCCTCTCGTCTGGTGATGCCGTGACGTCGTGACGATGGCCTGGAGACATTGGCGACCAAACAGAATGCGACTGACGGACGCAGACTGACGTTACGCAGGTCGCTCGTAGGAGTGGAGTATGGAGGTCACCACTGGAAGTCTGATTGACTGCGAAATTTCGAAGGCAGAGATGGTTGATCTGCGGCTCAGCAAACGCGACGAGCCTGCGGAGGTCGCGCGACGCACCAGGCGACTGTGCCGAACCCGCATTGTCAGGAACGCCTAGCTCTTCCCATCGCTGTTTGCAACCCTTCCGTTCATGTACACGACTTGCGCATCATGTCTTTCGCTGTGACTATGAGCGGCGGCAACCTTTGCCGTGAAACGGCGAGCGCGTCATCGAGCAGCCGGGTGTCCTCAAAGACAAGGAGCGATACCGGTCCGCACGAGGAATGCATTCCGTATTACATGGCGAACAGTTCCGATAGAGCAAGCAGTGATAATCAAGATCGCGACGGCTTTTGATGAAGGGCTTTTGATGAAGGGGAGCTGTGCCTTGTGGATGGTAGACTGGTGTTCGTTGTAGCGTGAGACGCGGGTCCTTTGCGTCAGCACTCAAAGTGCATCTGGGTAACTCCGAAAACTCCGCGCCATGGCCGAGAACCGCAACATCGACCAAGCTTTGCTGACGCGTGCACTTTTATCGCAACACCACCATTACCAATCCTCAAAGCGCGTGACATCACTTTGTCATTCATCGTGCAGCGCTTTGGTCACGGATAAAGATGACTGCGAAACATCAAACGATAATGATGACATTTTATGATAATGTTAGTCTTGCCAATCGGTACAATCTTGATGCTCCCTTGGTTCGAAATTGCAAAGACGTATCGCATTGTTGTACGTAGGTGGATAGTTGTCAGTGTGTCGAGTCTGACTGCCCTTTGGACTACTTTTCCCGGCCATGTCCTTTTTTGTACTTTGGCTATGCCTGATTTTCCGATGGACCTAGTTCCGCTACTCCAGTGAGAATATATACAGGGCGGAATGCTTTTTTTCTTAGCAGGCGTGGATCGGTTAGCACTAGAGGAATTAGTATATCAAAGATGGATAGAGTTCGAGGCTACTCACACATCGGATATACTGATTGGATAAATGTTAGTTCTTTGTTTCTCTCGATAGCTACACGCAAGACTTACAGCGCCGTCTAAACACCTGTCCCGGGGGTAGCCCCCATCCCTCATGGGTTCCGCGCAAGTTCTTTCGTGCGGAAACCCAGCGTGGTCTCCACTGAAATGGCACTGTACGAGTGTTACGACTTGAATCTATTTTTTGTTGGTAGTTTAGTAACATACGCAGTAAGAGTGTGGCTATGAGCAGTCAGTAGGTTGCTTTCTTACTAAATGTTGTACTGCCACTTACATAGCTCTCGGGGCACACCGTGTTCGGGGGCAAACCCCATCCGTTATTACACATGGAAGCCTGGGCAGAGACGGCGAAGGCCAGGAGGATTGAGGTAACGAACTTCATGGCTACTTTACAAAGAGGTTGCAGTGTGTATCGAAGGCTTTGATGGTGTGCTGTCGAGATACCTGCGTTGCGGCGAAATCGACACGTATATATAGCTAATGCTTCCTAAAGCGCACGGGCAGGTTCTAGTCGTCCAGCATGAAGCGGTCACTCACTTGCAACTTTAGCCAGCAGGGAGCCAGCGCTCCATCGCCGTAAGCAAGACTGTCTTGCAGTTGTATTCAAGCACGCGCTCTGGAGCTCGACGTGCTCTGGGGAAGCCGTGGGAGCACGGGTATAGATGCGACGGGCTGTTGCTCGACGCAGGCGGTGCGGCGCTCAGGAGGGTCGAGCTTGAAGCGGTGATGCGCGGTGCGATACGGGGTGATTTCCTTTAATGAGGGAGCACACAGCTTCGAGCTGGATCGTGGGCGCGCGCAGGCGGGTTGTTCGGATGTGCAACGTCTCATGATGGTGTTTGGCGGGCGCATGATCGTCATGAAGCATGCTCCAGGAAGGCGACTCCCATGCTCCCAAAACATATGTCGGAACATTGGCATGCGCGCCATGGGCAGGCAGTGTGGCTCTG
Organism: Alternaria dauci; assembly: GCF_042100115.1. Taxonomy (NCBI): domain Eukaryota; kingdom Fungi; phylum Ascomycota; class Dothideomycetes; order Pleosporales; family Pleosporaceae; genus Alternaria; species Alternaria dauci. The sequence goes on from NC_091278.1 coordinate 31,506, forward strand.
TGGGAGATGGCCATATCATCTGGCGCCATAAACGCTGTAGATAGGCTTAATCTCTTGCGGTCCGAAGCGCGACAATGAAATGTCAGCTTGTTCGGTGTCGCTGGACCACTTCAAGTCGAGAGGGGGCGTTTAGAGTCTTGGCAACGAACATGGCAATACGCCAGTCTGAGGTCCTGCAAGGTACATCGAAGTACATCGAAGTACGCTGGATGAGGACGCACGTCGTTCGCGACGCGTTTCGCGCATCGACTTTGTCATTCTAGGTTAAGTGATGTACTTGAGTCTTTCGGTAACCAGACACGTACCTCACTCGCTAACACGTGACGAACGCATGGTCACGTGCTCTCGCGTCAGGCGGTGGACTTGAGCCTCACGAGATCAACATGACCATCATTTCATCACATCTGCCGAAGAACCATAGCGCACACTCGAAGTCGGTCTGCAGGATCCACGTGAGCACCCACGCCCGCACCTACACCATCGTCCTTGCCCGATCCAGCGCGCGCATCGCTACTCGCAGGACTTGATTTCCGCGGCTGCGACGAAAGCGGACAGCACGTGCGCTTACAGTCCTCGCACCACATTCCCAAGATGCTCACAATCGCCAGCGAAGACAAGTTCTTACCCTTTTGGCGCCTGCGCGGCCTCTAGAATGGAGTCGATCACAGCGACTTGGATCATGACAGCATCATCCCCGCGGGTGGCGCGACAAGCGACGTTGAGAACGCTGGCGTGAGCCCTACACGGCGCCGCAACTCTGCCGCAACAACTCACAAACGGCGTCTAACCTGCGGCAGCTTCTCCATAAGCAACTCTGTCGATGTTGAAAGAAACGGCGCCAACCAACGCGGCCATCGCACTTGCCCGCCCCAGAGACGAGCGAGCACACATAATCGCCCAGCATCCTGCGCGACCCCACAAAGCCTCCCCCATGTTCCAGCAGCGGGCTTCGCAGGCGTGGTTCCAACATACTGTCCGCTCCTCGGCCTCGTTTGAATGCTCCGGTTCAAGTCGGCGCTAACTCTGGCATTGGAGTTGTGCAACGACGGGGTTAAATGGCTGTGGAATGGCTGTGAGGTGCAATACATTGGGGGTTATCAGCATCAAGAACCGGCTGACGGAGCGCACGGCGGAGATGCGGAGGGCCAAGCTGCGCAAGGGCACTGCAAGCACGCATTACGTCGACCCCGACAGTAGTGGCGCCTTGGGGACCCTCGTCATGTCGGGGAGTTCCACCAGGCTGCGCACGCTACCGCTCGTCTTACCTAACAACAACCCCTGCCCCAGATTGAGGCTCTGCGCTACGATGCGTGCCTTGCGCGTTTTTACCTAACGACAATACCTGTCCCCAGACTGCTGCTCCGCATCTCTCGATGTTTTACATAACAGCAAACCTGCCCCAGGTCGCGACCGCAGCACTGGGTCAGCCCAGGCGTCGGTCACACCTCCGCCATGCTCCGTCATGCTTCTAGAAGGCGTACCCGATAGGGTCAACAGCGTACCTGCCTGCCACTTGGTCTCAGACGGCATTTGAGTGTGGAGAAGGTCTATTTTCCGCATGCACCCCTCCGGAATCCTACACCCGAAACTGTCGTATCGAGCATGTACGCTCGGACGCTCGTAGCCTTGTTCCGTGAATTTCTCCGCGCCTTCCACGTCCATTCCCATTCGTGTCTAGCGCTCTGAACCACCACGTAACGACTTCCAACATTGCAGCATACCATGTCCTGCACTGCGCCTGTAGAGGACTATTTTCGAACGGGTTCTCATTGTGGTGCCACGGTGCAGCGATACCGTGTCGCATGACAGCGCTACGAGTCCCCATTTCCGAACTACAATCTTTCGAGATGCGCTTCTCAACTGTCGCAGCTTGTCGTACTCAAACACCGATTTATTACGATTGTCGCTCTATGCGCCATTCTCACGCGATATTGACCTCCTATATATGCACATCTCATCTTTGCTATCTCTACGCCCACCCACACATGGCAGCAATTGACACAATTCTTTTGAAAATACACCAAGGATGACGTATTCACGTTAATTCGCTATCTCAGAATGCTTTGTTGAACGGTGCTGAACGGACCCCGTCCCACAACGTATGCCCAGAAGTCCACAAAAGATAAGCGTCTATTCCACTTGGCCCGAACTGCTTGGCCCCAATTCCGGTCCTGGCTCTCGAGCTTATCGTCGCATACAATCGCGGTGGGCGGCCTGGTGGTGAAGCTTGCCCACGCCACACTGACATGCCGACACCTTTTTGCTCCCCCAGACTGCTCTCGAACGCGCTCGAGGACGGAATCCGCGGGCGCTTGACACTGGCGACATGCGACGATGTTGAAAAAATGGAGTTGGTTAACTGCATCGGGCATGGTTCAGGAAAATCTCGCTGCACCTGCACTCAAAGTTGCGTGCGGCTCAATGCGGCTCCAAACCAGCTTGGCTCGGTCATTCGCGGCTCCACGCTCATTCGCCGGCGCAAAGCATCAACCACCGGTGCCCACCACCAACGAAGGGGACCCTCCGTACCTGGGGAAGCAACGAGCGCGCCGTGGGCGACCTCCACATGGTATCCTTGGGTCTGTGCCGCCCGATGTCGGTCGGGCCGACGATTTCTGCATAAAGCGCGTACCGTCGTCGTCTTTTGAAGCAACTACTCATTCTCGCGTGCCACCTCTTTCTCAATACCCTGGACCCGGCACCAGAGCGACATGGACTTCTCCAACGACAAGAGTAACAAGATGGGCGACGACATCGAGTACGGCAGCCAACTCAAGGCCGAGGAAACCAACACCCAAGGCCAGACTGATGCCGTCTTCGGTGAGATCGTTGAGGGAGGACCCAACTACCGCAGCGTACGTTTCCATGTTGTAATTCTTACCTAACACATATTGACGCCCTGCAGGTCAGCTGGTGGGGTTCTTCCATCATCATGATGAAGACACAGATCGGTCTTGGTGTTCTGTCTATTCCGGCTGCGTTCGACGCCCTGGGCCTCATTCCGGGCATCATCTCGCTGCTTGCCATTGGAGGGATTACGCTGTGGTCTGGCTACATGGTCGGCACATTCAAGATGCGTCACCCGGAGACGTACGGTATCGAGGATGTGGGGCAGAAGCTGTTTGGGCGCCCCGGCCGCGAGGTGCTCGGTTTGGCGTTCGCTTTGTGTGGGTCCTTACCTTATGGAAACATGGTTCTCCATAACCCCAGAATCGAGCATGTGGACTGACGAGAACAGTGTGGACGTGCGTTGCTGGCTCCGGTATGCTGGGTATCTCCATCGGATTGAACGCCTTGTCTGAACATGGCACCTGTACCGCTGTCTTCGTGGCTATCGCCTGCGTTGTCGGCTTCTCGCTTGCTTCAATCAAGACGCTGGACAAGCTGTCTTGGATTGCGTGGGTTGGTCTTGTTGGTATCATGTCGGCCAGTGAGTATTCCCGCGCTTTTGGAGCAAAGAACGTGCCCTGACCATTACAGTCATCACCCTCACTGTTGCAGTCAGCCTTCAGGATCGCCCCTCTGCGGCGCCTCAATTCGGCCCCTGGCAATCCGACTTTGAGCTCTTCAAGTCTCCCACCTTCGCCGAAGCCTCGGCTGCTTTGTCCAGCATCGTCTTCGCGTTCTGCGGTATTCCTGCGTACTTCAACGTCGTCTCCGAGATGAAGGACCACAAGGACTACTTCAAGGCCTTGTCGCTGTGCCAAGCCGTCATGACCTCGATCTACATTGCTATCGGCGTCGTTGTCTACTACTACTGCGGATCGTACGTCGCGTCGCCTGCGCTAGGATCCGCCGGTGTCTTGATGAAGAAGGTGTGCTACGGCCTCGCGCTTCCGGGTCTGCTTGCATCTGTTATCCTGGTTACTCATGTAAGTTCCCTTATGCCTACCCTTTTCTGCTGCTTGCGGACGTCGTACTGACCTCAACACAGCTTGTTGCCAAGTACTTTTTCATCCGCACCCTGCGTGGAACAAAGCATCTTACCCACCCTACCGCCAAGCACTGGATCACCTGGTTCGGCTTCACCGCCGCCGTCTCTCTCACCGCGTACATCATTGCGTCCGCCGTCCCTGTCTTTGGTGGTCTTGTTTCCCTCGTTGGTGCTCTTCTCGGCACCCTCATGAGCTTCCAGCCCATGGGCTGCATGTGGCTGTACGACAACTGGCACCGGTCCAACCGCGACTGGAAGTGGAAGGCCATGGTCGCTTGGTCCGTTTTCGTCATTGTGTCTGGCACGTTCCTGCTTATTGGTGGTACCTATGGTTCGATCGTCGGCATCATCGACTCGTACAACAAGGACGGCGGCACCAAGCCCTGGTCGTGCGCCGACAACTCCAACTCGAGCGGTGGCCATTAAGCGTGGCTGGTGGAAGGAGATTTTTTCATTTGACAGCCTTCTTGTCCTGTTCTCTTAGCGTTGCATATGCATCATTTAAATTTGAATATCTTGCATCGTTCCAACTGTGCCGTATCCTGGATGATTGAGTGCAGCAATGATGAAGTGGATGTGGCGTCGGTTTCGCTGCGCAAGTGGTGGCATTCATATTGAGTGATTAGCGCCGGGGCAGACGTCAAACCAGCATTCTTCTTCGCAACATTCTGGGGCTGTTCGGAATGAGAACCATGTCGTGACTGATGCAGCCTGGGTGTATATCGGCGAATGGGTGCCGTGATGGCACGGTGGCAGCGTCTTGGGGATGGAGAGTAGGTGTTGAATTAGGTCGCAGGGACCGTCCACTGTAGAAGAAATGAGATGCAAAGTTGACAACGTCTCCGCGCAGACTGAGTGTAAACCGACAAGAATGAAGCATTAGACTGAAGGGGAACTGATCCGTGCAAGAAAGAAGTTGAAGACGCGAGCCAAAGAACACGCACAATAATGAAAGCCGACGAAATCGCAGTACATCGAACAACGGACGAAGCAACGCAACCTACCCTTGGTCCACTCGGGTGCTCTAAAGCACAGTGCTTCTTTTCCAAAGCCAAGTGCGACAGGCTTCTTATCTAGTTGATCCTCCACGCCCTACAGCCCTATATTCCGTCTCCGCAGCTTTTCCGCAGGATAAATCTACGGAGAAGTGCGTCTCCCACACCGACTTCGCAACTTGTTATTTTGGAACGACCGGGGAAATTGAAAGCGAGCGGGTTGCCCGATCTCGCAAATGTCGCTTTGGAATGGGGATGCGGGTATCTTATACTGTGAGAGGTTACAGTTATCAGAGGTTCGAGGCCCGGGTGCGGCTCCGTGATAAGCTTTCGGAGTGTCATTGGTGGCCATCGGAGTGTTCTCAGTCCGTCGGTTTATTCCGAGAACCACGGCACCACGTTTCCCCCGACGAAGCCGGCTCCAGCAAGACGAGAGCAGAGAGGTTCACTAGTTTCGTTAGCGCAAACAAGTTTTTGTCTCTACACGGATCAGGCCTCCAGTAGACTCAAAGACACATTCTTAATGCTCGCGGCGCGTACAAAGATTAGCACGGTTCTCTCGTACGCGCTTAAATGCGTTGGCGAATTAAAGCCTTAGAGATGCGAGCTGACCAATAAGAAAGGTGCTGGCGGGCCGTCTTACAAGTCTTCGTACAAATAACATACTGTTGTTTCCTCGCTCTTGCGATTGTTGCATTCTTTTGTACTTCACAGTCGGCCCTTTTAACTTCATCTATGCACCTCTAGAATGACCGTTACAACCCGCAGGAAAGTACGCTCAGGGTGTGGAACCTGCAGGTGAGTCGCCTCTACAGATCACGAGAGAAGCCTGACCGGGGATTAGAATCCGGAGAGTCAAATGCGACGAGCTCAAACCTGTATGCAGGCGGTGCTACTCTACAGGTCGCACATGTGAGGGCTATGGCATCTGGGGCGGAGGAGGAAATGGATATGCAGAGCGCTACGGTAGCAAAAAGACGTGCACTCCGTCGCTGCACCATCACTTCCCGGCCACGAAGCTCAATTTGAGCGACCAAGACCAGGGATATCTGGACTGGTTTCACCATCGCCTTGTGCACGACTTGAGTGGTCGGCTCGCAGAGGGATTCTGGACGGCACTGGTTATGCCTATGCTGCTCAACGAACCTGTCATTGCGCATGCGGCGATTGCGCTGAGCTCAGCACACAAGAACATTGTCTTGACGCCGTATCGCACGCAGCGAGACACTGATCTTCTTGTAACGAAGCATTACAATGAGTCCTTGCGACACCTCCGGTCCGCGATTGAGCTTGGTGGAAAGACGACATCCGGCTTCGTGTTAGTCTCTTGTTTGCTTTACACTTTGCTAGAGCAAGTAAGAGGTAGGATTGAGCAAGCTGAGATGCATCTACAGAGCGGACTGCGATTGTTGAAGGATATTCATCAATGCCTGTGTGTCAACATGGACGGAACGACTTTGCTAAAGAGAAGCACAAGTGTGGATCCTGACCAGGCCAAGATCATGCAAGGATTCGCATCGCTCCATCTCGAATCGCAGTTCCTCGGGACAATCTCGCCAGGCATCGATATCCTGGTGCAGTCTTTCGTCGAAGATGTACCGTCGCGCACTTTCAAATCCATTGAAGAAGCTCGATACTCGTTGAACAAACTTGTTCACGCTATCCTACTCATCTCGCGGCGTTTCCTCCAAATGAACGCAGCGGAGCGTGAGGTTCGACTTGGCAGGCTTGACATCCACAACCAGGCGTTGTGCTTACTCCAGGACTGGCTAAATACGTACAAGTCTACCAACTTTTGCGAGACAACAACGGGTCGTGATTGCAAAGTCGCACACACCATACTACTCAACCATTACGAAATGGCGCTTATCATGTGGGGACACATAGGCTGCACCTCTGAAACCGACTACTCTGTCCACATCGCCAAGTTCCTCGCCATACTAGAGCATTCAGCGGAAATCTGGCACTTGTTGCCCTCGTCATCTGAAGCCCAGAGCACCAGTGCTGGCGACAACTTGGCTACTCCGTTGTTCTTTACAGCTCTGAAATGCCGCGACCGTCGCATTCGATTACAAGCTGTCAGATTGCTCAACACTATCCCCTTTGGCCAGGGCGGCTGGAGCTGCATGTTGATGTCCAAGATTGCCGCGGGAATCGTTGCATTGGAGCAGGGTGCTTCCACCGACCCCTTCCTCAAAGACGGTTTTGATGTCATCGACACCCAGTCTTTTACTGGCGTTGAGAGTCCTCCTCACACATTTTCAAAACTAATCCATGACGTACGAATAAATTCCTGGGATGTGTCAACTGATACGATTAGCCTTCGTTGTCAGCAATGGACTGATGATGGCGGAGCGACAGCATTCTATCATGACATAGTTATCTCAAGGTAGTCGATACAGACGCACACACGTGGGTTGCTGCGTGGAGACTTTCTCTACTCGACCAGAGGGAGAGATGCAGTGCTCAAACGACGTCGTTCCTAAGCTCTTCCTGCGTCCATTTCCACAGCTTCTCCCCGAGCTCCCCATCTCTAGACAACGCGCTGCCGTTGCCCAATACGCCAACAGGTTCGTAGTACCTGCCACTCTGCACATCATCAGAAGTCATGGCCCAAAGCCCGTTTTTGACGCCTTCCTCCAAGCTGACGCCCACTCTCGGCGCCACTTCTCGCGCGAGATACGCAATCTCCGGTCCACCGCCGTGCACACCCTTGTTGAACAACTGCGTAGCAACATCCTCTGGATGGATAGCCACAGAGATAAACAAGGGGTGATGTCGTGCAATCTCCCGCGCGTACACGACATTGGCGAGCTTCGACTGCGTATAACGCGTCACCCCCGAGAGATGCGTTTGGGCCGATTTCAGCGTTGAGAACGCGATACCGCCTGATGGGACTTCAAAGGCGTGGCCACGCGAGCTGATGGAGACTACTCGAGGCTTGGCCGCAGACTTGTCGGCGGTGCTGATGAGGAGTGGAGTTAGCATGTCAAGTAGCAATGCGTGGCCCATGTGGTTGGTGCCGAATGCTAGCTCGTATCCTTCAGCTGTAACGCCTGGAGGTCCTCCCATCTGGAAACGCCCAGTCAGTTCGATTCCATCGGGGAAGTGGAGCAAAGTGAAGCACGTACAATTCCCGCGTTCAACACTAAAACATCTAGACTGGCCGCTTCTGCAAGTATGATCTTGGCTGCCCCCCTGATCGACTCGAAGAAGGTCAAGTCCAGCTGCAAAAATCTTACGTCGACGCCGGGCCCTATTTTCTTGACGTCTTGCACAGCGTCCAGGCCCGATTGTTCATTTCGAGCCGTCATCCAGATCTGGGCGGGATCGTGCTTGGCCAATTCGATAGCTGTCTGTTTTCCGATGCCGCTATTCGCACCCGTGATCAAGATGATCTTCCCGTTGAGCGAGGGGATGTCGACAGAAGGGTCGAAGGCGTGTGGCTTGCTAGGTTGAAGCTGATCGAGCGCTCCTATGGCAGGAGGGGTGGGCGTTGGAGTCATGCTTGGTATTGAATGAAGTGCCTGTTAAGATTCGATATGGCACTTTTAAACAGGGAGAATATAGTCGCATTTATATACGTGAACGTAAGGTCCTATCTCAGCAACGATGCTGTTTAGAACAACAAGTCTCATGACGACGACAATATCGCGAGAGAAATGGCAGCCTATGCAGCCCGAGTCTACCAATCGGAATAGCGTACTATGACCGTGGAAAGAAGCTCGCTAGACGCGCCCGGAGATACGAACATATCGCCACGCCAGAATGATCATGTCAAAGATTGAGCACGGCAGAGCTTCGCAGCCCTCATTGGTGCGCTCGCACCTCTTTGGCCCTTGGTCACCGTGGTACTGCTATGTCGGATTGGCTCGGGACACTCGTTGGCGACCGGATCGGTTGACATCGTCTTGACCGGACACGTGCTGAGCTGATGCGCCTTGACAATGCCAAGCTAGGCGGCCAATCGAGGATTTGAGCCAGGGCATACACGTCGGCCAGAATGCGACAGCGGAGTCGGAGATGCAAAAGACGAGGCGGGATGAGCCAGGCAAAGAAGGTTCCGGCTTGGTAGAAGAGTCGGAAGCACTGGGTATAGGAGTCATGTCATTTCATGCCCTGCCATAAACCGCGACAATGGCTAGGTATCTCATCTTCTAACCCTCTCTGTCATCCAAAACGTCTTGTTCCCTAGTCGCAAACATGAAACGGCAAGTCAATGACGTATGAGCTCGTGCGTTTGCGCGCGTCAACGTAAGCGTCGGACCTTGGTTCCAGCTGGAGTCGCTCAGGACAGGCCAGCGGACTGTAAGAAGCTCGGGCTTCGCTCTCGCTCTCCGACTCGAATGGTTTATGCACTCGCTGTGACCTTTTGTGCGAGATTGGACGCGCGATAAGACTCTCGATGGTTCGTCGTCGCCAGTCGACAAGCGCGCGGCTGGTGGGGATAGATTCGTTCGTATGCGTGTGCTTTGGACGTCTTGACGGCGGCAGAAGCAGCGGAGGGGACGGATGAGATCAGTCCGAGTGACATACCCGTATTGGCATACCGATGCACTCCTCTTCTCCTGGTGTTCACAGCTCCATCGCGAACCGCCGGCATCGTTCGTTCTCGGTTGTGGGCAAGGTTTCCCCCTGGTCCGTGCACATGAAGCAGTTGTACGTGCTCCCGCCCTTGTGAACAAGTCGTCGGTCGCTCAAAGTTCGGGGACGGGAGTGGGTGGCATCGTGGTCGCGGCCTCGTTCAGGCAGTCGGGCATGGCGTCATCGTCAAAACCGCAGAATGAGGCGCTCTGGGATAAGGAACATCGTCTCATTGGCAGTCATTGCGTATGCGCAAAGGTGGGCTTTTGGTTTTTGGCTTTCGGCTTTCAGCGTGCGTATGCCATCAGCAGAGTTGGCCGAGTTGAAGTTGGAGCGGCCTGAAACCCCGGGCTGTCGGTACTCAGCGTGGCATGAGTTTCACCCCACTTTGACGGAGCCCTCCACCGCGTGCATTGCAATGTGCATGTCGTTCGAATCCAACGTCGCACCAAGGAGAGGTGGTCAATGAGCAAGCTGGAATACCCTTTGGGCCATTTTCCACGTTGCTGCCTAGGATGCCATATGTTTTGGTGTTGATGCGGCCACGGCACCACAGCCACCACATTCTGGCCGCCGCAGCATCAAGAAACGCTACAAGACCAGACCGACTGTTTTGCGCTAGGCATTGACAATCCATGGGATTATCGCACCAAGGCATTGGCGACTCCCTTTATCAGACAACATCAAGAAAGCCTCGTGGATTTTCGTGTGAACTGGCACCCATCAGAATGCGTGTGAGAAATGTTACCACAAACCTTGCGCTGCAATACTCTCGTGGTTGTATGCATGGCCAGCCACAGCATAGCCCCGCTTTCCGTGTGGTTTGATCAGGCTAGCATATGTACTGTGCGGCTGAACCACAAATCAGATAAGAGGCCAGCCTTCTCACCTTGAGCATCCGCCGTACACCTCACCATTATCTGGACCTCCCGAGGGGGTAACCATTCCGCCCATATTACTTGGATCCTTTTCGCTACTCCCAACAAACGCGATGTCTGAGTCCAATCGCGTCCCCGTTACCAACCAGGCCTCTTATTCTAGCGAAAGCGGAGAGTTCAGGAATCGGGAAGACCACGCCCATGTTCATCTGGGGACCGAACATACGAAGGACAACGAAGGGAAAACGCGAACGAAGCGCAAATTTCACAACCTGACACGCAGAGATGACAGTATGAACGAGCCGCTTGATGATGAAAGGAGAGATCGGAGAAGAGGACTTGTGTCAAGCAGTACGCCCTCTTCATTGTACGAGTGTACCACATCGTCAAGAAGCAAACAAATCTGTGGCGAGTGTCGTGGCCTAAATCTGGATGTCTTGATCAGGACAAAGAATGATTCCAATCATTACCCGAAGCGATACGCAGTTCCTTGGGAAAGCAACAACTATGCCCCATGGCCAATGGCGAGGGTCGGCCTTCGATATCGACAGCAGAAATCCGCATGCGCGCTGTGTCGGGCACTCGCTGCATTTCGCACAACTCTGGGGACAGATTCTAGCACAGAAGGGACCGGACCTGCAGGTGATGGCGATGTGATCATGACCGGGCCTTATTACGCATCTATGCTTAGGAGAGGTTCCACACTCGTAAGGATGCGAGCTTTACGTCTATTCCTGGTACCAGAGGCAATACTTGGTGACTATAGAGTTCTTTCCGATCACACCAACCACACCCGTCGCGGAGGGAGTTTGGTTCTCGTGGATAACTCCGTCGATTTTGAATTATTCGATCCGCAACCTATATCCCCCTCGTTCAATGCCAACCTTGTAGGTTCATGGCTCAAATATTGCACACGATACCACCGACTGCTTTGTCATGCTGGAGCTGTATCTGTACGTGGAGTTCAAGTCATTGACTGTACTACACTGCAGATCAAGGATTATGACGCGAGCACACCATATGTCACCTTGAGTTACGTTTGGGGTAATTCGAAAGCTAACTGTGGGCCTGTCGAGACTATTGGACAACACAAAACATTGCCGCAGCTGCTACCCCTGGTAATAAAAGACGCGATTGAAGTCACAAAGGCTTTGGGATATCAATACCTCTGGGTTGACAAATTCTGCATCGACCAGGATGCTGCAGACCTCAAACACGATCAGATAAAGCAGATGGATGCTATATATGCGAACTCACAGCTCACTATCATCGGCGCTGCTGGGCAGGATGAGTCATATGGCCTTCCAGGCGTCGGTGCTAGAAATCGTACTCAACAATGCATCGCCGAGCTCGACGGTGCGACAGTGATCTGGAACCCACTCGATCCCTATGAATCAATTTCACAATCTCATTGGTCTACCCGCGGTTGGACGTTCCAAGAAGCTACCTTGAGCCGTCGCAGACTTGTTTTCACTGAAGACCAAGTGTATTTCCAATGTAATACCATGAATTGCTTTGAAAGCAATTACTGTCCGCTCGACAAGCTGCACGTAAAGAACAAATCCAAAACTCTCGAAGCTATCCGCGCAGGCTTCTTTGGGCAAAACAGACAACATGGCTATGGGAAGCTGGTACGTGACAAGGAAAGCTTGAACGAGAGTTTTAACAGATACTTGACGAATGTGGAAGAATATACTAGCAGAAACCTCCGGTTCGAAGAAGACTCCTTGAATGCTTTTCAGGGCATCATCAAACAGTTTTCAAGGGAACGACATGCCTTTAATCACGTCTGGGGATTGGCATATCCTTCGAATTCCACAGAAGGTTTGGACTGCTTCGTCCAGTCGCTCACATGGACGCACCGAGCGGCGGTCAAGGCTCGCCGTCGCAACGGGTTCCCGTCTTGGGCCTGGGCAGGCTGGGAAGGCCACATTGAGTATCGTCTCCCGTCCACTCAAAAGAGATGGTTCGATAACGGACTACACGATGTAAAATTTCGAACGATAGCTGATGGATGGTTGGTCTTGGAAGAATTGGGTGAGGACAGCAGCCATATTGTCTTGACAATTGCCGCAACAGTGATATCACTAACGCCTAACGCCTACCAAGGTGCAGAAAAGGCGGATACGCCATGGCGCATCCTCAATTGCGATGCAAGACTTTCATGGTCTGGTAGCGATCACAACGGCGCCGAGTTAGCAGAGATGTTGAAAGAGACCTCGCGGTGGCAGTTTGCGTACATTGGTTCCATTCTCAAAACGTCTTTCGTAATGATCTTGGAGTTATGTAGCAACGGCGTTACCTGGCGGCGAATGGGGATGTTCAAGGTAGACAGTTACAGTTCGAAATTTGCAGGACACAAGATATCTACGTTCGAACTAGAATAAAAGGAACAAACGATCTCGAATTGAATTCTGTACGAGCCTCAGAGCGACCCGATACGTCTACTAGCCATCTGGCGCCACATAACATTTCGCCAAGTCATTTCCTCCGAAAAACAGCACAACTATATGCCATTCTATACTTGGCCCTCAATTCCTCCCTCGTCGTAGTCCTATACAGTCCTCTTGATCCAGGCGGTGCGCCTGGTGGCCCTGGCGCCATATGCCATCCCGAATTCTTCTGCGCCTGTTCATCGTTGTCCATCTTTTGTTCAACCAAAGACTCATCCACTCGCCAATCTGAAGTCGCTGGAAAGCCTTCTTTGTAAGGCAGGAACGATTTGATGTGGCCGTCGACAGTAGGTGTGTTCGGGTCGAACTTGTCGTGGCCGCAATTTCCAATGTAGAGTTTCTTGCAAGACGGAGGTAGCCGTTCGGCCACATGACTCCACTTGTAGCCTTCCGGAGTTAGATACACGTAGTCGAAATGCGCATACTGTAACTTTGGCTGCTGAGAGACAAAATCAATCAGGTATGGCACACTGAGGTAAAGACTGCGCAGCTTCAACGTTTTCAACCGTGAGAAAACTGGTACAGTGTTATCTGGTGAGCCAGCCTCGTGAGATTCGCCGAATATCCGGCTGAGGAGAATGTCTCCCGCATTCGGAATTTGAGGATGCGATGTGGTGAGGTTGCGGAATTCCAGAACCTCTAGTGTCCGCGACGTCTGACGAAGCAGCGCCGCAAAAGGCGATGGTTCGTTGTTCGGAGCCGCTCGCAGTAGATCAGCATTCTCAACGTTAAACGAGAGCGCAGTAATAGAGCTGAACAGACTTTCTAATGCGCCGTTTGTCGTAAGGGTGAACAGGTTAATCTTGGGAGTGAAAAGACTTGCGATGTGGATATTCGCCTTTTGCACTGCGGCGCTAAGCAGTTCCAGGTGCTTCCAGGTCGTGCTGCAGCCCGCAAATTGTTGGCCCACCTCGCGGCTAGAAATGTTAGTCTGATTGAAGAGCAAGCATCGGCGTGCTTACCCCATGGACCCTTTGAAGCCATATTGGGCCAAATCACAGCTCCACTCCCTAATCTCGATGTCTTTCAGGTTTGGCATGTGCGTGAAAAGCTTGACCAAAGCCGACAGATTCGTTCCCGCTTTCTCACACTGTTGCGTGACCTTTCGTGCCCAGATGGATTCTGCTTTGACGATCAACTCGTGTTCTTCCCCAGGTCTGGCAAGTCGTGCTGCAGCAAGGCGGCGGATCCCACGGTACTCTCCATCATCGCTCTCGTAATCGTCCACTTCAAACATACTATGAAAGTCTTCTTCAACGTCTTGGGCTATCCCGAGCCACTGGCGGTAGCTCGTCCAAAACCCTGAATGCAAAATCAGTATCCGCGTCGTTGCTTAGTGGGAAAAAGACCTGCCTTCCACGTAGTATCTCGGACTGAACTTCAGCTTGTGTACATGCTGTAGAATGTCTAATGCGACAAGTTCCTCCACTGTATCCTCTAAAGAAGCCAATTCTGCGGTTCGTGTACGACCTGGGCAAACGACCTCATGGCTCCAGACAGCTTCTGGCTTCCATTCCGCCACTACTATCCCGGGTTGAGCGTCACCATCCAGATGAAGCGTTTTGAACATGAGCGGCTTCACAAGTCTTGCAAAAGTGCGGCATGTTCGCAGTACTGGACGTAGATGGTGCTGTGGTAGATAAGAGAAGATCTCGAGGTAGATCTCCTTGGACAGTGACATGGCCTTTCACCAATCGAGAGAGTCGAAAGTTCGAATGCAGGTTGAGTATACTAAAAAGTGACTCGGACAGGCCTATCAGTACATGTGTGGCAGGTCAGGCACCTTGCATCAACATGCGCGTGGCAGCGTGAGTTTTCCGTGACATTACCCAGTGTACGCGACAGACTGCGCCGTAAGGCAGCAACCCCAAAACGAGAACGTGAGGTGGAACGCGCGCATGCAAAGACATGTTCATTGGTGGGCTCACGTCCGGCGGTTATATTAATAGTTGTCGTGCCAGGCAGCCACGGATCCTCGCGACAAGGTGCGAGGTCACACGTCTTAGCATCATAACATCTCGCTGAGGCTGTTTGGTTTAGCGCATCCCTCTGACTGGCTGCAGGTTTCCATGGCTGAAGTCCCCGCGCAAAACGTCATCCCGCCATCACCTTCACCCTTTCCCATCACCGGTCGCATGCGACAACATCGCCAGAACTGGAAGCCGACTAGTCATTTTCTTGGATTACTAGCTGTGCCGGAGCTCACCTCCAGCCGTTCGCCCGGCAGATCCAATCGATTTCTGGGTCTCTTCTTCGTTGTGTTGTAAACATCTTCGACCAACATCAGTGTAGACGGGAAGTCCTTGCCTTGTGTGCCAATCTCGCCTTTGACCACTTTGAGCAGGCGATCTGCGGCCCTGTCAGGATCGCCAGGTCGCTGCCTATCATCGGACTTGGTCTGTGCGTATGCACCATCTACTCAGGCCTTGTCATCGTCAATCTGCGTCGGGATGCACGCGGGATGCGTTGGATTCGACTTAGTTCAGAAGAAGTAGCAGTTCTTTCCCATTTCAATGATAGCGCCATTGTATCCGAGTCGGCATTCGCAATAGAAGACGACGACGCCTGATGAGGCGGACGATTGGCAGGAGAAGCACTGGAGGGCAGATTAGAGGATACGACTGTGTTTTGCGAGCACCTGATGAAACATCTAGGGAAGGATTGATATGTTCGATTGTGAGCGAATGATCATGCTGAGAAGATGAAGCCCATAACACTCTAATTGTCACTCGCAGATAGAGCAACTAGTATACGCACTCACAGTGTTGCGCCGAACCCTGTCAAACCGTAATGCTCATCCTCAACAATGACGTCAAAAAAGTTACTCGCTCGAACCGCATCCTCATCTCAGTCGACCAGGCCCCGACCTCTTGAAGATACGCGCCTAAAACCAATTCCACGGACCTGCGCAGTCTCAGTCGTTGCTCAACCCCAGAGTTTGAAGTGCTCTTATGTCCACTACCGCGTCTTGGATGGCGTCCACGTTCTTTCAGGTAGATCCGATGGTTCTATACGTTCTCCCATCGTCTCCGATGCCAGCCTCATGTTTTGCTTTCTAGAAGGGCACGCCAGATCTTCCGCGAACAGGTCTTGACAGATTGCTTTAGAACCATGAGCTTGGTGACGAAGCCGAACCACCAAAGTCTTGCCCACTCTTTCGTGTCAGTCATCGCGGTTGGCTTGGTGAAGGTGGGATGGCCGTTGTGAATAGTGTTCGCTTCCATCATTGTGGTTGCCTGCTTTCGTGAACGGGTGTCGGGCTGGATGTTGGGCGATGGCTTCACGCGATGGAGAGGTGGAAGGCTTGCAGAAGCTCAAATGTTAGAAGAAATGATAAGGTACAAATGTTCGCTGTCGCGCAGGGCAAGTATATCCTGGTTGCGGTAAGTGGAACGAGTTTGTGAAGAACGCGCTGGATTAATCCTCGGCTGTAGTACAGTCACCCTGAGAGACGTCTCCTTTCACCTCGCAATGTCGCTGACCAGGTTTCAAGTAGCTGTGTCACATTGCTATCTTGTAAACATGTCAGTCACAGCGTCACCTAACTGCCTCCCTACTTCCCACACTGTAAAAGATGCCGGTGAGCAAACACCTTAGGTGAGATAGGCACATCAGTTGACCACACCTTGTCCTTCACTCTAAGCTGACGGCCCACGATCGGATCGGCAGGTAGCCTAGACTTCCAAGCAAAGATCACTCTCCCCCCTCAGGTGCCAAGCAAGCCAGGTAGTCCAATGGGGTACTGGTCAAGACCTTCACAGTGGCTATTTGACGCGCAACGACTGCCGAAAGCGCTCAACCCGTACCTGAGATAGTCCCAGGACGTCGCTAGACCGAACGTGGGGGTTGACAGTGATATCGCCTCCTGGGTCGGCTTGACTTGTCACAGACCGAACAAGACTCGCCTCGTGGTATTTTGTTGCCGGCTGCACACAACAAGCGCGTCCTTGTGCAGCCGTAATGTGCCCGTTTGTGACTTGATGCTTCGAGCTTTGCAGCTACTACCGCGCCTACCCAGTTTGGGAAGCTGTTGCCGTCGGCTTCTATAGCCGCCCGTCTGTATGTATGCCACTTCCGTCATGTTCTCATGCCTAAAAGCGCGGGTCCTCAATTTCTGCTTGTACTGCCAAGGTCTTTCATTCCTTCCACTTTATGAATGGGAGTGTCTATGTGAACATGACCGAGAATAAGGCGGTTTGTGGAGCCGGGTCGGAGGTGGACGGGGAAAACGAAGAGGCGCGTGACGTGGTCGAGGCGGACGAAGAAGGATGCCGCATTTGAATCGGCAGTCGGACTAGGAGGTCTAGGCGTGATGTCAGTCGACTTGTATTGCTCGCTGGAGCACTAGTATCTTGGTCATGCCTGGAGAATGTTGCCTGTCGCCTCGACAGACGATGAAGAGCCCCGACATCTCCTTCAACTCATCCCTACCAGATCCGATATTCATGTCATGTTATTCGCATTCATTCGCTACCACAGTCGCCACACACGCCGTGTCCCAACCTCCGCAGGCTGCGCTTTGGTATCAAGGCGCTATCGAGCTTTGCCGGTGTAACTCTAGCACAAGGAGTAGTCAGTGGCTCGATGTGCCATGACGTGTCGAGAAGCTTGTTGAGAGATTGCTGGGAGAGACCAGAGGAGGTGGCGCCTTTGCGGCTGACAGCGGCAATGCGAGCGGTTGTTGGAACATGTACGTACCTAGGCGTCCATCCCGACACGTAGCCCAGGCGCACAGCGCTTGTCGCGTTCCTTCTGAGTTGACTCGTTTCACCATGTGACCTTCTATATTTCAAAGACTATGGCTCGTGTTTCGAGAACCGTATTGTTCCACTGCTTACCGCCGACGGCGACGCGGGACGATGACGCTGGTACAACCACGTTGGACTCTCTGGTCAGTCCATTACACGTCGATATTGCACGACTACCGCCTCTTCTGCTGTTCTCTGGCACAGACGACATCTTGAACTCCGACGCTAGACGCTTGAGCGCTCAATTCCAAGGCCATGACATCAATCAATGTGTCTCCGGCAGCGCTCAGCTCGAGCGGTTCATGTATGTTGAGCAATCTCACATGATCCATGTCTACCCATTGCTTCCGCACTGGGAAGGACAGCAGGCTCGAAGACTCATTATGCATTTCATTCAGAGTCACCTTACGTAGGGAATGGCCAGGTATGATTTGGCTGAATTTACTAAGCTAGCTACTATCTACTCTCTATTCCCTCAAATACCCACGATTCCAAGCCATCCTACAGTCCTGGCCAAAGTCAGTGGTCTTATGCGACTGAAGATCGAGATTTCTAATTGACTAGAGAACCTTTGCCCGCTTCGCCTTCATTTCCTCAACTCTAAGGGAATCAACCTTTCTGGTGTGCACTCCGTTCTCTCACTCCATACATGTATGCGCATGTAAACCAACAGCACTGAGTTGTGTAACAGCACTTCTATCTTTTGTTCACGACTCTTAACTGCAGCGTTAAGGAAAATTGCGGATTAAAAAGCCTTGTTCAGCCCTACCCTTCTTAGTCTTCGCGACTGGTTGCTTTGATCACGCTCAAAGACTAGTTCCAAATGATTGCGATCATTGGCTCGTATCCCAACAGGTTCCTGATAGGTTGCTATAGAGTTGATGCCAGCCGAAACATGGTGCAAATGTTCACTGCGCTTTGACTGCAACGCGAGAACAATGATCTCAGTGGCCGAACTCCATGCCGTAGATGTATGGCCACTACTAAGCATATATGTTATATACCCGACAGCGAATATGCAGTACGCCATGATAACGGCGAGTGATAAGCGCGTAGATACAGACGACATTTCATATCCGTAGCCAAGACGTGTCAAGGCAATCTCAATCACCCTGTCCGACTCTACCACAGATGCGCTTTGTACCTGCTCTTTCCAAGGGATCTCGGAAAACACAGTCGCTAAGGCGGCGGCTAGTGTGGTGCTGTCTGTTCGTGACTCTTCGAACAACATAGTGCCAAATAACGGGTTATTTAAGCCAGTGATGCTGTTAAAGCTGACGGAGATTGGCCGCGTAGTTTTGGTTACGCCGTTACTCGAGTTCGAAATTGCGCCTGTGCGGACTACCCATGAACCGCTTTCCGCTGCAAGCTGGTGTTGGGACGGCTCCCAGAAAGCGGCTACGGTACAAACTTTTGTACGGAAACAAGAACTGGCCAATGGCATAGATTCATTGAATTTGTTGAGCAACAGATCTGAAATTGCGTATTGCTCCGCGTCAGCGCAACCTCTCCTAATGAAACTGCCAACAGCTGAAGAAGAACCAGGTTCAGGCGAAGCAACCCAGATCGGTGGTATAGCATTGAGTGGTGTGTCTTGGGAGCCGCCTTGGTCGAGGAACTGTTGAAGCAGGTTCCTGAAACTGGACATGGTGCCAATAGAAGCACTTCCATCTGGTGAGTAAGGGAGTGGCGTATCTAATGTCGTGTGCGGTCCGTTTGATACAGTTAAACAATACGTTGCGACTATGACACGCGGTATTCTTACCGATCTTATGTACTCAGTCCCAGGAGTCCACAGAACGCCGTTTTCTCCGATAGGAACCTGATATAAGACCTGTGCACTGAGCTGGGTTGGCATAGCGGCGATTGTGGAGCGAAGCAGCAAATTCTCCTGGCCGCTTGATACCTCGTTCGCAGTCGTGACATAGTGCAAAGCTCGTGAGGTCAAGTGTATCATCGTGTCATTCTTGTTGTAATAGACTTGGTTGTTGATGAACTCGTTCTGAAGTTCTTTCTCGAATGTGTAAGTGCTGAGAAATCGGTCCAAGTTGCTATCCTTTGTCAACAATCGTCATAACGTGTGAAGGATCCTTTCGCTCACAATTTCAAATCCTGCGATTTATTCAGTTGAGAAGGAAAACTGACGTCTTCATCGCCTTCAGGTCGCCAATACATAACAATAGGTCTACTCGACATTCCTGCCCGTGGAATCATCAGAACAGCGCCCGACGGTCCGACGAGAGACGTCAAAAGGACTAATAAAGGAATCAAACCGACAAACAGCGCTTTTCGTCGTCCATAGAAGGATCGAGATGTCACTGCAGCCAGTAGATCGAGTGACCACAGGTAGGATAATTGCGTTGCCTGCGTACATGCCGACAGAGCACCTAAAGGTAGATATCCTTCTATAAGCTGTGAACGAACAATGCTTAAGATGATCTCGGCAATACAGGCCTGCATCAAAAGCTCTTGTAGTTTGGCGGCAAATTGCAACGTGGTAGAGAGCGTAAAAGTAGGCCCCACGAAATATTCACTCCAGTTGAGTATCAAGACAACAACTGCGCTGCTCAGGGGGACCAAATGAAGTAGAGCATGGCCAGTGGCTAACCGACGACTCGCATGCATCGCGATCTTGCGATATTCGGCAGGATGTCCCCACGGATTAATTAGGGCAAGGAGCTGCAGCTTCAGATATTTGAGCAAGTCCTGACTCTTCGAATCTTGCGGTCGTTCATTACTGCCGGTTGCAACAGGCCGAACGCCATCTTCAATCAGGATTGATCCCTGCGTCATCGTGGCTGAGTATTGTCAGCCCAATTGCTGACAGATAGTAGGAATTAGCTAACGCACCTTTGACTATACATTGGTGTTGCTATTAGCAATGTACTGGAGTCGGTGTAGTACACAGAGGCAAAGATCCCAGACCGGTTTGCCACATACAAGGACTTAAGGTAATTTTTACGATCGCATGGGATAAAGGAGCTGTGAGACCCGACGAATTGCAGCCTGTGTGATGCTAGTGACTGTGCTGTGCAGGCATGATCGTAGAATACCTTGATCTGTGGTGAAACACGTTAATTCTGGGCGAATAGGCACCTAGAGGCGAGACTACGCCGCTATGCAATCCAAAACAGGGTCGCGAAATGCTGCAAGCGAAGGCTTGGAAACAGCGCTCCCCTTGCGCGTTGTTCTTGAGGTTGCCTAAGCCCATATGGGGCGATGGAGGAATAAGCATCGAAGCCTTGCTACTGCTCCTGGATGGTTGGCAGCTACAACGATCGCTACAGAACACCACTGTGCTGTTGCCGACGCTTCGAAAACCATAGATGCCCTGATTGCGGCAGAAGCGCACCGAATTTGGATTGTGCTGTTAAGTCTGCAGGGCAGCGAATCTTGCAGGTAAACGATGCACAGACGCCGGGGGAATTTCTACTTTAGGTACGCAACCGAGACGTTCTTACCGCATGTAGCTGCCTCCGTTCCGCTCCGGCATGAGCTCGTCCCGTCTAACCCAGCCTTCGCATACGATGACACCCCCCAATTGATTTCATAGTACAATATTCTGTTCAGTCGCGCATCGTATGTGCGTGACCGAACACAGACGCACACGACCCTCGCCGTACGCGCGCATGTTTGCACGTGTCGAGCGCTCCGATCCTACCACCACAATCTCCAGCCCCCGCACGCGATCCGTGGTAGACGGCCTCAACCACGAGGGTCATAGTTCAGTCCCTCACCGGTCTACGCGGCCGCTCAAGGCCAGCCCAAAGATGGCAGAACTCCCATTCTTACAGCTTGGTTCCAATGTCAGTGGTCAACGTTGAAGAGCCCAGGCTAGCTAAATATGCCAAGCTGGCGGGATGCCTTATCTGTGTTTTGGCCCCTGTGGCGGGTGTCTCATTTCCACCAGTTCAGATTTTAGGCATAACGCAGGGGCTGCTCATGTCGTGCCAATCAAAGCGTGCTGAGGTAAGGCAGCCATCCTGGCTAACAGGCTTCCTTGACGAGGCGGATGGCTTGACGGCGCTGCTACCTTGACGAAGTGCTTATCTTGACGATGATGGTACTGCATCTCATGATCTTGACTTCATCACCACCGCGAGACCTAGCAAGCTCAGGCTCTGAAATTGTCTACCACCCTCCGCTCAGGATCACGATTCTTCCAATTCAACGTCACTACAATGCCGGTTACCGTGCGTCCTGCTAGTCATCCGGCACGAAGGCTGGTTCCTAGAGCCGCGAACTCGGCTGAGGAACTCTCCAAAGCCTCTTGCCCGACAGACGCTGGTCGATGCAAGCGGATCATCCGGCCCCCAACCACCGACTTCACTCGCCTCAACATCATTCCTTCATCCAATGGCCTTGTAATGGCAGCGTACGAAGCCTACAGTCACCATCATCACCTCATCATTCGCCCTGAAGATGTCTGGTTTACCATTTTGACACAGATAAGCTTTTACATCAATGCTCACGCTGAAGAACTTCGGTCTTCCTTCGTCAGCCACACAGGCAAGAAGGAACTCACTGTGACTGACGCTGGCAGTATTGAAACTATCGACGCAGGAAAATTGGCTGTATTGCTTACCGTCGAAATGGATCGATACCTCGTTGATCCAGAGCTCCGTGGCTGGATCATGCCGAGCTTTACCACTACCACTGAAACAGACACAGAAACTGCTGCCATCATTATGATGGGTGCGATGCAAAAGTACTTTGCTTACCGCATGAGTCTGACATGCGGCATTCCTTCCGTTACCCTCCTGGGGGAAAAGGCTGACTGGATTGACGTACGCCAACGCCTGAACAAGCTACCTCAATTTGGCAAGGAGCCTGAGCAATTTGCCGCTCTGCTGTCTCCTATACTCGATTACTTTATTCGTACGTTCGAGGATGCTAACGATCCTAAAGTTATCGAGTTCTGGACAAAAATCGCCGACAAAACTAGCAACGGCTCGGGTTCATCTTACCTCTCGGGCTGGATCACAGCCTTTTGCTTTTGGAACGGCGAGGGCAAAATGCTGAACCACAACGGACAGGATGCTTGTGACCTTGACGGCACGTTATATTATCGGCTTGATACAGAACACATACCCAGCGCTCATGTATCCGTACCGGTGGTGGTTGATGATGGTGCGCGTGAGATCAAGACGAAAATGGTTGCCGGATTAGTCGGCATGGCGGCTTCGAGCAGCGGAGAGAAACTGGACATCAGCCAAGGTCACAAGGGCTGGGTGAGGGGGAATGGAATTTTTTTGGCTGCAGAGTTCGTAGACGTGGCGCCGGTCGTGGGCGATGATACCGGACTGGACACGCTGCAACCTGTCGCCGGCTGGTTCATGTACGAGGTTCAGAAGCCGGGTTTTGGGGGGTGGGCATAAGAGTACTCGTTGAAATCGACCAAGTGGTACGGTATTTAGGAGGTTCAACGGCTTATGTTTTGTTTTAGTGCCGCAGTATGTTTGCTCGGCATTTACTGTCTGATAGTAAAGACTTGTGCATGTTGATGTTGGGACAGAGGTGCCACGTAGTTTCGCGACATCACTTCTCCAGCCGCTCGAAGGATGCGTTTGCCTTATTATCGTTCTTAGTCAGTTCCACCACACTTTGCCCACACAAATCCATCCCGGGCCGCCCAATAATGGGCGACCTGCATGCTGCTGTTTCAGTACCAAGTGTTGTTACATTACTACCACGCGCCATTCAAATGGCCTCAATCATGCGATCACTCGATTCGCTTCTCACCACTCGTGCCTCTGTCGGGTTCTCGCAATCATGCAAGCGCACCACAAGCCTCTTGTCCGATGCGTTCTCCCCCACATCAAGCATACAGCTCAATATCCCCCCATTCCAGATCCACAACCCGATCAATGCAAAGCGAGTCGAAAAGCTTTTCCTGCATTCGCTTGAGTGCTCGTTTGGCCTCTAGCGAGGTGAACTTTTGCTCTCTTAGGTGATCCTTGTTGATTCCTTCGAGCACCTCTATAAAGGTCATGTGGCGAGTGTGCAGCTTCGTGATAGCAAACAGTCTAAACAAGCCTTCTCGGAACTGGCGGTAGCGTCTGATCTTGATCAGGCATCGTTTCCCTGGAAGTGTCGACGCGATAGTCGGGCGAGAAGGGCCTTCATCCGCTTGCGCCTCAGCGCTATCAGCTCCACCTTCGGCCATATTGGTTGTGTGCAAAGAGATTGCTGGATTATTCTGGCTGCGCCTATCATCCTTGGCTATGATGGTTGTGGATGATGGTAATGTGTCGGCCTCTTCGTTATCTGAGATGGCGATTGGCGCATCGTGAGAACCTTCAACAGAGTAAATACTACTCAGAGGTTCAGCTAGTGGGAGCTTGACTGTACTGGGGCGGCTACGAGCTCTAAATTTAATCGTGGTTTGTATCTTGCCCGCCTTTTGGTTTCCAGCTCTTATAAGCTGAGCTGGCTTCTTTCCCTTTCGTACAAAACACTGTAAAAGTCTTTTAGCACTATTAGCGAGAGACCAGTCAGAGACGTCGGCCTACCGGTTTGGCGATCTTGAATCCGAATTTGTTCTGAGATATGTTAGTGCCTATAGTAGAACCGTGAAGAGGCGAGTCAACCTACCAACAGCATGCTGATCGATTGGATATACCAGGTAGGCGACAAAACACTCGTATTCAACTGCGTGGGAAGGAAGAAGAGCAGAGAAAATTTCTGAACCGCCATTCCGGCCGAAGATGAACGCCAAGTAAAGACACCCCTGCTATCAGACACGTTGGGAAAGAACAGAGAGGAAGTGAACGTGAGTGTTTCGCCAGAGGCAAAGTGAAACGTACGCGGTGAAGAAGGCTCGCGCAAGCCAACAATCATGTTGAGCTCAGTATGATGAAAACTGATTATCACTACGTCGCGCCTACTCTAAACCAGTCCTGAGCCTTATCTACGAAGAAAAGAACACCTCAGCGATGCTGCGCCTCCCATGCACCGGCCTCATCTTTCCATCTCGGTAACATTTAGTCGCAGTAGTATCCGAAGCTGAAGTAGCGCTCGAACCCACTCGCATTCCAGTAGCAGTTCAGGCTATCAGTAGGAATACGGAGTTTACTACCATCGTTGGGCGACTGGTTGGAGCCCGTGTAAAGCGTAAGGTGGCATCCCGGCGACGCTTGTAGGATCTCGATAGCTCCACGGGGACCTTGAAGGTTCATTTCTTTCAGAACGAACTTTTGTTATATGAGTGGGATAGATGGCTTACCTGGAAAGTTGCCTTTCACGGTTGCAGGGTTGAGGTTGTAGTTCTCCTCAAAACCTTGGCAGTTGGCGTGGTCGAATGCGTTGAAGCGGAGACGGCCGTTTGCAGCTGCGAGGGGAAGAAGGGGGAGGAGGGTGTAAAAGAACTGCATTTTGCTTGTTGGTAATTCAAAGCGTGGTTGTTTGGTAGATAGCGGCTGGGAGAATGTAGAAGAGGCTGACAGTGTTTTGTAGAGCTCGATGTTTGATGTTTGTAACGAAGAGAGATGGATTCTTATATGCGACTGCTCTGTTTACGTATACACATCTATCATCAGCGTTCTACTTACTATCCTAGGTATACATTAACAATGCGACGTCAGTTATCAATTACCTCGTTTGGCACAGTTTGAGGTTGAACATACTGGATTGTTCACGAGATGATCTTAGATCCTGCGGTCAAGGATGCGAGAAACCAATCACATAGACTTGATAGATTAAATATTAGCAACGACATTCATTACTCATACCTTAGTGTTGTACAGGGTACACAGGAGGAAGCATGGGATGCCCAGATATAGTCCGCGGGTAAGCAATGCGGGATCAGTAAGCCGGCCCGCCCCACAAAGCCTAACGCGATGCGACGCACGATGTGGCTAGTGAACCCCATCCATTCTCGTATATGCAACAGAAAAATAATTATCTTATACGTGTTCGAATGATGAGTGGATCTCAGGGTTTTGGAATTGACCGCCTCCTCCTTCTCTAGCGCAAAAGCCCATTCAAAAAGAACCTTTGCAGCGGCTGCAACGCTGTCCGTCTGCGAGTAGTGACCGTGTGGTGAAGCTCCTCCGATTCCGCCACAAAAACATGTCCTTCCGGCGTCGCTACTTCGGCTCTCGAACGTATGACCTACGCAATGTCGTCGCCGTACACTTCACTCGACTTGGGCAGGCATCCGCTGGCCTGGTGAAAGGTCTTTGACCTCCGCCGCTTGTCTGGGTTCAGCTTCACGTGTGCCGATTATCCACCTCGTGTCCTCCATGAGCCATTGCGAAGGTGAACCGGCTGAGCAGAGAGATGAGACAGGCTGCGATACCTGGTCCGCTAACTTCATCGGTCTTATCGCATCGACACTCGCATCGTAGGCCATAAGTGTAAGCTCGTATTGCGACGGATTTATAGATTCCCACCAGCGCAAGTGCGCACTGTGGCACGTTCCCATTCCATAGGCATCTCCCTGGCGCGTATCGCTCTACATTGGTATACGCCATCGTCTCTCTTTCTCAAATTCTCCCCATCAGACCGCACTGGGGAACAATTTCCACCCGCTTGTCTTGTCCAATCGTTGGTGCTGGGCGCGTTGTAGTGCTGTGGGTGTGGCAGTGTACCGCAGGCGCAGTTCGTGCGTGTCAGAGGAGTTGCGATGGAGAATGACGAGATGCGTTGCTATCTTGCTCGGAGGACTGTGCCTTTGTAGACTAGAGAGTCAATATGATGCGTCTCAAAGAAGCCGAAGCTCTAACAGTACTCACCTAAAACAGCCGGGTCCTACCGTTCTCTCCACTCGAGACAGCCGCTATGAAATCTGTCTATCGGATACATCACGAAGTACGAAGACGCGCAACGCACGCGTAGCTGTCGCGTGGCTCGGCGTGTTGTCGGATGTGTTGCGCAATGCTGATGACGTCGGAAATAATGCGGGTGGCACCGCGTTCGCGGTTCGTCGTCAAAGTGGTACTGCTGGACAGAGAGCGGTGCAATGAATGGCGTCTATGATGTAGATGACTTCGACGTTGCTGGACGGGAATTTCGGGAGCTTCCGGCGGGAGATTCTCAAGCTTGACCATACGTGGGGGTGTAATGAGACGGCTTGGCAGGGTCCAGGGGTGCTTGCCGTTCCGCCCCGCCCACCCGTCATACCCTCATAACGCTACGAAAGCTTACCGTCGGCCAAAGGCTTCCCGTGTTGCATCACACGCTCACGGAGGCTAATGCATCGCACGACTCTGGGTGACCTCGCTGTAGACAGCTGGGTGAGGAAAGACTCGCGTCTTCTCGTCGCTGTGCTTCCCTGCGTTCGGGAGGTGCGACGTCAGCCGACGCATGTGGCGCGAAGACAACATGCGGCACGGAATCATCAATGTTACACAAGAAACCGCTTCCCATGCACACATCGTTCATTGGCGCTACCAGCGCCAATAACACCCCGTGTTTACCGTACTTCCTGGAGTGTAACCTGGAGTTGATAAGCCAGGCGCCAGTATCCAGAGACATTTTTGCTTCCACTGTGGGGAAGGAAATGCCTCAGCGTGTCGCTGCATCTTTTGTCGTCCCCACACAGAAGCAATCACGCGCCTAGTGGGTATGAAAACCGACAAGGATTCTTCCTTCCTCTCGGCAATAGTATTGGTGGCTTGCCAGCATGGGTGTACGACATGCCGCTGGGCGGAATTGAGGTTGGAAGATAGTCGAAGTTGTGGAAATGCTGGCGAATGAGATCGCATCACGTCCGAGCCAGTTACAAGAGACACAGATATCAACACTGCCACATTGGCAAGCTCACAGGTCTATATTTACCAGGACTATCGCGCTTACCGTTCTCTTCTCATTCGTGGAATGTGGCAATCAAGATATGTAACCATGGTTGGACGATCCAACAGGCTGGAAAATGCAAACCCCGCACAATCATCCAGTCTCTGTAAAACCACAGAATCCTTGCGCGAGGAGACATAAAAAGCACGCAGATACCCCTCCAAGGTCGTCTTCACACGTCACCATGTCCAGCTCTTCAGCCGTACAACGGTGCACAGTCTGCGATAAAAAGGGCGCCAAACATTGCGCACGATGCTTATGCGCTTCATACTGCTCCGAGGAATGCCAGAAAGGTGACTGGAAGACCCACAAACTACTTTGCGCTACATTTTTCGCCTTTCCTACCTCGAATCGACCGTCTTCGGAGCATTATCGTGCAGTACTGTTCAATCCGGACAAGACAAAGCCGGAATTCATGTGGCTTCGCTGCACGTGGATTCGAGACATCGACGATGAAGAAGAAGACTACCAGATGCCTGAAAGTAAGCCAATCCTTGGCAACGATGCGTCGTCAAGGCATCTCCATGTTGGGTACAATTCAAGACTAGAACGATCTGTTCCTAACACGTTAAACATTGTGCACCGCGACGCATTTCTGATAGATGGCTCTCGAGCGAACAAAAGCGTAGCATCCATCACTGCGACTCAACCTGGGGAATATCACGACTGGAGGGGTCCCATCATTGCTCATGCAAGATTGGGACCTGGAAATGACCCCCCGGCTTGCAAAGACTTCGACATGGTTGACTTCAGACATCTAACTGATTATTTTCTCTCATACACATACCAACCCCCAAGCCTCAGGCTGTTGGAAGGCGTGTGAAGGGTGTAAGGATCAATTGTCTGGGTGATGTCAAGTTGTTCAAGAGACCACATTTCGAGGAAGTCGAAGTTCCATCCACTGATGTCATATTCACCAAGCATGACACGTCAGACATAGCCGATCGGATTGGGATTCCCATCATGACGCGACGCTATCCACCAGATCCCAAATGGGCCAAAAGCAACGACGCCATGTTTGGAAGCGAGTCTCCTTTCAACAACCAAAGCGCAACATTCCTGCACCAGTGTTGCGATCCCAATGCTAGAGAAGACCTGAGCACTGGATGTTTGGGCTGGGGTTGGTACTCTCTACCGTGGCAGAGTGATGTTGGAAGTGTGGTTGTTGTGCGGAAGGACAAAAGGCCCCTCCTTCCGATACACATGGAGGCACTCGCTGGATATTGCCAGAATGAGGTCCGGCCGCTCTTGGGTCATTCAAATGGCGAATATTATCCAGAGGAGCCGATCGAGAAGCATCACGTCTTGGAGATCATCTGTCGACCTATGTTCGTTCTTTATTCGTCCAAATTTAGCAACGAGCGAAAAGACTATACGACACCTAGCCCTTCCGAGAACGAGAGCATATAGCCAAGCGTTGCGATGAGACAAGATCTATGTATTTCCTGGTAGTCTTATACGTGTGCCACGTGCTTTTCTTCGTCAAGATCTATTCAAGTTGGCGTAGAGCCCATTGCAGCTCAATGGATAACACCGTCTCAAACAGATTCGCAGTAAGCAGAGAGCTGTACGTATAGAATTACGGGTAAAATCACAACGAAACATCAATCCAGGTGTCTTAGTCTGCCTCCAAGATGTTCGGCGGCTTAAACCCAGCCGCGGGGTATGCAGAGAGCTGTACAACGTGACAATCCTGCGCGAAAGGAATCTGAATTACTTAAGCAAGAGGAGTACTTGGTCCCAATAGAACGCCTGAGACGAGTCAAATCAGCCTACCGCGCAAGGATCAGCATCAGTATCACCTCTGGTCGGAATATGGTTGGTGGTGGGAGGCTGTCACCAGTCTGATACATGGTAAGATCTACAAGATAGCGTGGATCATTCGCGAGACCACAAATCATGCCAGTATTCCTCTATTTCGATGATGAGGCGTGGGCAATATATTGTCATCGCGATCATTCGTTCCCATCCTGGCGCAGTTATGGCCTTTTCGCGATCCCAGCGGCTAATGATTGGTCACCTGGGCTTTGTGGATAGTAACTTGGCAGGATGTGTATATCTGTCGGCTCTAGGCTTTCAGGATTTACGAATAGGCTCCTGCAAGGACTATGAATAATTTGAAATGTACTTTTGTGTAGCGCTCACGGTATGCGAAGTGGCGTTGCCATCATTTAAAGATCTCACCTGAGCACCATCTAACCTCCAACGCGGACTCTTCCACATCCAAAAGAAAACATGGCTTCAGCTCCGTCAGGAAAGATCAGGTCGCAGCGAATTGAAAGCTCTGATGCACTTCAAACGCTTTTGCGAAGCTTCGATGGCCTATCGAATAACCCTGCGTCCCTCTATCTCTCCAACACATCTCACAATCTGATCATCTACGTTGCGCCAACGCGCGTAGTCAACACGATCAGTCTTTCCCATATCGGCCAGGCGCTATCGGAACAGGACCGGAATGCAGTCGCATTGAAAAGCTTTCTCGAGACAGGTACCACAACCTTGGTCTTTTTCGACGCCCGCCCAATAGCAAAGATTCTATTCGAAAGCTGCGATATTAAGCTATCAAACCCAGTTCGTTCTATCTACCGTGGTGTCAAAAAATGTGCTCATCAAGATTTCTAGCCTTGTACAGAACGTGCTCGCATTCACGAAGTGCATATGATAGAGCTCGCAGTGCGTAAGGATGACTATGGTCGCAACTGGCTTGCAGGTCTTGATAGCTGCATTGCTCGGGACTCAGAACTTGATGTCAGTACGCTGTTGTCAAGTGACTCGAACAGCACCAACAAGTTCGACAGCAGAATTCTGCATTTACCGATGTTATGGAAGAAGTACCATGAACAGTTACATGTCGGCGGAGGCGCCTTCTGGATTGCCATGATCCGTACGGATACTCAATTGCGATTGGCCGTGTCGTGTGGTGAATACCACAATGGGTACGACGCCGAAGGTGCTCGGAGCAATTGGTACAGGGAACGTCTAGAAAGGGAAATAGACGCCTGGAACGATGACGTTGGTGACGATATATACCATGGCGGCGAGATATTGGGTGATGAACATTGGGCTAAGTTTGAATTGTTGTAAATCTAGCCGGGTACAGAGTATTGTGACAAAACAGAGCTAGACCCCACCCTTGAACAGTCTCGACCCAACCTCTGCAAGCTCATTAGAACAAGATACTTATGCGAGCCAGATTGACGCGTAGCGGCAGCACGGTGAAAGTGACTAGCTTGCGGAAGTGCACCAGAAGATGATTAAAAATCAGCCTGAAGGCAGCACAGTATCACCGTCTACCAACAGGCACCCAAGAATCTGGAGGACAGGGCTTGCTGCACCAAGACACGTCGAGCTCAAACGTGTCTGCCAAAATTGCCAGGGATAATTCGAGTCCCATGCATGCTCCTCTCGCCACTCCGGTCGAGATATTTAGCGCGTTCTCTCGAAACTGTTTCTCTCCAGTTGCTATTTATCACTTCTGGAGTGTACACTTCATCCTAATATGTTGCAAACAAGGAATTCTCGTGGACAGAACCTTATCGAGATCCCGTCGTCTCCAAGAGATGGTCATTTGTGCTTTTTATAAGGTGACATTTGTGCTTACCTGTTAAAATAGGAATACGTTACGTGTCTCAACCAGAACGACGGCTGTAATGTGCGGCTTCATTGCTGGAGAGATCCCGAGCGAGGATATGGAGTTTCTCATACAAATACCTAGCGCTGATACTCTCAGCATTGCAAGATGTGATCTGTAAGTACCCGAGGTCTACCGTGCATCATGGCCGCGAGTCTAACAGCATCATGGCCGTGGAAGCTACCCAAACATGAAACCGCCACTTCTGCATGGGGCTCTGGACCTTCACTACATAGCTGTCATCGTGGTCCTTTCTACTGTAATTAAGTAGGTGATTAGTCTGACGAACGTGCTGATGACAGCAAGTAAGCATAACATTCTTGGATTACACTTTACTATACTGCGGTAATCAAACTTGTTGACGCGCAGCAGTGACAGCACCCCAGGTGATAGGCTTGCAAGGTTACCTTCCGACGATATCAGGGTCAAGAATCAATAGTGTCTTCGGGGAAATAGCTAACGGATTCTTGAAGCGGTAAAAATCCTTGTTCATACGTAGCAGTCTGATTGTAAGACTTTAATGTTGATGCCGGCGTTACCGAAGAGGTTGTCGACCACCGTGCTGCAGATTCATCGGGCTTGGGACATGGTGGTTATGGTGTCGAATTCATAGCACGATTTCTGATTGATTCGAGGTTTGTTATCATGCTCTGTTGACACCCTAACATTATATGAAGACTGCTTCACCTCTACCATCATGATAGAAACTCCTCTTTCCCCTCTCGTAAGTGATACTTGGGTATGATAAAGATAAGACCGAGAATTTCTAGGCCTTTCGTGAATACGAGTTACTGGGGCTTAAGTCTTGGCCTTCCCGAAGACACCCAAACGGGTCTGAGGTCCAACACATCTTGAGTAAAGATGAGCAGTGTTAGCTAATGTCGGGATCTGTTGAGTGGTAGCACTTCGGCTTTAACTTGACTAAACACAAATGCTGAAGATATATAAGTGCACTAATATATACAGCTGCATACAGTGAAACCAGGTGTTTGGGAAACACACCTTTACCGCGATTTATCACAGTGTCTTTCAACAGTGTTGTGCTTGCGTCTTTTACCAGCACGTTTATCATTTGAATAAGTGCACTAATTTCCAGCTTGCTTCTCGTCATTCAACTTAATAACTTATCAATATCCATCTTATTGACTTAAACTCATCTGTCATGCAGCTCATCTCTATCCTCAAGAGTAGCCTTCTGGCAATTTCTCTTTTTAGCGCAGCAACTATTGCGGTACGCACTTATCTCTCAGATGTTTATGGATGAGAAGGGAACTGACATGTACATAGTGCGATGGTCCAAACCAGGACTGCTGCTGGCGCGATCGAGCAGCTTGTGAAAGACAACACAATCCTGTAACAAGTCCTTGTGGACAGTTCGAGTACCAATCTGACTTTTGCGTGAACTTTGGGGTCACTTCCGCAACCTGCGTGAGTATGATCAGTTTGATCTCAAGATATCTGTGGCTGACAGCTTCAAAAAGACAGCGGACTGTTGTCGCATTTCGACAGGTCTAGGAAGGGTATGTCCCTAGCAGAGTAGATACTAGGATTAGTTGCTTCCAGCCAAGAAGATACGATGGAAGACATGATGGAAGTATGCCTGATCTACACTCCGATTACCTAGGTAGTTCGAATGCCAAGTCTGCTTCTAGCAGAGAAAATTATTTGTGTTCGCACTTTCTCGATGCTACGATACGAAGTACTAATATCTACTCGTTTCGTGCACAGCATCGTCTTGAAACTCAGCTGGAGATGAACTTGGAGATACCGACAAGAATCTTCTTACCCACTAGACTTGTTAGCAATCATGCTGATTAAGCGAGTAAGCCCAGCTAAGCTCGGCTCAAGGATCTAGAGTGACCCGAGCGTGAACACGAGGCAGAATTGGCGTCACAAAGCCTCCTCCGTATCGGCAGGTCGCCGGCGAAATCTGCAAAAAAGTCATCCGCTTCGTCACGCCAAGAGAACCACAGCACTTGGCCTCAACAGAGCCTCGCCTAAGAATGTGTACCTACAGTTGCTTTTGAGTCTTCTAGTTGAGGCCTGTTGTGTCACGATGATCATTGGGTTGTGTTTTGGGGAACTGTTAATTGTATGGCATTGGTGTACAGAGCCTCGCCCGCGCGGCATTTCTTTCGCATGAGTAGCAGTTGCGAACGCGCAATTCTTATCACTTGGAGGTCACTCCTACCATGCTATTCACCTAGACGCGATCTCGAAGGCGGGACTATTCCATCGGCTTCTAATTTAGCTATCCTCGCCAATCGGAGGTGTCCCATGACTGTGCTAAGGATGGCTCAAGCCGAGGTATAGCCATCCCATCGCAGCTAACTCGGTGCAGCTGATACGCACACTATTCCCCCCGTGCATATCCTACAGGAGACTTCGGATGTGGTACCTGATAGCTACGTAGAGCAACACCTTAACTCCTTCCTTAACCCATTCACAAGCTTATTAAAATC
Source organism: Alternaria dauci (assembly GCF_042100115.1). Lineage (NCBI taxonomy): Eukaryota > Fungi > Ascomycota > Dothideomycetes > Pleosporales > Pleosporaceae > Alternaria > Alternaria dauci. Next base: position 64,986 of record NC_091278.1, read on the forward strand.
TACTTTTTATGTTGTCTGTATGTGGCATGGCTCTCTTCCACGCTGACAACACATTAAGGGAAGGTGGGCATTCGTCTTTTGCCTCGCGAAAATAAGTAAGTGTAGACACCTGCCTATCTTTGAAGGCGAGACTGGAGAGCCGGGTGATCTGACACAGGCGACATGTTCGATCAGCACACAAACTACAACATGGTCTGCTCGAACACAACAAGCAGATAGAGTACTGGATTGCCAAGAATATACCCAGGGATTCTGCAGAATTGGTGTTTTCCCAGGCACAAGGGAGATCTTGAGCCGCGCCACTCCTTATCATGAGCACTACTACAGCTGGAGAAATGTTGGTGGCTGCTGCACTGCCGCCTTCACTCTGTCATCTTGCAGCTCTGCCCGAAGGTCCAGATGATTCAAATCTGTCCCCAACCTCAAGTGATTGTGAATACAACACCACCTCCCCTTATCGCTGATTATACCTGACCCATCCATCGGATTCTTTCGAAGTCTGATTACTTTCCATCGTTTGCTTGCGTAACTGATCTAGTACAGCTCATCGGGATGACATAGTCTACATCATCAGGACCAGAATTGTGCGATGTTTGCCGAGGCATCGATTTTTCAAGGTTTCTGCCCTACGCTGACCTGGAAACCAACGCTTCGAACAGTTCACGAATACCACGAGGTCAAATCTGGGTATCGATTGGGCAACAGGGCATATATGACAGGGAGCTCTTGTTCAAAATCATGCTTGTTAACTGGTATACGCCAAACTTCGATACCGCTAAGCGCTAGACGAGTGGGTGCTAAGCACAACATCGATCTTCGTCTACATAGAAGCATGTCGAAAAAGAGATCAAACTAGTTGGATTGATCCCATTTAGCGTCACTATACACGACTCCACTATTGTTATCTCATCCCTTGATATAGGCAAATGCCTTCTCCATCTGAGCATGAAGCAAGTGCACATGGCCAGGCATTGGCAGATCGAGATGATCTCCAGCCACCGAAAGCGCCAAAACTTCACCAGCAGTATACTTCTCCCAACCATTCGGTCCAAGGTCAGCCTTCGTACGGTCTGGCACCAAGCAGGCAAAGGCACCTAGCTTGGGGTCCTCCATGTAGCCAGGGTACGATGTCGTCGGGATACCCTGCTCCACCAACATTTTCATCAGCTTCTCATTGCCCATCACGCGATTGACCATGCCCTTCTCAGCCCAGATGACAGCCGTACGAGTCGGTCTTTCTTCTTCCAGCATGTACGGCGGGTGGTAGGCGTGCATGGCGACATGATACGCCCGGAAATGCTGTTGGGTGGTGTCAGAGGAGCCCCAGAGCCCATCTTTCGTAACAGCCGATTCGAAGATGGCGAAACTGGCATCGTCTTCCGAGTTCATCTTGTCTTCCTCTAGGAGACTGGATCGCGGACAGCACATGTCGATCAGCACCAGACCCTCCACCTTGCGACCCGCTCTACCCAGCTGACGACACACCTCGTATGCAACGATAGAGCCGGCCGAAAAACCTCCAATCATGAGAGGACCCTCTGGTTGTGTTTTCATGAGCGCGTCAACGATGAGTTTTGCGACTCCTTCAATACCGACTTCTTTAGTCAATCTTTTCGGGCAGCGGAGAAATGGCGAGTCGATGCCGTATACTGGCATTTTTGACTTGAAGGGCGGCAGATGGATATATGTTGCGATTGTTCCTGTACCGTCAGCCATCATATAGAACGTAGTTCTTTTAGAACCGGGACGGCCTTGCAGAAGCATGATTCGGACGACGGGCTCTGGTGACGCGTCATCGTCTATCTTGACCGGTCGCTTCTGCTCTCTTTTGGTCATGCTCTGGCGTTCGAGGGGCAGAGCCTCCTCCCTGTCACTAGGAGATAGCGAAGAAGCCGAGTCAGACATCGGATGAGCCAATGAACTTGGGCTTGACGGGATGGAAGCCTCAGCACTAGAGGGAGTTGCACTGAATCTTGGCTTTTCAACTGTCGGTTCGTTTGCTCCGAATTCTTTTCGAAGATCACCGATAGCAGGATACTCGAAGACGAATGCAGCAGGCAGTTCAAGACCCGAGACATCCTTTACCGTGGCGACAACTTCGATGGCCATGATAGAATCAACGCCAAGATCGGCTATCATCGTGTCGTCCCTGAACTCGGAGGGATCAGTCCCTGTGGCCTTTGAAATGCTGTCCAAGATTACATTGAATAGCCTCGCGCCGGCAGCAGACTCTCCTTCTTGCTGTTCGGGCTCATCTATTGTTGTTTCTTGTGCTGGCACTGTGGCTGAACTAGGTTGTTGCAACTCTCTTGTTTCAACATACTTCTTGGAGTTTCTGACAGGCGGTCTCTGTGCGTGTACAATGGGAGTCTCATGTGGTCCTTCGAGTACGTGTTTCCAGGTTGCTCGCGGAAGCTCTTGATACCGGATGTCGACGCATTGTAAGACAATCTTGGACGATTCAGGATCAAAGACAATCGCATCGCAGTATGCTGTGTCCTTGACCCACTTCGAGATACGAGTGTATGTCATATACTGCTTCCCAGGAATGAGGGGAGCCGTCTGCTCGACGCTCGCGAAACCCATTACGATGAACGTGGTCTTTGGAGATTCGCTCGGGTTGCCATTTACCATGAAGCCGGCTAAATGCACAAGAGCCTCACCCTAATAAGGTGAGAACGTGAACCGAGTCCCGCTGGGATCATGTGGAAGAGTGACTACTGCTGCAGCCTCCTGGAAATCTTTCGCTATTTAGGCCTCGTTGATGCCCTGGAAGTCAGGCGCAAACTCAACTGCGTTGCCAAACAGCGCATAGAAGACCTCTGGTTGCATTCTATGGCCCCGTCCTTCTTTGGCATTTTTGATCGTCTCGTCCATCCTGGCTTTGATGAAGTACGATATCCGGTCCCATTCAACCTGACTTCTGGTTGGGTCGCGAACTTTGACTACGCAAGTACCGAGATCATACGATGCACTTGCAGATGTAACCTGGAATGTAATTGAAATTGTCTCTGCGGAGGAGCTGTCCATTACAGCTGTAGTGACAAGATCACCGTCAGGGCCCACTAACTTTTTCGTCAGAGGTAAAAGAAGCTTAGGGTCATGGAGAGTTGGCCAGGGTTGTGTTATGTTCTTCCTACCACTGTATTCGAGGGCATACTTGGTCGCTGCAAAAGCAGCCTCACAGAAGACGCTTCCTGAACACAGTCTAATACCTTGCATCTTGTGGCCGTCCATAAGTCCCATGAATCCCGGGTTGGCAATTGAAGCCCGCAACGCGACTCGGATGTTTGGAGAGGATGACTTGGCCACAAGATACTGTGCGCATGTAGAGATGAGTGGCTCGGATGAGGTGACTGGGGACTGTTCAGATACCACTTCCGTGGCCTTATCGGTATGAGTTATCCAGAAGTTTCTCACGTCCCATTCGTAGGAAGGAAGTGTCAGCAACTTGAGGTCGCTTTCATATGGCGCATGGAGTGCGAGCCAGTCAATGTCAACACCACTGGTGTACATGGCCGCGAGAGTTTTCGACAAGGACATCCAGTTGCTCGTCTTTGGCTGAAGACTATGCGTCATCTTGGAAGCTGGAGTGGAAAGAGTGTCGCGCACGAAGGACATGCAGACTGGTGCAGGTCCGACTTTAAGCTAAAGTGGGTCAGCTAACTCGGACTTTACAGCAACAAGGCCACCTATGAAGTCGGTAGCTTGGCGTATCTGCTGAACTATGTACTCTTGTGTGAAGATCCCTTCTCTATTAACGACAGATCTAAGTAAAGTTGAAGCTACTGGGATCTTGGGTGCTGAATATGTCACACCTGCCGCGATGCGAGAGTAGTCCTCTAGGATTGGGTCTATCTAGAAAGAATGGAAAGCGAATGGAAGAGGTAATGTCTTCGCACGAACCTTCACGTTTTGCGCTGTGATGCTTAATTGGAACTCTGCAAGATCTTCGGCAGTACTACTGACAACAGTAGAGGTAGAGCTGTTGATGTAAGTAACGTTACAGGAAGAAGAACGTATCTTGGTAAGCTGGGCCTGAACTTCATCCACTGACATGGATACTGATAGCATAGAATAAGAGTCGGATTCGCATCGCTCTAAGAGTAGGAGAGAGCGGTGCCTAACCAGATACAACGCGTCTGCTAAAGACAGAACACTAGCGGCATGTAGAGCTGTATACTGTCTAGAGCTGTGTCCTATTACTATAGTAGGCTTAATTCTAGCTGATCGCTAGAAATAGGTGAGAGCTATTTCTAAAGTTAGTATAGCGAGTTGTACCTGACTTGCGTTCTTTGTAGACACATTGACCGTTTCATTAGTGATAATGTCTAAGAAGGGAGGGAAGTCATACCTAGCACAGATCGAGGCGCACAGATCGACTCTCTCACGGAGGATGGGACTTGAGCTATACAGCTCGGAACCCATACCTCCATAATGAGACCCCTGTCCAGTAAAGACGAATACGAGAGGGGAAGCCCGCTGCACTAGGGAGCTATCGTTGCGTTCGATTTCGGCTTCGAGTTTTGCAATGACCTCTTGAGTCGTGGATGCAATAATGGCCGATCTGATGGGGTGGTGCATCCTTCTTGCAGTAGTTGTATACGCTAGGTCTTCGACGCGTGTGTTGGGTTTTGATCGAAGCCATCTGAGAAGCCTCTTCTTGTTAAGAAGTTGCGACGACTGTGTTCTCGCTGACACAACAATGGTATGAGCGGACCTAACATCAGCGTTCCTTTCCTTCGTGTCTGTGTAGTCTTCTAGTGATAGGCATGCGTTGCCGCCCTGCAATTGGTGTGGTTAGTATCGTTGTAGCAGATGACAGACATATAACATGACTCACCGCTGCATCAAAGTTGTTGAGAAGTATTCTTCTAGGCTTGTTGTCTGTTGTCTTGAATTCCAGCGGCTCGGAGGGGATTTGGATGTTGATTTCATGTCATGGAGGAAAGTTGGGGTTGAGAGTATGGGGCATTCCTGCTTGTGGTGGTATTGTACTGTTTTGGAACATGAGAATGCTCTTAAGTAAGGATGACATCCCTGCGGCACAAGTTCGACAATGATATCAACATCCGCAATGTTGAGAATTAGGTTTAAGTTATTACTCACCGCTCCACTGTGACCTATATTCGCCTTGATAGCTCCCACATTCAGAGGTCTGCCATCAATTCTCTTCGAAAACACACTGAAGACCGCTCCTATCTCTGCCTTATCGCCTACTTGGGTTCCGGTTCCATGCATCTCGACGTATGAGATATCTTGGGGCGTGACGCGTGCATTTCGCAAGACCTTCTGGAACAATCGTTCCTGGGCAGCAGCATCAGATGTTGTGATGGATGTAGAGTTCCCTGAGTGGTTCCTGGCCGAGGAAGATATGACAGCCAAGATGTTGTCATTCTGGGCAATAGCATCATCGAGCCTTTTCAGGACCACGGCACCTGAAAAGTCGGCACGACAGTAACCATCCGCATCGTCTCGATAAGTCTTACAGTTCCCCGAATCGGACAAGACCCCAGACCGGCTCAGGCTGGTGAAAGAATGAGGAGTCGACAACACGTTGGCAGCCCCAGCTACAGCCATATCTACATCTCTCGTGATCAAGCTCATGCACGCAAGATGATTGCAGGAACTTGTGGCTGCACAAGCAGAATCAAGCGCATACGTCGGTCCCTCCCAGTTGAATTGGAAAGCAAGTCGACCTGGCCCGAACGCACGCTGAACAGCCTGCAGAGTGTAGGCATCGCATCCCAGAGCGCGATGACCAACCACATGCCAATCGTCGTTGTATTGGCCAAAGAAGGTTGCAATTCTGGTTGGATTGGTACTCTTGGTTTGACCATTTGAATATCCTGCCAATTCGAGTGCCTCATATGCGTTCATCAAGAACAATCGATGAGCGGGGTCCATGAGCATAGCTTCTCTAGGCGATAGATGGAAAAATTTGGAATCGAAGTGTCCAGGATTATTCATGAAGCAGCCGTGACGGCAAGTCATAGTACATCTACCCGGGTCGGCTGGTGGATGCTTAGGCGAATAGTACTCTTCCAGGTTGAAGCGATCGGACGGGACTTCTTCATGCAGATCGAGGCCTTTCAATATGACATTCTAGAATTCCTCGAGGTCATCGCTGCCTGGTCCCTTGCCAGCCATGCCTACAATGGCGATACCGTCATTTGTACCCGAAGTTTGCGGGTTTGCAGGAAACCCATTCTGGATTAACACTTCCTTTCCTGCAGTTTGTAGACACTTGGCAAGATATGTTGTGTGGCTGCTGGGACCGATGATCTTGGCCTCAATGTCTTTTGATGCGCCCCGAGCAGCGTTCAGATTGCTGACAGCCTGAACGATGTCCAAAGGCCGTGACAACGTCTGATATGCCGAAGCCCTCAAGAGATGTCTCCATTCTGTGTAGCTCGCTTCCGGAAAGTCTTCATCTAGCCCATGTATCCTGTATCCAGGAGGTAGAGGTGTCTCTAGCAACGGAGAATTCCTAACGATGTAATCGATATCGAAGTTCGAGACGCTCAAGGTATGTTGTAGAGCATGGATGTTGAGCTCATCCTTTGGAAGATTCTTCAAATTAGGACATTCACTCAAAGTGAGCTCCAAAACGGAAGGAGGCCCTATGACGGTACTCCATCGATCTCCGATGACTCCAACCTTTGCTCTCTTGGAACAATGAATGCCCTGTGAGAACACTGATTAGTTTCTAGTGTAATCTCATTCGAGTATATAGAACTTACCATGGAACTTTGAAACTGTTCGAGAGTTTTACCCAGATCTGCTGCTGGGATACCGAGAATAGCCCAGCCCCAAGTGCCGGGGCTCTCCTCCATAGCCCTTTATCTTACTAAGGTAAGATTGCAGAGTCTCGACCATACACGACCAGCCTCGATGCATGCTGCATAAAGAGTTTCGAAGTTGATCGAGATTGACATCACTGCTGCGCTGAAAAGTCCTCCAGAGATACTGATCACCTCGGGCCTAGGTCGGCTTTCGTCAAGTATATGCGGCTCCCGACTCAAAGTCCTCAAAATAGTCAGTATGAAGAGATCGTAGTTGAAGATTGGCAAGAGGCTTATTCTAGGAGAACTACAGCGCGGATCGCATAGATCATCATAGCGTGTGCCATACCGAAATCATCTCCGGCGTGTCGATATCTCTCAGCCAACTCTTGGAAACTAGAGGAATCCTTGAAACCTTCTTGCAAGACTCGGTCCATGGCTTTGGTCTCTGTCTTGATCGCTGAGAAGAGATCTTCTAAGAACGACCCAATCCAGGGCTTTTTTGCGGCCTGCACATAGACATGGTCGATGCCCTCTATCCAAGGATCCGTGACGTCTCCAAAGAGAAGAACTGTTCGATGGTCGGTTTTCATAGTGACAAAGTATTGAAATCAACGATGAAATACAAAGCTACAAACACTGTTGTTAGAACAAACGACTCGGTGGCTATTGAGAATATATATAATCTCATCCGGTCAGCATAGTAACGGCCAGGATGAAACCTAGACGAGTAGTGAACAGACCATGCTATGATGATCTAAGGAGGCTATCGTTCTCAACACTGCAAATCGCTGAATCGAGGAACTGAATGCAATCTGTGGGACACGCTCATGGCATCTCGCGTTGGTTGTGCTGACTGCAGGAAATGTGGATGTGGTCACTGCAGCCTTCATTCATTGTACGTACTGCGGCTGGTATCAGCCTGAGCCGGTCGTCCCACATGGATCTAAACTGATACACATCCGTTTAGGAAAATGGTCCATATCTCTCCACCTCACTAAAGCCTATGAGTTCAGCATGTGGATGTAACTACCATTTCCGCGGAGGCAACGACAATTCAACAAACCAGATGCGCTATCATAATGCGATACCTAAGTGCTGATAAGGATGCCTTGAATCCTTTGAGAGGGGCTTGATTGTATATGAAGTCGCCTATTGGCGGTAATTCTAAACCAGCCAGTTCCACTATCACTCAACGCACTGGGAGAGCCTGGTATGAGAAGATAGGATGTCAGTAGCGGCTTCCGTCCCGTTCGAATAAGGAATGGAATGATGCTTGAAAGGATTACTCAAAGAAAATATTACGTAGGATGACCGCGTTTTCAGTGGTGGCCTGGAATCCCTCCGTTTGTTGTCAGTCGCGGATACGATGGCCGCAGTTCTCCGAGCCAAGGCGCGCTGATCATGTTATCAGAAGAATCCCGCTCAAAGTTTCAGGTTGCCGGCAGCAGGAATGGGCCGCATGAGGATTGGGTATTGTGCTGGTTGACAACTAAAATTCATAATCTGGGCTACGTGTGGATAGAGGGAATGTGGTAGACTTAGTGAGTCGCGGAACGGACCACGCCGCACCGGTCGATCCCCCGTCACAACCGAGGTGCTTAGATCTCACGCGCTACGGCTGAACCCCCACGTGTCTCTTGGCATTATTCGCCCGTGCGGCGGACGAATGACGCTTCCCCCACCACCAGCGGGAGCTAATGTCTTTCGACCGCCGGCCGCCGTGATTGTCAACCTTTTTCCGCCGTCAGTCAACTCAGCGTTTTTTTGTTTCACAGCTGGAACAGAAGCTCAAACTTACCGGCGAGTACACCCGATGTCGTCTCCACGTGGTGCACCGTCACATGACACATTCCCGAACGCGAAGCGGAGAAAGGTCCGCAAAGGCACACACAGCTGTTGGGAATGCAAGCGGAGGAAGATGAAGTGTATTTTCGATCCGCGTATTACCAGTAATTCCTGCAATGGATGCAGACAGCGTGGCTCTCCATGCATCAGCCAGGAGTTTGTTCAGGACGACTCCCATGTTGCGCACGGTGCGAACGATAGCGCCTCACTAGACGCCTCAACCCCCATTGCGACTCCTAGCGACGATGCGAGAAGAGCCGATCATGATATTCTCACACCTGTGTCAGTGGACTCTGAGCTCTCCCGATACCTCCCCTCTCGCAAATCCTCAGATGTACGTCCTGCACCTGTCCCATTATCCTGGTGTACGATCGTTACTGACCACCTTCCAGAAACGATTTACGACCCGGAGCAGTAATGACGCATCAATATGTCCGATGAAACATGAGAAGCTTTCCAAGTATCTACATGAGGCACTACCGTCATGAGAAGATACAGAGCGCATCTGCAAAGCTAGCCGTCACTCCTCCATACTTGCGCACGAGCTCTTGACCGTGCCGTACGACACTCTCTATCGAAACGGCCTCAAATCCCCTGACAGTCTGCTTGCCATTCCAGAACCACATGTGCATCCTGTTCTGATTGCGAAGCACATGCTCCAGCTTGCCACGTTCTTGCAGCACCTCCACCCCGATCTTGACAAAGAAATCAAAGTTCTTTCTGAGTCCCCGCGCGCCATCATGCAGCGTCTAGTTGATATCGCAATCCACCACATAACGACCAACAACGAGCTTTTGGGCAGTGTAGAAAGTCTTGAGTGTGTCATGATCGAGAGTTTGTACCAAGCAAACATTGGAAACCTTCGAAAAAGCTGGGTCGCGGGTCGAAGAGCGATGAGTATCGCACAGTTGATGGGACTCCATCGATCCGACAGCCTATCGCAGTACAAAGTACTCGATCCTAAGACGGAGTACAGCCCGCAACTGATGTGGCTCCGCATCGTCACCTTGGATCGACACCTGTGTCTCCTCCTGGGCCTACCGCAAGGATGTACCGACCGCAGCATGGCCTCTGAAACTTGCCTTTCCAACGATACACAAATGGGTCGTCTTGAGCGCCTACACTGCGTACTGATGTCTCGTATTCTGGAACGTAATGAATGCAGTCCCAATGCTCAACATGCTGTCGTCACTCGCGAAATCGATTTGGAGCTGCAAAAAGCCGCTCGTGGCCTCACGATCAAGTGGTGGCTAGCCCCCAAGCTCAACACTGCCTCTGCGGATCTACAAGTCCATTTTTGGGATACACGACGGCTTCTTGCGCAGATATTCCACTACAACCTGCTGATCCAGTTGCACCTACCATACATGCTGCGCGTCTCGTCTGATGAGAGTAAACACGACTACTCACGGATGACGTGCGTAAATGCGTCGCGTGAGGTGCTGTCGCGCTACATCACACTGCGTAGTTTGAACCGCATTGCGTACAGCTGCCGCACCGTCGACTTTCTTGCCCTCATGGCGGCCATGGCGCTGCTACTTGCACACATGAACTGTCATCGAGCTGGAGCGGTCAATCCGCTCGCGCACCAATATCTGAGCGATCGTGCCATGATCGAGCAAGTCCAGGAGAACATGCATGAGATTAACAAATTGAATTCTGACGCTCTGAGTGCTCAAAGTGCAGATCTGCTGAAGAAACTACTAGCGATAGAGATGGAGGCAGGCGATACGCGCGTGAGCGTGAGTGAGGCGAGCAATGGGGTCGTGCAACAAGATGGTGCGACACGAGAAGAGGACGGCGTAGTCAGCGTACAAGTTCCGTATTTTGGCATCATTCACATCGGAAAAGATACTCCTACCAAGAACCAAGCTTCAGTCACTGCTACCATGCATGGAACAGCTCCGTTACAGTTGGATCGATTTCCAACTACCATCAACACCAACTCAGGTCCGGTACATGTTCATTCTCAAGCCCGCTTCCCTTCATCAACACAATTGAGCTCTTCTTCCCATCCGAACACGCCATCTCCTGCTCTTTCTCTTAACAACATCTCATTTCACGCCACATCTATGGCAGCTTTTCCAGATTCTTCAGCTGTTTTCACGCTTCAGCAACACCAACAGCAGCAACAAGAACACCAAGAATTCGGAGGAGATCTAGCCACTGTCTCCGAAACATCTTTTTCATCGTCACTCCATGCAACATGGCAGGGTGATTTTCCTGAGCTAGCTGCAGGGAGTGAGGATTGGGCGTTTCAGGGGGTGGACATGGCGTTTTTTGAGAGCATAATGAGAAGTGACACAAACCTTGGGCAATGATCATTAATCCTCACCGACAGACTGGTTTTGGGTATTCATACGTACTTAGCTCTATTGTTCTCATGTGCCCTGTTAGTGCTGTGGTGATGCCTTTAGATACGGGTTGACATAACCTGCTTGGTGATTAGATACTGGCTGGCGATTTGCTTTTTCGGGTGGCGAGCGGGTTCCGCGATTGCTCAGGACCGAGTTGCGACGTCTGGGTTTGCGGAAGCTTTGGTGTAATGTTATGGACCGACGGAGATTACGGCTGCGGCTACGTTTCAGCGTATCGCGTTGGAGGACGAAGGCGATGGTGGATCGTCGTCGTGTCTTGCGTCGGAGGATTCGGAGTCGGGGGCTTGGTCGCAGTATGTGGTTGGGAAGGCGCTGCCGAATTATTCGCTTTGCGTTGTTGATGCGGAGGGGCATATGCAGCCGACTGGATATACGGGAGAGATTTGCATAGGCGGCTTGGGTGTGGCGCTTGGGTATCTGGACCAGCCTGATCTGACGAAAGACAAATTCGTACAAAATGTAACTGGCGGGGACCATGGACCCAAGACGAAGGCCGGTAGCCGTGTGTACCGGCAGACTTGTCAACAATCAAGCCAGCTTGATTTGAATCAAGCTGGCGCATCAAGCTAGCTATTCAATCAAGCCAAGCTGGAGTAGAGGTACAAACTAATCAAGCCAAGCTGATCATCCCAGCTTGCTTGGCTTGATTGTTGACAAGTCTGTGTACCGGACCGGGGACAAAGGGCGTCTCCTGTCTGACGGCACGCTTCTGTTCCTGGGACGGCTGGACGGCGACACTCAGATCAAGCTACGCGGGCAGCGAATCGAGTTGCAGGAAGTTGAGATGGCGCTGTTGCGGGCGTCGGAGGGAGCTCTTGCATCCGTGGTTGTCTCCCTCCGCGGTGACATACTGGTCGCCCATGGTACATTGTCTAGCCGCGGGCTCGATGAATCTCGCAACGGCAATCAGTCAGACATGGGTCAGAAGATCCTAGACCGTGTTAGGCTCCCGCAGGCGTTTATACCAGCTATCCTGTGCATCTTGGACACGATGCCAAAGACACCAAATGGCAAGCTGGATCGCAAGTCCATCGCCGCACTCCCGCTGGACAATGCCAAGAGAGATACGAACGGAGGTCTGGAAGACGTAGAAAAGATGACAGTTCGCGAGGGCGAGCTGCGTCTGCTGTGGGAGCGCGTGCTACCTACTCTCGGTGATCTGCGCCTCGGTCCCTCGTCCGATTTCTTCATGTGCGGCGGCAACTCGATGCTGCTTATGAAGCTCCAAAAGGCCATCAAGGAAACGACTGGTATACACGTCAGCACGAAAGAGCTCTATGAGTCGAGCACGCTGCGCGCCATGACGCATTGCGTCCTCGACCGAGCGAATCGCGCAGACAACGACGCCAACAAACTGCGATATTCTACTTAGTCCAGCAGATGTCCGGTTCATCCCTACGCCAAGTGCCAACGTGTCGTTGAAGTAAGCTAGGTTAGCCGCGCAGAGCCGTATAGTTTCCTGCTCATAACGGTCAGTGACTGGATCGAGTCCTCGTACGTAAAACCTGCGCTTCGAACGAGAAGCGTCACTGATAAAGAGAAGTCGATGTTGACACAATGTAGTTATACTTCCATAGGCCTAAGACCCTGATTGAGCAGACTCTGTTCCTCATACATCTGTACTACGCTAGCCCTACCAGTTATCACCACTCTGTTCATCCTACAAAATGTTCTTCTCGATATCCTCGGCAATCTCCAGGAAGCTAACAATTTCCTGGTTGGTTCTCTTCCACTGGTCTCTGAATGGCCAATGGCCCGCTTTTGGCAGGGTAACAAGCCTGACTCCTAGTCCGAACCAACCTTGCATTCCATCGACAGTCCTAGGGTCAAAGTAGTCATCCTCTTCGCCCCAGATCACCATGGTCGGAACGCGCTGGGTCCAGTTCTCCTTTGTCACATTCAACGCAGTGACGAGATCTTGGCCGTATGGGGGACCAGGGTAGTTGTTCTTGTAGAAATTGAACATGCCCTCAAGAGGCGAGCGATCGAGATAGTCTGCAATTTCGCGGCGGTACGAGGGGTCGCGAATGGTTTTGACAAGCGTGTCGATGTTCTTCGGCTGACCGGGGACATACGTGTAGTATGGGATTGTGTAGCGCGCCCACTCCTGTGCTTTGGCATCGTGGGAGATCATAGGGAGAAAGGTAGGGAATATCATCGTGTTGATGATGATTAGCGCCTTAACTTTTTCAGGGAAGGTTTTTGCAAATCCCTGTACGAGACCGCCTCCAAGGTCATGGCCGATTAGATATACGCTTGCGATATTCTCTTGTTGGAGGATGGCGACGATGTCAGTGACATAGGCTTCGGTAGTGTAGTCGGAGACTTCTGGTGGAACATCACTTGGGAGGAAGCCACGGAGCGTAGGAGTGAGTATGTTGTAGTCGCGAGAAAAGGCCGGGATCTGGTAGTCATTCCAGGTCGTTTCGCGATCGGGAAAGCCGTGTAGGAAGAGGATATATGGTGCATTCGGATCGTGATGGGCGTACTTTCGGTAGTGAATTGAAACGCCTCCATTATTGGCATATTTCTGCTCGCCCATGGGTGCCAGATCGGCTGGAGGAAGAGATTGCGAAGACACTGCAATTCGATCGATTAGCTTCGTCTTGAGAACAGAGATTCGGCAAAGTCACTTACTCGATATGTGCGTCTTTCTGCGTAAACAGGTCACTTGATTTCAATATGATGGAGTGAATTGGTTTGATGATAAAGACGAACGGCGAGATCAATACTTCTTATACCATGATCTTTTGGCCGCATCGGTGATGAGTTCAGCCATCCTTTGCACGAGGATGAAAGGTTGCATGAGTCGCACAGGAATACTGCCATTGCGCCCCAAAACTCGGAAGTTTCATAAAACAAGCAGTCGTGGTGCAGTCCAACCCGCACGTGGTTGTAGTGCGCTGATCTAGCTAGCAATGCATGGTTCCCTTGAGCGAAACTTGCAGAAGTACCGCAATCAAAAAAAGACCCGGCTCCACTGGGACTGTTCGCAAGAGCTTTCAGCCTATCAGCATTCATCATTTCTTTCCCTTGAGAAGACGAGCAACGAAATATGGTGTGCGATCCCTGGCACAGCATCAATACTAGCATGGTTATCCTTAACAGCGGGCCAAGCGAACCAATTAAGGGGGGAGTACCGCTCATCTGAGATGAACAACGGTCGCCCGTAAGCGCGGAGATAGATCCGATCGGCTTGTTGGCGAACCCGAAATAACTCGCCGACGCTGCAAACCCGAGCTATGCACCAAAACCAGATGCTCGGCATAAAGTTCATCCAGCTACTCTGGTACTGTTCTGCGGCGGCGGTACAATAAAATGTGTCGGGTGATAGTCCATCCATTATTTACAGACAGCCACGCTCAGGCTGTAGCGGTGAGGTGTACGCGCGGAGGAATATCGAAGACTCTAATTGCCCCGCCTCGGAGCGTGCATAGAGTAGTCTTAGCCGGGGAACGGTAACAAGCTGCCGATACGTCCGTAGAGACCGCCGTGTCTGTGCGTTATCGATAAGGTTTACCAAATGACGTAAGCTAAGGCCCCACTAAACCTTTCCCATGGTAGCCTAACGTACTTCACAAGCATACCCAGTAAGGCACTTTTGGCCTAGGCCGAATCACCTAGAGACGACACTTACACACAACTATACAGCCATCAGTTCAGTCTTGAGCCTTTGGTGGCACCTTTTTTCCAAGAATTGCATCAACCAAAATATATACAAGAAAGCGTTGTCAAAGCCATTCAAACTCTACAATCAGGAAAGAAGATAGCCTTGTGCTTGCAAGTTTGCGTGCTCGCCATTACCAAGCATAGGACGAATCAGAATTGAGATTCAAGAGAGACCGAGGTCTAGTTCGCATGAATCTATCCAGGTTCACCCCATGACATCTGTACCATTTGTCATCATGCGTTAGAGTTGATGGACAAGTCGAACGTTTTCGGGAACAGAACCATTTGTCTGTGCTATTAAAGCTCACGTCCCGCCCGCTCACCTTCGAACATCACATTGAATCCCAACACTCCTGACAACCATGGCTATTCCAATCACTCCCACTCTCTCCATCCCTCCAATCAAGGTCTTTACCTCCTCGGACGTTACAGCAGAAGAACGTTCCTCAGCAATCGATTTCGTCAACAGAAACAACCTTGTCATGGAGCAATTCCAAATCGAAGACATTCTTTCTCAAGGCGCAGAAGGCATGGTTCTGAAGCACTGGCACGGAGAAGTGACTGGCACCGATAACCTGAGGAAGTTCTTCACCGACACATATCCCTACATCATCCCTGGTGTTAGTCGCCATGCCACCACCCACATTGTCGACCGCGACGAGGAGACGGGTGGTGTGACTGTTCGCTATCACCAACAGTGCATAAGATATGCGTGGCCGAGCGTCGCTGAGAACCGGCTTAAAGGGAAAGATGGGACTGTTATCGAATCAGATGGTGACTTGCCACAGATGTGGATATACAATATGACTTATGATCGGCTGGTCATGACGGAGCACGGATGGAAACTGAGGGAGCGAGTCCTTGGGCCGTCTGTTGTTAATCCTCGGATGGATCCAAAGAACGAACCGAAGGCGTAGGGCATTGATAGACCCATCACAGCAAATGTCAAGACTCTGTTGATTCTGTGCATTGAAATAATTGCAATGGCCCATAGCTCTGAGACACATGCGCAACCAATAAGCTTTACGAAGGCTTGGCTGACATACTCATCGCGTTTCGGATGACCATTGCACGAACCCTGTGAACTGCCGTAGTGTTGTTTACGGACCTGATGACACCGACGCTAATGTCGGTATTTGTGGCAGCGATGAGATTCTGATGAGCGGACATGGTAAAGATTTGCGCCGGTCGGAGTCGGAGGCGGGAAGACCCTGACGCGGCCGTATTCCCTAATCCACCCACAAGCTGATCGTCCATCTCCTACCTACTTCGGCGACAGCGAAATTCTACACTGCAAGCCAAGTTTTGCGCCATAGCAAGCTCGTTTCCTTTGCCTGACACATGAGGTATGCGTCGTTGTCTCTCCTTCTTCACGCACCAAAGCCATATAATCAAGTGTTCCCCAAAGCACAAGCCAATAATCATTTCCCCAGACGATAGGCCTCCACCAGGAGATTCAAAGGCGACTACACAGACACCCGTAAAGAACGCTGGCAAAGCCGTCGCGTCCGAACACTGATGATACATGCTGCGGCAACAAACCAGATCATATGCTGGCTCTGCAATAGAGTAGCTCATGCTTTACTTGCGTGTAATTCGATTGGCACCCAAGCTCTCATGGCAGAAGTAGGCGGCTTTTCCGGTAGAAAGCCCCACTGCAATCTCATGTGCGTCCATCTACCAGTAGAAGCAATCTTACTTCTCCGAGCTCTTCGGCTCAGACTCTTTAGAAGGCGTAGGCGCAAACTTTGACCGTTCCCTAATCGGCCCACCATACTTGTAAAAGACAAATGGAATAGGCGCAAGCACACAAGTCACTCCCGCGATAAGCGACCCGCCACCACCTACACCAAGAGCGTCAAACATGTGCTGTGTAAACAAGGGCGCCGCGGCCCCCGCAGCCGAACGCACAACCGTATTCGCCGCCAACGCGCTCGCAGCATACATAAGATACGCATCCGTGAAATAATTCAGATACGAACTGAAAATCAGCAGAATGGACGTCAAGAGGAAGACACCAGCGAGAGTAGGAACAGCCCAGTGCACGCTATCATACTGCCCCGTCCACGCGAACCAAAACATGGTAACGGGAAACATGACGCCGCCGAGCATCGCAACAGGAAGCCGGTCTTCAGAAACAGCCTTGTGCCCAGATTCCGCCTTCTTCCTGTCCCGGACTGAATTCGCAAAGATGATGGCGCCGCCGATGACGGCACCGAGAGCAGTCCCGAGGAGTGGCAGCTGGCCGACGCCAGAGTTCCAGCCGCGTCGTTGTTGGAAGACAATGGGGTAAATGGTGAAGAGCATGTACAGCAGGGCATACACGATGGCGAGATAGACGGCGACGGCGAAGGAAATAGGGTCGATGAGGATTTTCCAGGGCCGGGTCAGGGAAACATGAAACATGCCTGCAAGCGTCCTGTCTGTGATTTCAACTGGTGCCTGTACATTTTCGTACCCGGCGATCTTGAGCGCTCTTATGCGCCTGGCTTTGTTGCGCAGAACGATTGTGGGCAAGGTCTCTGGGATCGTAAACATTAGTAGCTCCGTGATGCCACCTAGCCAGAGAATCACGTAGAAGCACCACCGCCAGACCTTTCTCAGTTCTAGAAAGCCGGATATGACTGGGCCAAGTGCTGGGCCGAGAAACGTCATCACGGAAAAGACAGCCACTGCATTTCCACGTTCAATAGGTTGCCAGATATCAGCCAACACGCCTGGTGCGTTGGATAAAGGAGCACTTGCAAACGTGCCCGTCAGGAATCGGCCCACGAGGAGTCCAGCAAAGTTTGGTGTAAAGGCGCAGAGGAAGTTGAACGCTAGATACAAAGTGAAAGTGATGTAGAAGATATATCTGCGCCCGTAAAACTCGGAAAGCGGAGCAAACACCAGAGGACCGGCACAGTAGCCCAGAAGGAATACAGTGATGACGAGGCCGACAGCATCGCTGGAGACATGCAAGTCACTCGAGAGAGACTGCAACGCGCCAGATGGGCTGGACAACGCGAATGTAGCGTTCATGACCAAGATGACCGACACCACGGTGATGTACCATCTTCGTGCAGTCGACTAGTTCTTGGGATTCTCAATGTCGTTGGGGCCAAACGCAAGCAGGCCGTCGTCAGTTAGATGGATCTCCTCGGAGGCCTCGATGTCACGCGTCTTGTATGGCTTCGCCGTCAGTCGCGACAAGAATCGTTCGAGCGTTTCCATTACGGAGGGCGCGGGCGAGGATGGCGGTAGAAGGTGTAAACGGGATTGGGCCGTTTCTACGACTTGGGTGTGCGTATGTACAAGTAGTGACACTACCCCGCTGAGCGCATGAAATAGCTTTGGCCGAACATTGTTTGCCAAGGGCTCATCGTTCAGGTAGGCAACTTGGGTACGCAAAGGGGATAAGCGGGAAATTAGCAAGAATTCACGATGTCATGGAGTGTTAGAGAGTACGGCGTAGTGTTTGCGTTTGAGTCGACATGAGGCTGAGTGGTGACGTAGAAGGTTCCAAGGTTCATACCACGATCTCATGCGCAAATGGAAAAAGAGAACGATCGAACAAACGGTTTCAAGTAGTCTCGGAGCCATACAAATCAGGTTTCCAGGAGATCCAAAGGCGATTCTACACATCTGCGGTCCAAGACGAGGCGCATAGTGAAGCACGGAGGGTCGGCACGGATGGTCGGGTCTGGAAATCACGGACCACCGGGTCGAAGGTAGACATCAAACACCTTTCAGCGCGGATACCTTTTTTACCCGTACAACATTATGGTAATAATAACTTTAGTAAAATAAAAATCTGTAGAAGTACTAGGTAGTATATGTTATATAAGTAAATAGATTTAAAAAAGTTCTTCAATGTCGTATTCCCACATGCGTCTCTATTGTCTCTTCCACTCGAGGGGACCTCGACGGGTGGCGCCCCGCTCTTGGCCATGCTTATTCCTTGCCTCCACTCACAGCTGAAATAGAATTGCTTAGCTCCCGGCTTCCTTTCCAGCTTACGCACCCTGGTTTCACGCTGTATCCAATCAATACAGTCGAGAATCTCACTGCAATTTTCATTGGAACCCTAACGCTCGAGCAACAGCTGAAGATCGTGCACCTTGACGTTAGCCGTAACCCTTCGCGCCTGTCAGGTAGTTCACAGTCGAGGGACGGCCTAAAGATTACTCCGCCCCGGCTGTCCACACTCAGTCGCGTCGGGAGCCGTGGACAGCGTTGGCGTCTCCACTGTCATACGCATCATCGTCGGCGCCCGCGCTCGCCGCTAACTCATATTCTCCAGCATCCTCCAACTTCGCAACAGGACTGTCATCCACGTCCTTGAACATGCGATGGAACACAATGCCAGCGCCAGCAGCAACGAACGCTAGACCAAAGTAAAGCCACTGCAAGTGTGGATCTTTTGCAAGCGGAGCAATCAAGATACCCAGTGCGCTTCCACCCGCGCTCGTAAGCAGGAACAGACTCATGATGAAGCTCTTCATGTTCTCCGGTGCTTTTGCATATGCTAGCTCCAAGCCGGTGACGCTTGCGAGGATCTCACTCAGAGCGATCAAAACATACGCCGGAGCTTGCCAGGCAACGTGAACCTCATTTGGTTTGTATCTTCCCTCGCTGATCTTTCCCGCGTCGCAATTCGATGGGCTGAAGTAACAGGGTGGCGCTGCATAGATCTTGGTTTGCAGAGCGCCGGCATACAGCATCGCCAGCGCTGCCATTAGGAAACCGAGAGCGATGCGTGTAATCGGCATCAACGCGATGTGCAGCCTCGTGCGGAAGAACGGGTAGACGATGCGGTCCATGATCGGAATGAGCACAATGATGGTGACAGGGTCGATATTAGGAAGAATGTCGTTCGGGAGGCCGTGCAACTTCATCTGACCGGCCTGCGAAACGAAATTGTTCAGCATTTGCGAGTACGAGAGCCAGTAGATGGGGAAGAACAGGAAGACTTTGCACGCCACCAATGCAGTCTTCAACTCGTCGATGAACTTGTCGTCCCACGTCACTTTCGATCTGCTTCGACCGTGGCCCTGGGCGGAAGCTTTCGCCTTGTTGAGGTCTCCGCCGTTTCTTGCGGCGATGTATAAGGCGCGGAAGCAATTAGCAATCACGCCACCCTGTGGTGGTTTGATAATGTACTGCTTCCTCCCTCGCACCAACACAACGTAGCCCACGCAGAACATGACGAGCGGTAAGAGATACGCGCTCCAGAAGCCAACGTGTAGTTCCAGCATGGTTGTTGCTATGGCGGATATCGAACCAACATTGATGCACATGTAGAAGATCATGTATATCCTCTGCACCGTAATCTCTGGATCTACAATGACCCGCTTGCCGGTCGCCAACGTCTTGACAAAGGGTTTGTTGGAGCGTACTTGCTCCGCGATCAACGGCGACACGTTGCTCTTGATGCCGCCGGTCCCAAGGCCAATGACCAACATGGCGACCACGAGTCCAGGGTACGCAGCTCCACCTCTGACCGCCCACGGTAAGCTGGTAACGAAGAGGATGCCGATGCCGACCATGTACACTAGACTGAACCACTTGATCGTAGCATACTTGCCAAGATACTGGTCCGCAACAACAGCGCCAAACAAAGGCGTGAGGTAGCACCAGAACTGGAAGAAGTTTGTCATGGCTGTCGCGCCGCTCTGCTTCAGACCGAGCGCGCCGGGTAGGCCGTTGGGGTCATCATAGTCATTCGCAATGTAGTTCTGGAACGGCCCGGAAAGTCCGTAGTAAGCAAAGCGCTCACAGAGCTCGACGATTGCTACGAGAAACGCGCCGTGGGGGAGTGTGTCGGCGACACGTGGAAGGAAGAGCATGTCTTCGGCCGTTGGTAGGGAGCCGATGTGAACCGGTACGTCCAAGGGCACGGCTTCGGCATCTTCATCTGTTGTCTCTTTGCCGTGGCTCGTGAGGTCGGCATCGGCAGTCTCGGTCTGTGCGACAGTCGTGTATGCGCCCAGCTCTTCAAGGTTCTGTCGCCGGGATGAATACATGGTAAATTGCGTTTTTTGATGAGGACCCTCGTGGTGATGGCCGCTGTCGCTTGCTGGCTTCTCCTGCTCGCTTCCACCTGGTACCTGCCTGATGCGGCAACAATAAGCTCCTGCTGCCAGTTTTTACCCGCGCATCGCTCACTACATGGTCACCATGTCGGGAACTGCATTCTTTTAGATGTGGCTAGAGAGATGGAAGGCTCTATGTCGATATCTCGCATGGGAGATAAAGACACGCGTTCGGAACGTGAGACGGTGCTCGCGTCCGAGCTAGGCCCGATTCGTAGCTGAACAGCGCCTCACCTCTTATCGCCAGAAGGACCGATTCTCATCAAAGGCGGGCAACACATAGGCCTTGGACGTATCTCGCAGCGTTGTAGAAGCGATGTGGATGAAGTAGACGTGATAATTCGCTTTGTGTTCTGCTATGGCCGGATGGTGCGGAGAAGATGCTACATCGACTGCAGTCTGCACTGCAAACATGTTCACTTGCGCTTGCAATATGCGGTAAGCGATGAGTTGCTATTCAGTAGCACTCCAGATGCATTTGTGGTGGATGCAGCGGGCAAGCGATTCCAGAATCACGGGTCTTGGCGCCGAGCACATCACGTGAACACCCGTCTCCTTGTACGCGACGCGTCCAGAGGTCGCGTCATCCCACTTCCCCAACACGGCGCCACAATGCACAACACCAACGAGCCGCGGGACTTCCACCACCCATACACGCCCTATGACATCCAGAATGAGCTCATGGGCGCCGTATACACGTGCCTGGAAGACGGCAAAGTCGGCATCTTCGAATCGCCCACCGGAACCGGCAAAACGCTGAGTCTCATCTGCGGCTCGCTGACGTGGCTGCGCGACCACAAACGGCGGACGTTTGAGCAAGGATTCGCAGTCGGTGCGGCGCAGAGTGAGGAGCCGGCGTGGATAGTCGAACACGCACAGAAGCAGCGCAGGCAGGAAGCGCTGAGGCGCAAACAAGACCTGAATGAGCGCATCGCGAAGATCAAAGCAAAGGAGAAACGCGCCAAGGAGCGCTACGAGAGCGGCGAACCGCGATATAAAAGGCAGAAGACGGCTGTGGGCGACGACGAAAACGAAGGCGATGCGCAATTCGCCCTCGACGACTACGAGAGTGATGACGAGTCGCACAAGCGGGCGAGAGCTGGCGGATTCGATG
The DNA here is from genome assembly GCF_042100115.1 of Alternaria dauci. Taxonomy (NCBI): domain Eukaryota; kingdom Fungi; phylum Ascomycota; class Dothideomycetes; order Pleosporales; family Pleosporaceae; genus Alternaria; species Alternaria dauci. The sequence goes on from NC_091278.1 coordinate 86,854, forward strand.
AGTCTGGGCTGTCGGCAGAAACTCAGGCATTGATGGCGTCACTCGGTTACAGCACCGATGCATCCAAAGACGACGATGCAGAAGCGCCTGATGAGACCAAGATCTTCTTCTGCTCGCGAACGCACTCCCAGCTGACGCAGTTCTCTAGCGAGCTGGGTCGCGTCAGGATGCCGCCCGCCATTGCTCCCGACGAGGATGAGAAGGACAGCGAGGTAGACACACTTGTAGAAGACGTGAAGCATCTGACCCTCGGATCAAGAAAGAATCTCTGTATCAACAACAAAGTCAACAAGCTCGGAAGTGCCACGGCCATCAACGAACGATGTCTCGAACTACAGCAAAACACAAAGACCGAGAGCCGCTGTCCGCACATGCCGACCAAGGAGAGCGAGCCGTTGGTCAACGAGTTCCGAGACCATGCGCTTGCCAAGATCAGAGACATTGAGGATTTGGGAGTGCTAGGGAAGAAGCTGGGCATATGTCCCTACTACGCTTCGAGACCAGCAACAAAGTACTGCGAGGTGAGTCCACGGACCCATTTCTATGATACACTCGTGGACTGATGATACCAGATTGTAACACTGCCATATCCTCTCCTGCTCCAACGCACCGCTCGCGAAGCCCTCGGCCTCTCCCTCAAAAACCACATCGTCATCATCGACGAAGCACACAACCTGATGGACGCCATCGCAGGCATCTACTCCGTATCCGTGACCCTAGAACAAGTGCAACAGGCGCGCGCCCAACTCACAGCGTACCTGCACAAGTTCCGGAACAAGCTCAAGGGAAAGAACCGCGTCTATGTCGCCCAGACAGTCCGCATACTCGACTCCATCATAGCGTACCTGCAGTCGATAGACAGTAACGCAAAGGCAGTGGACGGCTTGGCGGATATGGCCGCGATCATGTCCGGAAAAGGCGTCGATCAGATCAACATCTACAAGCTGAACACATATCTCCAGGAAAGCAGGCTCGCGCGCAAAGTCGACGGATACACCGTCTTTGCCGAGCAAGCTGAGAGCAAGAGCACGCAGACGCCGATAGCGAAATCGATCAAGAGCGGACCCAGACACACCGTCCCAGTCTTGATGCACGTACAGTCCTTCCTCCTCTCTCTGATGAACCCATCAAGCGAGGGCCGCTTCTTCTACTCGAAAGACGAAGTCGCGGGAACAACGCTCCGCTACATGCTGCTAGACCCGACATACCACTTCCAAGACATTGTCGAAGAAGCGCGCGCAGTCGTGCTAGCCGGCGGCACCATGTCGCCCATGAGCGACTACGAGCAACACCTGCTCTCCTACCTCGCTCCCTCCAAGATCATGACGTTATCTTGCGGCCACGTCATTCCGCCATCGAACCTCCTCGCTGCACCTATCGTGCGCGCAGCAAGCGGCGCAGACTTTGATTTCACGTTCGAGAACCGCAACAAAGAATCCACAATGATCGACCTCGGAAACGCGATTCTAACATTCGCACAGCACATCCCCGACGGCGTCGTCGTCTTCTTCCCTAGCTACAGTTTCCTTGATACTTGCGTAGCAGCATGGAAGCGCATCAGACCATCTTCCTCGCCGTCCTCGACATCGACATCCACATCCACAGTCACATTCTGGGACACCTTCAACCACACCAAACCCGTCTTCCTCGAACACCGCAGCACGCCGAACCAACACCCCACCACCACCAAAGAAACATCAGTAGCAATAACCACAGACTCCGTCCTCACAGCCTACACCACCGCCATCACCTCATCTTCTTCCACCCGCCGTGGCGCCCTCCTCTTCGCGGTCATCGGCGGCACCCTCTCCGAAGGCATCAACTTCTCCGACGCCCTCGGCCGCGGCGTCATCGTCATCGGTTTACCATTTCCGAACCCGCATTCCGCGGAATGGAAAGCAAAAATGTCTTACATCTCCCGCAAACAGACTGATAAGAATGGTGGTGGTGATGGTAAAGCGGCTGCGCGCGAGTTTTATGAAAATGTGTGTATGCGGGCTGTGAATCAGTGTGTGGGGAGGGCGATTCGACACAAGGGGGATTATGCGAGTATTTTGATGTTGGATAGGAGGTATGGGAGTAAGAGGATTCAGGACAAGTTGCCACAATGGATACGAGGAAGTTTGACTGGCGGGATGGGTGTGCGGGATGTTGGGGCGAGGTTGGATGATTTCTTTGCGAGTAAGAAGTAGAAAGAGAAGAACTTATCAGACGCCTTCGCAAGCCTCTGCAGCCTATTGGCTTCATTTGATTCTGAGTTGTGGCCTCTATGCAGTACGATGCACGGTTTTACGTATCCTCGCTCACACTCCGACTCTGCTCCCTCGCAACGAATGCATCGGGATCGACTGGACACGCCTTCAGATCCACCTTGTGTGCATCTGCCCAAGCCCGCACCCTAGCCTTGTTGATGACAGCATCAGCGCCGCCCTTCTTCTTCTGCTCCAGCACATCCATCGCCTGCAGCGTCGCGATGATATCCTCGGGCACGATATACGTCTTGTCGCGCAGATCCTGTACGGTAAGCGTCTTCTTCGATGGGCACGCGAGGATCGCACGCGCAAGCGTCTGCGACCAGTAATGAATATATGCGATGCGACCAAGATCTGAGAGCGCTGCGGCAGACGTATTAGCACCACATCTCAACGCGACATGAATGAAATAAACGCACGTTTCTCAGGTCCGCCCAGCCTGTCCTCCCGCCTACTCATCTCATAGCTCGCCCCCATCAATATTTGTCCTAGCCCCTGCTTCTGCCACGGCGGAAACACGAGGATACACGCTAGATTGTTGTTGTCCCAGCTCATCTTCTCCTTGCTAAAGAAGCCAACGACCTGGCCCTGCGCCGCTGCAGCACCTCCCGTCCCCGCCGCCGCTGCATCGTCGTCGAACCGCGTATTCGGAATATCTGGCGCAGGATTATGTGCAACCAGGAGGTAATACAAAAACGTCGTGACGTCGTAAAAAACCGACTTCGTATCGAGAAACAGTTTCGCAAACAGCGACAAGTTCTGCGCATACAGTTTATGTTTCTCGCCGTCGATTTCGTACAGCGAGTAGTTATCCTTCGTGTACACATTCACGCCCGGCGGGGGCGTATGGCGGAACGGACATGTTTTCTGTTTAATTGCTCGGCGCCACGTCAGCCTCACACTTCCTCCCTCCCACGCGTAGAACACGAAGTAAACAAAAGAGAACTGACCAGATGCCCAATGAATCCTGCCAATTCCTTGCTATACTTGAAGCACCATTGACACACATACAACCGCTCGACGCGTCGGCCCACGAGCTCTTCCGGGTAAAAAGACGGGTACCAGGGCTGTATCAGCAGTGACCCAAACACGACTTCGTGCACATTGGGCCCAGACTGGGGCTTCTGTGAGGGCTTCAGAGCGGGCGTCGAGGGCGTCGAGGTCATGGAGGCCACATCGGGGGCCATTGGTGTCTGGGGTGAATGGATGGATGGGATGATGACGCGCGCGCTGAGGGGCGCAGAGATGGCCGGTGTGGGGTCGGCGTGCGAGCGGAGAAAAAGCTTGGTTGGAGACGCTTTGCTGGATAAGGGTTGGCGTGACGCGAGGGCACGTGCGGGGAATCGAAATCTGTGTCTGGCCACTTTTTGCATTTCTTTTTGCGTGGCATTGTGGATTTTTTACATCAGGCCACGCACGGGACGCTAGCCTCTGTGTCGAATCGCGTTTGGTCTCGAGGCCTGCTTTGTGTAGCGATACTCATTGTTTGTGCTTCAAAGAACCATGGAAGTTGGAGCGTTGTATGGTTTTAGGTTTGTCTCGCTTGCGCCTGTTATCTGGGCTACCGCTGTAGCCGCTGTACCACGGCACCCAGAAGAAGTCTGGACAGGTCTCCGGTATCCGAGGTCTTTTACAACGCTGCACTTTGCTTCAACATACAATATCTTCTCTTAAACAAAGAAATAAAGCTTCAATGTGCTACCTTGGTTTTGAAGAGTTCTTTCAGTCTATTCAAGCTTTTTTAGTTATGTTGTGGTGCGAATGAAGTCAACGAAAGAGGGACGCTATAGCTTCTTCCTAGGCGGGTGTAGTACCGCAGTTCTGCCATGGAACCGTGGTTCTCGTGAGCTCCACGTGATACTGCCGAGAACCGGCGTCCCGAAGTAGACTAGCTCAGCGACCCTCCAAGGATATCATTGGACAATCACTGAGATCATCGATTTGGCCTCGTGATTCAAACTCAATCGTTTCCGCCCTTGAGAGTGTGAAGGTCGCTTTTCGGGCTCCTGGGAGGCCTACTGTATCGCGATAATCATTGGAGTTTCCGCCCTTGAGACCTCGGGACCAAGACATTGGTACACGATCCCCGCATCACAATATCGCTGTCCAACACCCAAGACCAACTACCTAGGTACCTAGGTACGTGGACAAAAATTCCCGCAACGACTCTCTGGATAAGGGGCGCGAGAAAATCGGGGTGGAGCCTCAAGGGGCAAATACGGGTCTCTTCTTCACACCTGGACACATCACCAGTCATGTAACAACTGTCGGTCTACGACACGTGTTCTAAAGACATGTCCAGCCTCGAGATCAGTCAACAGAAGAAGGGTACTGTGCGTCTGGTTCTGCGGTAGACCCAAGTCTGTCGTACAACGGCCATGCAGGGAAGATTAGTCAACACCTGATCTGTCGAAGGAACATGCTCCCTCTTTACCAGAACTTGTGCGCGCAGAGTTAATCGTCTCCACTACGCGTTGTCGAGGATGCCTGGACACCAATCGCCCGGGAGGCGCCAAGCTTCCTGTACGTCAATCTCGTCAGTAATCGCAGACACAACGATCAAAGAGGGGTCAGGACACCTGACGAAATATTACATCAACGTTTCGTACAGTCAACTCTGAACGACAGGGGGTACACATAAATACAACTAGCCGGCTCTCAAACGTCGTTCAACTAACATGACCACCACCCAGACGACAAAACAGCTTTCTACACATTTACCGACATGACAACCACAATAAACCTAGATTACCTCGTTATTAGCGCTGGAGCCATAGGACTTAGTACGCCCTATACTTAGCCTTCCTTCCTTTATCTATAGCTTTCCTTATATAAGGAGGATTTAACCTTTATTACTTATAATAAGTAGCTATACTAATAGTATATCTTTATATTACTAAAATTATTAAAGTTATCCCTCCTCTCTATCCTAAAGTAGTTAAACCCGCTATTAGGTATATACTTTTATAGGTATTATATTATTAACTATAAATCCTTCTACTAAATAGTATAGCGCTTAATATAAATAGTATTAATATTAAGGCCTAGTATAGTTAGGTAAATATTTAAAAATATTAAACTTAAGAAAATACCTTTAAAATAGCTAACTGTTATAAGCAATAAAGGTAGAATCCTCCTTATACAAGGAAAGCTATAGATAAAGTAAAGAAGGCTAGGTGCGGGGCGCACTAAGTTACGTAACATGCTATCACGCTAAGGTCTAATATCTAGGATAGTAGAATACCTTAGGATAGCAATGCTATCATAACTATCTGTAGTAGAAGGGATAGAAGGGATAGTAGGACCTAAAGGCAATAGGTATAAGAATATATTAGATCTTATTATTACACTTATTATAGTTAACTTAAATAGTTTATCTCTTATATAGATTATTAACTAGTTATTCTATTATTTATAGAATTAGTATCGTTTATCTCTTAGTTATAACGATAACTCTTTTCTACCTAATTATTCTATACGCTACCTTACAGACTATCGCCTAAACCTATCTTACCCTAGTAAGGACCGAGCTTAGAGAAGTATAGTAAAACCCTATATAATAAAAGTTTTCCTATTATAATAGAACTTAAAAACTAAGTAACTAAGTAAGAAACTAGATAACCTCTAAGTAAGACTATTTAAAGTTCTAGAGGAAATAGGTAATATAAATGTGAAGGTTATCCTTAGATGACCTAAGAGTTGGTTCTCGGGAATAAGTGAGTGCGATGGACGGGGTTAGTGTGATAGCACGATTAGAAGATCGATATAATATCACGAGGGGTTGTATGAGAACGAAGTAGAATCCTTAGATTAACTACTAGAGTCTTGTACGAAGTTGAACACACTGAGCCAGAGGGGTTCAGTGTCTAAGCTATATACTTAATGAGAGTCATCGTATCACGCTCAGTACTGAGCATGAGTGCTCACTGACGAGCGATACAGTATTTAGCTGCAGTCATTAGCTGACTGGTCCTGCTCATTGCTAAGCACCTATTTCTGGATTAGCGCGTAATGCTTACTACTGAGCAGTCACGTAACTACGGCGCAGTTACTGTGCCGCAATCCTTTAACTGTGCCGCTCGATCCTCCAAAGGCATTACGCTTACCCCCGTCTCCTTCGAGGCGCAGATCGTAACACTATCCTCCTCCTACAGGGATTTGTCCTCGAATTACATAACTAATTTGTAGTTTCTATTATTAACTAAGGCTTGCCCCGCGTTATAAGTAAGGTAATTGTTATGTCCTCTTCCACCTAACGTCGCTTACGCCTCAGCTCCGAGATCGTTTAAGCTAACCGTCCTACTAAAACACCTTATAACTATTGTTTTCTTGAAAATAAGATTTGTTACGTTATGCCCGATTCTCGTCTGAAATGTGCTAAGTGCACTCGGTTGGGGCATACGTGTGTAAACATGTCCTAGGAGTCCTTAGATCGCACGCGCGATAAATATTAAAAGAAAGTAGATAATAATAAGAAATTACTAGCGACAGTAATTTCGCGGTTGTTGCGGAATAAGAAGATTCTGAAACAGGCAGAAGAGCGGGCGCAAAAGAAGGCGTTGTGTCTAGCTTCTAATATGGAGGCGGCTGGTGAAACGGAGATAGCGCAGGAGGTAGATTATCCTGCGTCTTCTATTGGTATGGAGTTCTCGCCAGCCATGTGGGCTATAATGGGATTAATCGACGCTTCCGTTGCTGGTTATGGTACTTCCGAAGGTGTAGTCAGCAGTTCGTAAGGTTCGTATCTAGTTCCCATATATTTTCGCTGTCTGGGTAGCCTAACCATTTGATCAAGTATTCAGTCCCGTTGCCGTTGTCTCAATGTGCGAGTATTCTTTCGACTTCGAAGACGCTGTCTTCTTCTGTCTCAAAATGAAAGGTTTTTTGTAATGGCGTTACTAGGTCTGCTAGTTCCAACATGTTGATGTGGAATCTAGGGTGGATTTTCGCATCAGCTGGAAGGTCGAGTGTATAAGTAACTGGTCCCTTCTGGTTAAGAATTAAAAATAGTCCGACCTTAACGTTGTCGAGACCCTTGTTTGGTCTTTTGGTGCGGAGATTCTTCGTGAGCAAATAAGCTTTATCCCCCTTCTTTAGCTAAGGTGCCGTTTTTCGTTTCTTATTAATATATAAAATGCTTTGGCGTTGAGCCTTCTTGAGTACTTTCTTTAGTGACTCGTGTACTTCTTTCAGCTCATTAGCTGTTGCGATAGCTACTTCTGTCTTCTAACTAGGGAGTGTTCGTATAAAGAGATTTAGGTGTCTCCCGTAGTTTGCGTAGAACGGTGTCTATCCTGTAGATTCTGAAAGCTTGTTGTTGTATGCTATTTGTGCTATAGGTAGTAGTAATACCTAATTGTTTTATTGTTAGTTGACATAAATCCTTAGGTATGCTTTCATTGTGCGATTCGTTCGCTCGGTTTGTCCGTCTGTTTGCGGATAATAAGCTGTTGATAGCTTTCTCTTTATTCTAATTGCGGCTAGTAGCGTTGTCCAAAAATTAGAAGTGAAGAGTTTGTCTCTATCGCTAATAATTGACTTTGGAATACCGTGATGTCTGATGATTCAGTCGTTAATAATATGTGCTAGCTGTACTGCTGTAAAATCTTTTCTAAAGGCGATGTACTCGGCTTACTTTGTGAATCAATCAACTACTACGAGAATTACGTCATAAGATACTTGTGTAATAGGGTCTCTTAAGACTAGTAAGCCTGTAACAAAGTCCATGGAGATGTCTAACCATGGTGCGTCGGGTAGCTCTATTACTTGCATTTCTCCGTAGGGTGCGTAGGTACTATGCTTATTCTTCTAACAGTCTGCGCATTTAGCGATAAAGGAAGTGACCTTGTCCTTTATATTAGGAAACTCGTAGTTCCGTCTAATAAGTTCTATAGTCCTTGCGATACCAGGGTAACCGTGTACAGGGTCATCGTGGTGTTGTTAGATAATTACCTCTTACAATTCCTCTAGTACGTCGCTGGCGATCTTCATAATCTAGTTCAACATCTTCGCGGGTCCTAGCGATCCGTCGGTATTAACCTTAAGCAACGCGGAATCCGTAATTGATTTTGTTCCAGCGATGTTATGTCTGCGCCTAAGAGCATCCGCTCTACTGTTATCTTTTCCTAGGGTATACACGATCTTAAACTTGTATTGTCCTAGTTCTTCTAACTATTGAACCTAGCGTCGGTTAAGTACTTTAGTGGTCGTGAAGTTAACTAAGTTCTTGTAGTCTATGAATATCGTAAGTTCTAAGCAGCTTTCGGCGTATACTCTCTAATACTTTAAGCATGCGACAATAGCTAGTAGCTCTTTGTCGTAAACGTCGTAGTTCTCTTCTAGTCCTAAGAACTTGCGAGAGTAGTAGGTGATAGGATGCTATTTACCTTCGTGCATTTAGCTGGCACATCCGCCTAGCGCGAGATCTAAGGCATCGGTCTTAAAGCGTAGTAGTTGTCCTGCTTAGAATATGCGGAAGCATGGTGGTTCTATGCTTGCGTTCTTAAGTCGTTAGAAGGCGTCTTCGGCTTCCTTGCTCCACTTAAACAGGGTGTCTTTCCTCGTAAGTTTAGTTAGTGAAATGGCGATCTTAGAGAAGTCCTTAATAAACTATTAATTGAAGTTCAGGAATCCTAAGAAGGATTGTATATCCTTAACCGTTTTAGGTGTTGGCCATTCCTTAACTACCTTGATCTTTTCTTCACTTATACGTACTCCGTTGACCCCTACGACATATCCTAAGAAGTCGACTTCCTTCTTATAGAATTTACACTTCTCTAGTTTTACGCGTAAGTTGTACTGGTCTAGGCACCTTAGTACCGTGCGGACATGTTCAACATAGTCTTCTTCTTTTTCAGAGTAGACGAGGATATCATCTAGATATACAACGACAAAGATGTCTAGGTGTGCTCTTAACACGTTATTAATAAGTTCTTAAAATGTTGCTGGGGCGTTCGTTAGCCCGAACGGCATAACAGTATATTCGAAATGTCCGTATCTTGTGCGGAACGCTGTCTTCCATTCTTCACCTTCTTTGATTCTAATAAGGTCGTATCCGTCTCGAAGATCTATTGCTGTGAAGACCTTTGCTCGAGATAATCGATCCCAGAGTTCTGTGATGTTTGGTAAGGGGTATCGATTTTTGATTGTGATGTCGTTGAGCTTGCGATAGTCAACGCACATTCGTGGTGGCCTATTCTTCTTTGGTACGAAGAGTATGGGGAATCCTGCTGGCGAGCTAGAAGGTCTGATATATCCTTTCTTCAGATCCTTGTCTAGTTTCTCTCTTAATATCTTGAGTTCTATCTCCGATAGTTGGTATATTGGCCCAAAGGGTGGAGTTTTCCCTTCTTCTAGGACGATTTCGTGGTCCTAGGGTTTATGCTTTGGTAGGTCTTGGTCGTCTACCACTTCCGCAAAGAGGTGCTCGAAATCTTTGTACTCTTTCGGGATATCAGGAGTTACGCGTTTCTCTAGTACTCTAACTTCTTGATCTAGGGGTACCTTGCTGGTATCTGTTGAGTCGAACCTTCGTTTCTTGAAGCTGTTCTTGTGCGAGGTTTACTTTCCTTTTATAATGTTATTAATCTTCCTCTTATCTACTATCACAGTTGTTAGATGCGTAGGCTAGCTTGCGGGTGCGTCTAGTCCGCAGCACTCGAATGAGAACTCTCTCGACGTCTAGTCGATCCGCGGGTTGTGTTCTCGTAACTAGGGAAGCCCTAATATGATGTCGTAGGTAGCTAGTCTAAAGACGTCTAGGTCTAACTTCTCTTAGTGATCTTGGATGCTGAGCGTCACTTCGGTGACCTCGTGTGTAATCTGGTTTCCGCCTGGTATAGGCTGACCATTAGCAACGTGTAGTGGGTAGCTTTCTTCTTTCCTTAGTGGTCTTAGTCTAGCTAAGAATACTGCTTGAGCGGAAAGGTAGTTTGCTTGTGATCCTGAATCCACTAGTGCTTGCATCCGTCTTCCGTTAAGCTTCACGGAAAGCGTAAGGAGTGTTAAGGAGTTTATACTGTTAATCTCCTTTCCGGGTCTTAGTGTTTTGGGCGTACGTCTAAAAAAGACTGCGCGTTGTAACCGTAGAACTCTTTTGTGATAATGTGTAGTTCGTATTTGATGTTAAGGCACGTGTGCTATGAGGGCTGATTACACTCCTATATAGTAGTTCCGTCCTCTAATTTCCTCTGCCGTGTAATATGCATCTGCAGGGTCTCTTATAGGTCTTTATGACCGTAGAAGTATAGGCGATGTCTCTTGTCCTATAGATGTATAGCGCATTCGTCTTTAGGACAATTAAACTATTAGAAAGCGCATATTGGCATTCCCGCGTACTTACGTAGAAAGTAGTTGGCTCCTATCTTCTCTAAGTAGTGGACTGTGCAAGAGTCGTGTAGGCACGCTGTCTAGCTCATTTTGTTGTATAGTGGGTTCCTTGGGTCGAGCTAATAGTGGGTTTCGGTTTCGCGTTTCCTTCGTTCGTTGTTGCGTCGTAGGCGAGCATCGGCACGTTCTTGCCTTCTGTACTGCCTTTCTTTTGCTACTTGTTTGTAAGCTATAGCGGCATCGAAATCTTTTCCTCTCTAGTAGCGGTAGGACTCGTATTCCTTATCTGTTATCTGGCTCTCGTGAGGATCGGTTTGCTTCTTGATTTCCTTATAGATTTCTTGTTTCTCGCTGTCAGATAGGTAGTGCGTGGGTTCTTCCTAGGAAGCCTTAGCTTCATACGCCCATCCGAACAGTTCTTCAGCGTCGTAGATACCCTGTATCTTGAGTTCTTCGATGAGATCGTAGTATTCCACAAACTTATCGAATTCATCGTAGAACTGGTCCTTGGTATCAGGGTATTTGTACTCTAGTTTACCAAGTTACTGGCGTAGTACGCCTAGCCTAAAGTCTAGGTCCTCTAGGCACTTAATAACTTCTATCTTATCGCTAGCAGTGGGCTTGTCCCATGCTTTGATAGCGCGATTGATCCAGTCAAGTTCGTTGGGTGTGGGCAGGAACTTCAAAATGTCTGCAGGGAGGTTTTCCTTGTCGTGCTCTACCTAGCAGGACAGATTGTAGAAGTCCTAGCGCATTGCTGCCATGATGTCCGGTGTCTCATAGGCATACTCGATAGGTTGCTTGTTAAGGTATCGGAGTAGCTCGTTGATCTAGTACGAGAGTGTCTGGAATTGTTCTTCCGTAGCGTGAGGTGTCGGAGGTCGATTTTCTTCCTTGAATATAGCCATCTTGCCGAACTTTGTCTAATCAATTTCTGTGACTTCCATGTCCTCAAGGGATTCGGAGTCGGAAGTATCTTCGTCTGAAGATAGTTCTTCTACCTTAGTAATAGTGAGGTCCTCAAGACCGTCGATCATCTCTTCCTCTTCCACGTCCAACTTAATGTGTGGTCGAGTAATGACATTCCATTCCTCAGTGAGGTCGTTGTTGGGTACTACCCGGCGAATAACGTTCAACTGTCTTATCACCTTGCCTTAGCTTCGGCAGTCTCGTTTCATGTGGCCTTCCTTACCACAGGCGTAACAAGTAAACTTTTTCTTGTTGCCTTTGTCATGTGGAAACTTCGGCTTTCCAGGTCCCTTATTAAGATTGTTGAGGTGCATAGGCTCAGGTCCGTTAGTCCTGTATTAGCCTGGGATCTAGGGCGTGTAGCTTCACTGACGTCCCTGATTAGGGTACGAGCGTCGAAATGGTTGTCTTTATCAAGCGTTCGTGTTCTGGGGTGCGCGATTCCCGGTGTATAGGCGTTCTTCCAGCATCAGCTCATAGAGTTCGTTGTCTACTTAAATGGCTTCGGCCATGAGTTCCTTGAGCGTGTTGAGGCTGGATCCGCTTCTCATAAGTTCCATGCGTACAGTCGCTTTGAGACCTTGTCGGTACATCCGCATCAAAGCGTTGTCGTCCCAATTGATCATTGTCTGGTACTGCTGGAATTCAGTCGTATAGTCGGCGGCAGATTTGACTTATCGTAGTTTCTGGATTTTCTGCTCAGCGATTACAGACTCCTTAAAGGGTAAGAATACTTCTCGCATCTTAGCTTTGAAAGCGTCCCAATCGTGGACGAGTTCCTAATTAGCTTCGTCCTTAATAGAGTTATCCATGTAGCGACAGATAATTAGGGTAGCCTATTTCTCTGCGTCGCCGCGGAGAAAGGTAGTGGCCCAAACAACCATGTCGCGGTCTTCGACTTTGTCGCCTTCTAAGTAGAAGTATTGGTTAACCTAGAGTAGCTATATCTCGAGTTTGGCACGATCACCGTAGTAGGTGTCGGGCTTATTGCCTCAAACGTTACTTCTCTCTATGGTCTAGGAATCAGTAGGGGTGTCCATTGCGGTGTCACTCATCTTAAGGGTGTTCAAAGTGTAAAGGTTATCCTTAGATAACCTAAGAGTTAGTTCTTAGGGATAAGTAAGTGCGAGGGACGGGGTTAGTGTGATAGCACGATTAGAAGATCGATATAATATCACGAGGGGTTGTATGAGAACGAAGTAGAATCCTTAGATTAACTACTAGAGTCTTGTACGAAGTTGAACACACTGAGCCAGAGGGGTTCAGTGTCTAAGCTATATACTAATAAGGGTTGCGCTTAGTACTAAGCGTGTAAGTGCTCGTTAATAAGCGATACAGTATTTAGCTGCAGTCATTAGCTGACTGGTCCTGCTCATTGCTAAGCACCCGTGACTAGACTAGCGCGTCCTGCTCACCACTAAGCAGTCACGTGACTACGGCGCGGTTACTGTGCCGCAATCCTTTAACTGTGCCGCTTAATCCTCTAAAGTGATTACGCTTACCCCCGTCTCCTTCGAGGCGCAGATCGTAACAATAAACTATAAACTCTAACTACTACTAGGTATATATATCTACCCTATCTTTTATAAGAAACTCTTAGAACTAGTACTTCTAGATACTAAGCTAGTAATAGATATAGAGCTTAAAGATAATAAATATAAGGTTAAAGAAATTAAGAACCTATAGAAAATTAGTTATTAGTAGAAATACTTAGTTAAGTAGTTAGGATAGCTAGAAAGCTAGAATACTTAGGAACTAAAAGAAAACTTAATAAACTATAAGTTATAGGTACGTAAGTACTATTAGAAATACCTAGAGAAGGGAGGATTAGATCTTTAAGGGAAGAAAAGAATTTAGAAAAAGGGTTAAAAGAAGTATTAGCTTATAACTAGCCTAAGTTAGTTAATAGTCTAAGTAGTAATAGTTTAGTTATTAGAAAATCTATACTAGGGGTAGAGTTCCCCTTAGCTTACTCTTTTACATAATCCTAAAGACTTAAAATAGTATAATCTTAATTAGTAAATACTTACTCTTATACTTTAGTCTCTACTACCTTTAGCTAAAGTTAAGTAACCTTAACCTTAGCTTAAAGAAGTACTTATTACAATCTACACCTAAGAGGAGTTAGGGGTAAGTGTAAGTACTTTAAAGGATTAAGTAGTATAGTTAAAGGATTATAGTATAGCACTACGCTATAGTTACGTAACCGCTCGTTAGTAAGTAGTTAGACGCTAGCCTATAAGTAGATACTCGCCTACGAGCACTACTCGCTAGCTATTTATAGAGCGTACATAGTACTACTCGTCTATAAGCACCTATACGCTCGTACACGAGTATAACGCTTATTAAGTATATAGCTTAGGTAATAAACCCCTATAGTTTATTATATTCAACTTCGTACAAGACTCTAGTAGTTAATCTAAGGATTCTACTTCGTTCTTATATAACCCCTCGTAATATTATATTAATCTTCTAATTATACTATTATACTAACCCTATCTATTACACTTACTCGTTCCTAAGAACTAACTCTTAGGTTATCTAAGGATAACCTTTACACTTTAAACACCCTTAAGATAAGTAATACCGTAATAGACACCCCTGCTAAATCCTACACTAATAGAGGAGCTTTAAGCCGCGCTAATAAGCCTAATCTCTATTATAGGGACTAGAGTAAGCTTAAAACTTAGATCCTCTAGGTAGACTATTACTTTTATATTAAAGGAGATAAGATAGGTAATAAGGATAAGGTCGTCTAGGCCTCTACCTTCTTTAGAGGAGACGCTAAGAAATAGGCTAACCCTATCCTTTAATACTATATAAATAACGATATTAAAGATTAAGATAACGCTAATCTTATTAATAATTAGGATAACTTTAAGAAGAAGATATAAGAAGTATTCTTACCTTTTAAGGAATTAGTAGTCGCGGAATAATAAATTTAGAAACTATAATAAACTAAATCTACCGCTAACTACACGACCGAATTCTAGTAGTACTAGACAGTTATTAAATAGGATGATAACGCTTTAATATAGATATACTAATAAGGTCTTAAACTAGTAGTACGTATAGAACTTATAAGAAGTAGATCTAGCCTTAATATACTTAATAAACTTATAGCTAAAGCTATTTAAGTAGATAATAAACTCTATAAGCTTAAGCTAGAGGAAAGACTCTTTACGTAAGGGATTCGCGTAAACCCTAATACGAACGTTCGACTACGTTAACTATTTTAACGTTTATACCCTAATTAGGGACGTTAGCGAAGCTACGTACCCTAGATCCTAGGCTAATATAGGACTAATAGGCCTAAGCCTATACACCTAGATAATATTAATAAGGGACCTAGAAAGCTAAAGTTTCTATATAATAAGGGTAATAAGAAGAAGTTTACTTATTACGCCTATAGTAAAGAAGGTTATATAAAACGGGACTACTAAAGCTAAGGTAAGGTAACTTAATAAATTAATGTTATTTACTATATAGTACCTAGCAACGACTTAGAGGAAAAATAGAACGTAATTACCTAACCTACAACGATTAGGGTTAAAGGAGAGAACTAGGACTTCGTTGAAGGACTTGATAACCTAATAATTACTAAACTAGAAGACACCTCTTTAGACGATAACTCTAACTTAGAACTCTATAAAGATATAGAGGTAGTTAATATTAACTAAACTAAGTATAAATATATAGCTATATTCTAGGTAAGGAACTAACTAGTAATACTATATATACTAGAAGAATAGATAAAAACTCTAGCGTCTTAGATTAACTAGCTACTCTAATACCTAAATAAGCTACCTATTAAGTATACTTATAAAATACTAGATATTATAGCAGCTATACGATAAGACTTTTACTATCTCTCGCAGGAAGTAGAGTAAGATAAGGAAAACCTTCTAGCTAAGATAGTAAGGTTCCTACCTACGCCTAACGAGCTAGAATAGATTAATAAGGTAATTAAGGCCGAAGTTAGATATAACAACTTAGGTAAGAAGGTTAACATCCTACTAAGGTAGCTTAGTAAGCCCGAGGTTACCTTTAATTACACTAAGGACGACTTTTATAGTTAGTTCGAGAAATACAGCTAGTACCTAGACCTATACGAGGAAGCTAGCGTAAGAGGCTTTAACCCTAAAGCTCTCTTTTAATAGGAAGTAGAAGCTAAGGTATTATAGGAAGAGCCTACTATTTAACTCTCGAACGAAGAACGATAATCGTTCTACGAAAAGGAATAAAGCTCTTATAGCTTCTAGAAATAAGATAGAGACCTAAAATAGTAATAGAAGTATAATAACGCTAAAAGGAAGTATAATATTAAGATATACTACTAGCTTAACCTAAGGAACCCCTTATATAATAAAATAAGTTAGATAGTATATCTATATAACTTATATATAATCTATTACTTAGATAAGGTAGGTTTAGGATTCTTTCTACGTAAGTTTATAGGAATACTAATATACGTCTTCTAATAGTACGACTATCTAAGGGACATATACGTAATCTACCTATAGGATAAGAGATATAGCCTATACTTCTATAGATATAATAATCTATAAGAGACCCTATAGATACATATAACGTAGTAGATAACTATAGAGGACGGAACCTATGTATAGGAGTATAACTAGCCCTTATAGTATACGTGCCTTAATATTAAATGCGAACGATATATTATTATTATAAAGCAGTTCTATAGATATAGCTAGTAGTCTTTTTTAGATAAGCGCCTAATATACCTAGAACTACTAAGGAGATTAATAGCGTAAACTCCTTAATACTCCTTAAGCTTATTATATAGCTTAATAGATACTAGAGATAGGCATTAATAGATTTAGGATCCTAAGTAAACTATATTTTTACTTAAGTAGTATCTTTAGCTAGACTAAAGCTACTAAGGAAAGACAACAGCTATATACTATACGTTACTAATAGTTAGCCTATACTAGGTAAGACTAAGATTATACACGAGGTTACTAGAGTAACACTTAGTATCTAAGATTACTAAGAGAAGATAGACCTAGATATCTTTAGACTAGCTACTTATAATATTATATTAAGACTTCCTTAGTTATAAGAATATAACTTATATATTAACTAGAAGTTAAAGATATTCTTATTTAAGTACTATAGAATAGACGTAACTATAAGCTAGCCTACGTATCTAATAACTATAATAGTAGATAAGAGGAAGATTAATAATATTACTAGAGGAAAGTAAACCTCGCATAAGAACAGCCTTAAGAAAAGAGGGTTCGACTTAACTAATACTAGTAAGGCACCCCTAGATTAATAAGTTAGAGTTTTAGAGAAACGCGTAACTCTAGATATCCTAAAAGAGTATAAAGAATTTTAGTACCTCTTTATAGAAGTAGTAGATAGTAAAGCCTTACTAAAGTATTAACCCTAGGACTATAAGATTATCTTAGAAGAAAGGAAAACTCTACCCTTTAGGCTAATATATTAACTATTAGAGGTAGAACTTAAGATACTAAGAGAAAAGCTAGACTAAGACTTAAAGAAAGGCTATATAAGACCTTCTATATTACTAGTAGGATTCCCTATACTCTTTATACTAAAGAAGAGGGGACTACTAAGGATATATATAGACTACTATAAGCTTAATAATATTATAGTAAAGAATTAATACCTACTACTAAATATTACTAAACTTTAGGATTAATTATCTTAAGCTAAGGTCTTTATAGTACTAGACTTTTAAGATAGATACTACCTTATTAGGATTAAGAAAGGTAAAGAATAGAAGACAGTATTCTATACGAGATACGGATACTACGAATATACTATTATACTATTTAGGCTCACGAACGCCCTAGTAATATTTTAGGAACTTATTAATAACGTGTTAAGGGCGCACCTAGACATCTTTATTATTATATACCTAGATAATATTCTTATCTACTCTAAAAATATAGAAGACTACATTAAACATGTCTATATAGTACTAAGGTGCTTAGAGAAGTTTAACCTCTAACTTAAACTAGAGAAGTACAAGTTCTATAAGAACGAGGTTACCTTCTTAGGGTATATAGTAGGAGCTAATAGAGTACGAATAAGTAAAGATAAGATTAAGATAGTTAAGGAATAACTATAACCTAAGATAGTTAAAGATATATAGTCCTTCCTAGGATTTCTAAACTTTAATTAATAGTTTATTAAGGACTTTTCTAAGATTACTATCCCTTTAACTAAACTTATAAGGAAAGATATACCTTTTAAGTAGAGTAAAGAAGCTAAAGGTACCTTCTAGACACTTAAGAAAGTAAGTATTAAACTACTCTACTTTTATATATTTATAGTAGGATATAAACTACGCTTTAAAATAGACGTATTAGACCTCGTACTAGGAGGATACGCTAGTATATATATTAATAGGAAATAGCACCCTATCGCCTATTACTCCCGTAAGTTTATAGTAGCTAAAGAAAATTATAATATCTATAATAAAGAACTACTAACTATTATAGTATACCTTAAGTATTAGAGAGTATACGCTAAAAGCTATTTAGAACTTATAATATTTATAGATTATAAGAACTTAGTTAACTTTATAATAACTAAAGTACTTAACTAATACTAGGTAAGATAGTTAAAAGAACTAAGATAGTATAAGTTTAAGATCGTGTATACGCTAGGAAAAGATAATAGTAGAGTAGACGCTCTTAGCCGCCAACACGATATCGTAGGAACTAAGTTAATTACTAACTCTACGTTACTTAAGATTAACGAAGACGGATTACTAGGACCTACTAAAATACTAAACTAAATTATAAAGATTACTAGCGAAGTACTAGAAGAATTATAAGAGGTAATTATTAGATAACACTACGACGACCCTATACACAGTTATCTTAGTATTACACGAATAATAGAACTTATTAAGCGAAATTATAAGTTTCTAAATATAAAGGATAAGATTACTACCTTTATTGCTAAGTGCGTAGACTATTAGAAGAATAAATATAGTACCTACATACCCTATAGAGAAATATAAGTAATAGAACTACCTAACGCACTATAGTTAGATATCTCTATAGACTTTATTATAGGCCTACTAGTCTTAAGAGACCCTATTACTAAAGTATCTTATAACGTAATTCTTGTAGTAGTAGATAGATTTACTAAGTAAGTAGAGTATATTACCTTTAGAAAAGACTATATAGTAGTACAGCTCGTATATATTATCTACAATAGAATTATTTAATATTATAGTATACTAAAGTTAATTATTAGTAATAGAGATAAGCTCTTTATATTAAACTTTTAGATAATATTACTTGCTGTAATTAGAACTAAGAAAAAGCTATTAACAGCTTATTATCTATAGATAGATAGATAAATAGAACGAACGAACCGCACTATAAAAGCCTACCTAAGGATCTATATTAACTATTAGTAAGATAACTAGGTATCGTTACTACCTATAGTATAAATAGTATATAATAATAAGCTTTTAGAGTCTATAGGACAGACTCCGTTCTACGTAAACTATAGGAGACACCTAAATCTCTTTATACGAACGTTTCCTAGTTAGAAGATAGAAGTAGCTATCGCTACAGCTAATAAGCTAAAGATAGTATATAAGTAACTTAAGTAAGTACTTAAGAAGGCTTAACGCTAAAGTATCTTATATATTAATAAGAAACGAGAAATAGTACCTTAGCTAAAGAAGGGGGATAAAGTTTATTTACTTATAAAGAATCTCTATACTAAGTAACTAAGTAAGGGCCTTAATAATATTAAGGTTAGACTATTTTTAATTCTAGACTAAAAGGGACTAGTTACTTATATACTTAACCTTCTAGCTAATATAAAAATCTACCTATATTTCTATATTAATATATTAGAACTAGTAGACCTAAGAATATAACTCTAGAAAACCTTTTATTTTAAAATAGAAGAAGATAATATCTTTAAAGTTAAGAAGATTCTTATATACTATAATAGTAATAATAATATAGAATACTTAGTTAAATAGTTAAGCTATCTAAGTAGTAAAAATATATAGGAACTAGATATAAACTTTATAAACTACTAATTATACCTTTAAGAGTACTATACCTAGTAATAGAAGTATTAATTAAGCCTATTATAGCCTATATAGTAGGCGAGAATTCTATACTAATAGACGCTATAGGATAATCTATTTCCTACACTACTTTAGTTTTACTAGCTACCTCTATATCTATAGTAAGATATAGCGCCTTCTTACGCGCCTACTCTTCCGCCTACCTTAGAATTTTCTTATTCTGTAATAAACGCGAAATCACTGTTACTAATAATTTCTTATCTTTATCTACTTTCTTTTAATACTTATTACAAGTACGGTCTAAGGACTCCTAGGATATATTTACACACGTATACCCTAACTAGGTATACTTAGTATACTTTAGACGAGAATTAGGTATAACGTAATAAATCTTACCCTCTAGGAAATAATAATTATAAGGAGTCTTAGTAGGATAGTTAGCTTAAATAATTTTAGAACTAAGGCGTAAGCGACGTTAATAGGAAGAAGAGGATATAATAACTACCTTACTTATAACGTAGGGTAAGCCTTAGTTATTAATAGAAACTATAAATTAGTTATATTATTTAAGGACAAATCCCTATAGGAGGAGGATAGTGTTACGATCTACGCCTAAGAGGAGTTAGGGGTAAGCGTAAGCACTTTAAAGGATTAAGTAGTATAGTTAAAGGATTATAGTATAGCACTACACCGTAGTTACGTAACCGCTCGTTAGTAAGTAGTTAGACGCTAGCCTATAAGTAGATACTTACCTACGAGCACTACTTACTAGCTAATTATAGAGCGTATATAGTACTACTTATCTATAAGCACCTACACGCTCGTATATAAGTATAACACTTATTAAGTATATAGCTTAGGTAATAAACCCCTATAGTTTATTATATTCAACTTCGTATAAGACTCTAGTAGTTAATCTAAGGATTCTACTTTATTCTTATATAACCCCCTATAATATTATATTAATCTTCTAATTATACTATTATACTAACCCTATCTATTACACTTACTCGTTCCTAAGAACTAACTCTTAGGTTATCTAAGGATAACCTTTATAGTGGTATAAGTACTTAGAGGAGGTCTATAATAAGGACTTTAAGGACTAGCTACTATATATTATAGATATTATTAAGGAGCTAAGATAGGTATAAGTAGTAGATAATTAATTTAATAATATAGAAGGCTTAGGATATAATATAATAGGATCTATTAGGTGTATAATAGTAATAAGTATAGTATAATAGCTATAATAGCTTTAATAGCTATAGTAGCTATAGTAGTAATATATAAAGGTACTAATATATAGGCTTTATAGCTACTTAAAGGGAATTATAATTATAATTATAACTATAACTATAACTATAATTATAATTATAACTATAACTATAACTATAACTATAACTATAATTACTATAATTACTATAATTACTATAATTACTATAATTACTATAATTACTATAATTACTATAATTACTATAATTACTATAATATAATAGAGCTTCTTAATCTCTAGGTAGTATTAGTAGTAATTATAATAGTAGGGATATTAAGGTAGTATAGCTAGGCGTAATATAGGGGAAAGATAGAGAGGTATTATAAGTAAAAAGAGACTTCTAAATATACTAAGATAGTTTAGGCTTAGTTTTAAAATTTCTTAGTAATATAATATAAGATAATACTATAGGCCCTATCCCTAAGGCCTAGGGGGGGATAATAGAGGATAGTAAAAGATAGTATATATATTAAAAGGTTATATCTTATAGTCTTTAGTTTATATATAACTTATTACTATTATATATCTTTAGTATCTAGTATATATAATATACTATATATATACTAACTATACTAATTATAAACTTATATAAGCTTATAGTTACTTAATTAGTACTTTATCCTAAAAAAGTCTCTAAATATACTATAATAATAAAAAAAAAGGTTTATAAAAGCTAAAGCTAGACCTTTCTTATTATATAACTTAGAGTTCTTAGTATTTATAATAGTAGTATAGTAGTAAAGAGTATAGTATAAACTAGTATATAAACTAAAGAGGTTATTAAATTAATAGTATAAGTTCTTATACTAAGTATAAGAAGTATATAACTACCTTATACTTAAGATATAGTTAACTTAACCTTAAAAGGTATATATAGTAATATATAAGTAAAATAGATATTTAAAGTATTTTAGCTCTATATCCTTATCCTTAGAGTTACCCTAAACTTTATAACTAGTAATAACTTAGGCTTTATATAGAGTATAAGGAATCTTAAGCTAAGTAAAATTAGTATACTAAGATAAAGATAAGGTAGATTAAGTATATATAAACTTATTATATAATAAGAAGAGAGGTTAAAGATAATAAAAAGGATAACTACTACTACTACCCCTTAAAAGAGAGGATAATATAGTATTAATAAGAGAGAGTAAAGTACTTAAGCTAACTATAATTAAGAAGTAACTAAGGATAGGATAGAGTTAGGTAATTAATAGTAAAGGAAAAAGTAAATAAGTATTAGAGTTACTTTAGGTATAGTTAGTAGAAGAAGTAAAGGTAAAAGAGGGGTATAAAATAGCTTAGTATAGTACTATATAGATACCTTTCCTTAGTAAAGTAATAATAGAAAAATAATTTACTACCTTAAGATAGTAATACTCTAGAATATATAAGATACTATAATATACTTAATATAGTAAAACTTTAGAAAATATATTATATAAATATAAAACTTATAATAAAGATATAAGAAACCTAATATAGACTTAAAGTATTTTACTTTAGAATATTATATAATAATAGATATTAGGAGATAATAGTAAGAAGGGTATACTTAAGGGTATATTAAGGATTAAGCTTTACCTATCTAAGAACCTAAAGTAGGTATAGATAGAGAATAAGTATATATAAAGAGGTTTCCCCTTATACCTACTACCTTCCTTAAGGTATATAATACTATTTAAAACTATAAAGATTCTATCCTCTTTAGGCTTATTCTATAATATTAAAAGGTACTTAAGGAGTTAGCTATACTAAAGGGGGTAACTAGTTAATTAAATAGTCTAAAATATATTTAGAAAGCTATTTTTTATATATTACCTTTAGTAATATAAATCTTATAGAAAGCTATAATTATATCTAGCTTTATAAACTACTTTACTTTACTTAGGTTATTAAGTATCTCCCTAATAAAGGGTAATAGATATCTATCCTTCTTTATAATTATATTAAGGGCTTAGTAGTTAGTATATAATTAGAGTCCTCCTCTAGGTTTCTTAGTAAATAGTACTAGTACTAACGCTAGTAAGCTACTTACTTAAATAAACCCCTTCTTAAGTAGGGAGGTAAGCTCCTTTTAGAGTACTAGTAGCTTACCTCTTAATATACTATATAGTAGACCCTATAGTAGCTAGGGTTACTAACTATCCTTTAGTTTAAGCTCTATCTAGTAGTCTATCTTAGGTCCTTAGTATAGAGGAAGTTTTACTACTTCCTTAGGATTAAAGAGCTTATAGAAGCTCTAGTACTACTTTAGTAGTAATAACCTTACGTCTACTACTATCTTAGGCGCTAGTACCTTATTAATATTTATAATAGAGGTAGTAAATACTTATACTCTATTCTCTAGGTTCTATAACCTCTTTAGATAACCTATAAATATTACTATATTAACCTAGCTAATAGCTTTTAACTTTATAATACTCTTATTATACCTTACTCTAATTCCTTTTAAGTAGATAAATAAGCTCCTCTTAGTAAGAGCTATTAAAACTTTTTAGTAGTTTATCTACTCTTTACTTAAGATAATATCCTCTTTTATATAAATAATTATATATATATAAATAACTTCTTAATAGCTATATATATTAAACTTAAAATAAGAAACCTCTTTTATCCTAGATAGCTTCCTATTAATCCCCTTAATTATCTAAGAAGTAATTAAAAAGCGCTTAAGATAGCTTTAGTAAGTAAACTTATAGCTAACTAGTATATAGTATAAATACCTACTATCTATTAACACTATCGCGTTATAAGTAGAATTTATAATTAAGTATATAGTAAGGGGTTATATTTTTTTATATTAATATTAAAACTAGTTCTATTTACTATATATTTACTAATCTATCTTTAGGGACTCTAAACTAAGACTTTAGTTTAGAGTTATACTTTTCTTAAATCCTTTATATTACTACTATCTAGTATCTTTATATAATAGCTATAATTATATAAGGGTTTATACTAAGTAGCCCTATTTACTCTAGTACTTTTAAGCTTATTCCTCTTCTTATAGTTTTTTATAAAGTACTTCGCTTTACTATAGTTATAGTACTTCCTTTAATTATCCTTTAGTCTATCCTCTAAAGCCTTTACTTTATAAGCTTTTATATTACAAGGTAATAAGGAATTGCCTTCCTTTTATGCAGGTCGCATAAAGGAAGACTATTAGGTGGACACGTTAGACGAAAGTAGATCTAGGGCGGGGCCCAGATCACGTGAAAGGAATAGCATCCCGCCAAGACCTAGCCTCTAGGAGGCCAGTAAGGATTAGGAGGCCACGGCCCTCCTAGGCCTCCCTCTTAGAAGGGAGGGTAAGGAGGACAGGACCTAAGGTAAGGGGTATAAGAATATATTAGATCTTATTATTATACTTATTATAGTTAACTTAAATAGTTTATCTCTTACATAGATTATTAACTAGTTATTCTATTATTTATAGAATTAGTATTGTTTATCCTTTAGTTACAACGATAACTCTTTTCTACCTAATTATTCTATATATTACCTTACAGACTACCGCTTTAGTCTACCTTACCTTAGTACGGATCGAGCCTAGAGAAGTATAGCCTAACCCTATATAACACTTTAACTACCTTAGATATCAGTAGACGTTTAACTAACAGGACAGCCTAATTAAGATTTAATAATAGCTTATTAGGGAAACGCGTAGAATAATAGGGCTTAGGGTTAGGGACCCTTAACGCTAGTACACCCTACCCTAGAAAATAATAAGATGCTAGAAGCATCTAATAACGAGGGAGAGAACCCTAACGTCACTAAGCTTAGGAACCTTAGGCAACATATAACTACGTAGGCTTAGCAGATTACTAAGATATAGGTAATAATTAATTAGCTTATAGGGTAACTAATAATAACCCCTAACAAACGACCCGTTACTATAAAGAAACCTAAGATAGCGTTACTAGAGAAATATAGCAGAGAACGAGAAAAGCTACGAGTATTTCTTACTAATATTAACCTATACTACGAGTATAACGAGGTACTTAATAACTAAGAAAAGATCCTTATAGTAAGGATATATATAAAGGATAAGGCTTCTAATTAGATATAACTCTATATTAATAATTACTTACTAGATATAGAATATATAGAAACTAAAGAAAGAATATATACTTTATTTATAGGTTAGACTAAGTTTAAGTAAGAGATAGGATATATCTTTAAAGAAGTAGATACTTAAAACTAAGCTAAAAAGAAGATTACTTACCTAAGGTAAACTATATTAGTATTAGCGTATACGGCGGAATTTAAGTAACTGTAAGCATAGATTGATTAGGACAACGCGGCACTTTAAACAGTATTTAAAGTAGGCCTTAAAGAAAATATTAAGGACGGCCTTATATACTATAATAAGCCTAGAACACTTTACGCTCTAATTAAGTTAGTAACACGTATTAATAATAGGCTGTAGGAATAAAACAATTAGAAGAAATACTTCTAACCTAACCTACCTAACATAAAGAGACAGCGTAGTAGATTTAATAGGGATAGTAACGCTATTATAACTAGTAAGGTATAAGAGAAGGTTAGAGATAAGAAAACCTAAGGAAGTAAAAGACATAACGGTCTCTCTAAGGAAGAACGCTAGTAGCGTTATAATAATAAAGTATGTCTCTAATATAGGAAGATAGGATACTTCGCTAGGGATTATAAAGAAGAATAAGTCAAACAGGCAGCTATCAAGATCTAGATAATTAGATAAGGCACGCCTTACCTAGCTAGGATAGAGCTAGATAACAACCTAAGCGACTTAGACCTATACGAGGAGGCACGCTTAGAGGATAAGGAAGGCTACGAAATTATCCTAAGAGTTAAACTAGACAATAAAGTTCTTACTATAGGCTAGCTAAAGAAGACTAACTAGAAGGTTAAAGGCACTATCGTAATAGAACGATTAGCTAATAACTAGTGTTAGGTATATAGTAATAAGATACACTACGCTAACGAATACGTAATTTATAAAAGAATTATAATTACTAGCCTAAATACTAAAGAAGTTAGGTATTAGGCGATATACTAACAACCCTACTTCGATAACCTAATAGCTAAGGTCGAGGACTAAGAAGCCCACGAAGTAGAAGATACTAAGGATTATAAGGATTTGTGTTAGTATAACTATAAGATAAATTGCGAGTTCTATAAATAAGATAAGGAGGAATATAGGATAGACTAGGAATAGTGCTGTTACCTAAACCTCTAGGTAGACGAATGTCTAGCGGACAACTACTACCTACACGAGCTAGAGAAAGTAGAGACCTACTACAGACTTCTATAGACGTAATATAGGAACGGGTGTAACTTCTATTATAAGTAGCTTAAGGAAGCACATAAGGTAGATAACTACTACTATCGCACCCTATTATTAAACATCTATAAGGTAGTAGATTATAAGATTCACGAGGCTAAGAAGGCTTAACTAAGGAAGAGGATTACTAGGGAGGAGATACCTTATTAGAATATTTACTAGAGCTTCTGTTATAATAATAGGTGCTTGACGCACTATAGCTTAAAGAATAACATAGGCTACTTTCCTAGGTATAGGAAAGGTAAGCAGTTAAAAAACTAGGATGCCGCTAGGGATAGGGTCACGCTAGTAAAGGTAGTCCTAAAATAACCCTTAGGAAGGTATAGGATACTAATAGTTAGGTAAAGTAGTTACTTACGACTATATCTATATAGGGACAGAACATTAAGGCGCTCGTAGATAGCGGGGCCGCACAAATAATAATCTTACCTAGAGTGGTAGAGAAACACGAACTACCCTACCGGGTTAAGAAAAACCTAGTATCAGTACTATTAGCCGATAAGAAACCTATAGAATATAGAAATAGTATAATACAGATAGAAACCGAATTAACAAAGCTATAAATAGCTAGTATAGAGTACTAAATAAACATCAATATAATAGAACTAGGAGGACTAGACATGTTAATTAGTTATAACTAGCTAGATGCCTATAACCCCGCTATTAACTAGTAAATAAAGACGATACTTAGAAGAGAACCTATATATAAGGTTACTAGAGTACGCTAAAGAGTGAGCCTAAAGGACTAGAGCTTAACCTAGGACGGGAGGTTTAGTAAGATCTCGCCTTATAAGATTATAAGAATCTATAAGAAGGACCCTTAAAGAATAAGAGTTATATAGATAAGATAAGTTATAACTATAAAGGAAGGACCCTTACTACTAGAGATACTAAGAGAGTATTAGACTAACGAGTTTAGAGAACTCTTCGAGGAAAACGAAGCTACGGATTTAGTAGATTATCAGGATTAGGATTATAAGATTATCCTAGATAAAGGGGTAAAGTTAAGCCTAGGACCTATATATCCTATATCGCCCGAGCACGATGCTGAGCTAAGGGAGTATATCTAGAAGAATCTAAAGAAGGGATTTATCTAACTAGGATTAGGCCTAATAGCCTCACCCATCTTGTTCGTAAAGAAGCCTAACAGGAAGTGGCGACTATGTATCAACTTCTAAAGGTTAAACAGCGTTACTTAGAAGAACTAATATCCCTTACTACTAATAACCAAGCTTATAGATCGACTCTAGGGAGCTAAGTGGTTTACGAAGTTTAACGTTTAGGAAGGATTTTACTAAATTAGGATTAAGGAAGGACACGAATAGAGAACAGCGTTTAAGATAAAATATAGACTGTTTAAGTATATAGTAATACCTTTTAGGTTAATAAATGCCCTAGTAACGTTTTAGTTAGTTATTAATAACACTCTTTACAAGTACCTTAGAATCTTCGTTACAGCGTACATTAACGATATACTAGTATACTCTAGCAGGACGCTAGAAGAATATATAGAATATATTAAGAAAGTACTTAGGAAGCTTAAGGAATATAAGCTGTACCTATAGCTAGGGAAGTGCGAATTCTATATAAAGGAAACAGAATACCTAGGCTTTATTATATCTATAGAGGGAGTAAAGATAAACCTAAAGAAGATAGCGGCTGTATAGGAGTGGCTAACGCCCAAAATAGTCAAGGATATGCAATCCTTCCTAGGATTTGCTAACTACTACTAGAAGTTTATTAAGGATTACTTAAAGATCACAACACCCCTCTCTAAGATTACGAAGAAGGAAATTAGTTTTAAATAGAATAAGGAATATTAGGAGGCTTTTGATTAAATTAAGTAGATATTCCTTAAGGCACCTATACTAGAAATGTATAACCTAAAACGAGAGACGCGAGTTAAGACTAACGCGTTAGATTACGTACTTAGAGCTATATTATTATAGTAGTGCCTAGATAAGAAATAGAGACCAGTGTTCTACTATTTAAGGAAGTTCTCTAGAGCAGAACTTAACTACAACGTTCACGATAAGGAGCTACTAGGAGTAGTCGATACCTTTAAATAGTAGGAAGTCTATTTACTAGGACTACTACACTAGATCGAGGTTTTTACCGATCACTAGAACTTAGTAGGTTTTATAACAACGAAGAAACTTAATAGACAATAAGTCTAATAGGCTAAGATATTAGCTTAGTTCGACTTTAAGATAACTTACTACGCTAGAACGCTTAATGGAGTAGTAGATACTCTAAGTAGGAGATTTAACTTACGCGAAGAGAGTTATAAAGAACTACACAACGCTATATTTAGAAAGATACTAGATAGCACACTACGTTACAACTAGCTAGAACTAGCTAAGATAGCTAAGGTGGCCGAGCGGGTAGAAACACTTTAGTAGTAGTAGCAGCAGAGAGCGGCTAGCTAGTAGTTCAAGCCTAACAAGAACGGCTCTAACGAACTATTACAAGATAAGCAAGAGTACTAAGATATAATTTAAGGCGATCGAATATATATACCTCTATACATAAGATCGAATCTTATTAATGAACTATATAAGTCCCTAGAATATAGATATACATTACTAGAAGAAATGGTTAGGCGACTATTAAAGGTGTTTACAATACTACGCTTATAAGTGAAGGTATAGGACGTCTTAGGTAACTGTTTAGCTTATTACTAGAATAAACCTAAAAGATATAAGCCTTATAGCCTATTACAACCCTTACCGCTACTAATAAGACTATAGAGTAGCGTAACAATAGACTTTATAGTAAAGCTCCCGAAGTCGTTAGAACTAGGATCTAGAAGATTATGTAACATAGTCCTAGTTATCGTATATTATTACACGAAAGGAGCAAAGTTTATACCTATAGAAGAAACTATTACAGTAGAAGAATACGTATATAAGGTTAGTAAGGCACTAATATTAGAACATAGGATACCTAAAGAGTTTATTACTAACTATAATAAACTATTTACTTCTAAGTATTAGAATACATTCCTAGTAAAGTTAGGTATAAAGAAGAAGCTATTAACTAGCTTCTACCCTAAAATAGATAGCTAGACGGAACGAATAAACTAGACACTAGAATAGTACCTAAGGATATACGCTAATAAGCTGTAAGATAACTAGGTTAAACTCTTACTAACAGCACAATTAGCCTATAATAGTACTAGGTCTGTAATAACTAAGTACTTACTACACTATACGAACTACAGATATAAGCTAGTTACTTATTAAGATCTAAAAGATATAGAGAGTATTATAGTAGGTATAGATAATAAAGCCCGCTTAATGCGAGAACTATATAAAGAATTAAGTAAGAATATAGCTTATAGGAACCTTATGACAGCTAAGGTAGCTAATAAGTAAAGGATTAAGGGACTAACCTTTAAGAAGGGGGATAAAGTTTTCCTATTATAATAGAACTTGAAAACTAAGCGACTAAGTAAGAAACTGGATAAACTCTAAGTAGGACTATTTAAGGTTCTAGAGGAAATAGGTAACGTAAACTATAAACTCTAACTCCTACTAGGTATACATATCTACCCTGTCTTTTATAAGAAACTCCTAGAAAGAGTACCTCTAGATACCGAGCTAGCTACTAACATAGAGCTCGAAGACGATAAGTACGAGGTCGAGGAAATTAGGGACCTATAGAAAATTAGTTATTAGTAGAAATACTTAGTTAAGTAGCTAGGATGGCTAGAGAGCTAGAACACTTAGGAACTAAAGGAAAATTTAACGAACTGTAAGTTATAGGTACGTAAGTACTATTAGAAACACCTAGAGAAGAGAGGACTAGGTCCTTAAGGGAAAGGAAGTAATTAAAAGAGGGATTAAAAGAAGCGTCACCCTACAACCAGCCTAAGTCAGTCAACAGTCTAGGTAGCAATAGTTTAGTTAGCTAAAAGTCTGTACTAGGGGTAGAGTTCCCCTTAGCTTACTCTTTCGCACGCTCCTAAAGACTTAAAATAGCGTAATCTCGATTAGCAAATACTCGCCCTCGCGCCTTAGTCTCTACCACTTCCAGCCGAAGTCGAGCGACCTTAGCCTTAGCTTAAAGAAGCGCTAAGCGCTTCTTACGCTTTTTAGCCTTAACCTTCTCCTACTCTTCCTTAGTTACAAATAAGCTACACTTAGCTTTCACTAAAATACAGCCTATACACTACCTAGAGGCAGTGTCTATAAAACAATGAAGATTCTTCTTCTTATACTACTTATAATGAAAGGTTATCTTGTTCCCTTATTAGTAGATATAGTTAGCACGAGCCTAGCGCTATTAAGTTAAGTTCTAGGTACAGACACGTTAAGAAGTCTAAACCTTAGGCATAGTTAGGGAAAGTAAGGAAAGGAGGAAAGAGAGGATATAATACTACTAGAGTAGCTATACCTCTACTACCGCCGCTAGACTAGGCGCAGGAAAATAATAATCTAGGGTATTAAGACGATACGCCTAAGAGGGGGGGTAATATTATAAGGTAACAAGGAATTACTTCCTTTTTATATAGGTCGCATGAAGGAAGACTATCAGGCGGACATAATAGACGAAAGTAGATCTAGGGCAGGGCCTAGATTATATAAAAGGAATAGTATCCCGCTAAGACCTAGCCTCTAGGAGGCTAGTGAGGATTAGGAGGTTATAGCCCTCCTAGGCCTCCCTCTTAGAAGGGAGGGTAAGGAGGATAGGACCTTTAGTAATAGGTATAAGAATATATTAGATCTTATTATTACACTTATTGTAGTTAACTTAAATAGTTTATCTCTTACATAGATTATTAACTAGTTATTCTATTATTTATAGAATTAGTATTATTTATCCTTTAGTTATAATAATAACTCTTTTCTACCTAATTATTCTATATATTACCTTACAGACTACCGCTTTAGTCTACCTTACCTTAGTACAGACTAAGCTTAGAGAAGTATAGCCTAACCCCGTATAAGCTTTTATAAGTTCTTAGTCTTTATCCTTTAGTAGTAAAGGTATTCTTATACTATTCTAATAGTTCTATTATTAAGAGTTATAGTTATACTATTAACTAAACTCCTTTTAATTATATATTACTATATTTACTTAGTAGAGGCTATCTAATACTTAGGTTACTTTATATATAAACTACTTAAATAAAAGGTTCTTATTTACTAGTACTAAAGCCTTCTAGATCTCTATATTATATCCTTTTAAGAATATACTCTTTTTTTAAGTATTACTAATTTAAATACCTAATTAGAGTTCTAACTTATTAAACTCTATATAGTAGTCTTAGATTAAGTATCTTCTTTACTTTAAGTTTAATAGTTAGTCTAAAGCCTTTACTTTTAGGTATAAGTTATTATATTATTAGTTAAGGAAGTACTATAAATTATTTACTAAACTATACTCTTAGTATTACTTTACTTATAAGAGAATTATATCTAATACTTATTTAGAATAGTAGTTAATAATATTAATAATCTTTATCCTATTTAGTTTACTATTATAGTTATTATATAGCTTTACCTTTATCTTATAATAGAAAGTAGTATACTTTATCCTATCCCTATTAAAAATAACTTTAGGTAAAGATACTTTATCTTAGTATATATTTCTAAGAGTACTAGTAAGAAGGTTAGGTTTAAATAACTTTTAAGTATATTAATAAGCTTTAATAGTTAGTACTCCTATTATTTTAGTACTTCTAACTAAGAGGTTATAAGTACTATTATCTATATAAACTAGGTTAAAGCTACTAGTATTACTATTATATTATTCTAAAGAGCCTTTAGTAACTAGTTAAGTAACTCCTTAGCCTCCTTAGTATACTTAGTAATTTTATTAATTATTAAAGCTATTATAGTATCCTTCTAACTATTACTCTTAAGTATTTAGATAATATCTTCTTATACATCTTTATTAGATACTTTTATAAA
The DNA here is from genome assembly GCF_042100115.1 of Alternaria dauci. Classification (NCBI taxonomy): domain Eukaryota; kingdom Fungi; phylum Ascomycota; class Dothideomycetes; order Pleosporales; family Pleosporaceae; genus Alternaria; species Alternaria dauci. The sequence continues at coordinate 118,979 of NC_091278.1, forward strand.
GTATTTAGTTAATATATATACTAATAGCTTATTAGTATTAAGGTTAAGTATATTATCTATCTTCTAATTCTTTATTAGAAGGCTTATTTCCTTATATATCTATACTTATATTTATTATAAAGCTTCCTAATTAGTATTTACTTATTAATTATTCTTATACTAATAGCTAGTTTCTTATAAACTACTAAATAGTAGTTTACTCCTTTATAGTAAAGACTAGTAGGGCTTTTATAGCCTATTACTATATAAGGCTTCTATAGTTTATTCTTTATAATAAAGCCTTTTTAAATAACCTTTAGTAGTTATTAAGTAGTTATAACTTTTAGTAACTTAGTTACTTTATACTTATAATTCTTATACTAGTTAGTACTTTAACTTAGTATTATTACCTATACTTTATCTAATAAAAAACTAATAAGACTTATATAGTAGGCGCTTATATAACTATTTTCTTAGTAACTCTAAATAGTCTTTAGATAGCTCTAGTACTATAGTTAACTAGACTTACCTCCTTAGCCTTTTAAAAAGATTAATAGACTTTTTATTTACTACTATTATTTATATTCTTTAAAAAGGTTCTTATAAATAGTAAAACTTATACCTTAGTACTACTAAGGTATTATATAGGGCTTTCTTATAAATAATATCTCTTATTAATACTTATTTACCTCTAAGTATTATATAAGGCTAGTAGTACGTAAACTAAGTGTCTTATAAAGCTATAGTCTTAGGCTAGTAATCTTATAATAGCTTATACCTAGTTATTATCTAAAAGCCTTTTAGGTAATAGAGTAATACTAATCTTATATAGTAGGAGGACCTATATATACGTAATAAAGTAGTAGTTAAGGAACTTAGTATACTATATATTTAATAGAGTCTTAAGATAAGGCTCTATTAATTAAGATTAAATATAAAATATAAGGGGCTATACTTATAGAGCTATTATATAAGTATACTATTATTATATTTAATAGAGAAAGGAACTAAGGAAAGCTATAGTCTAAAGGTTATTTAGGAGGTAGTAGCTTAGAGTATTATGTATTTAGCGCGCTAGTATAGAATCTAGGTAAGCTACTAGCTACTTAGATTCTATAAGTAGTACACCCTATATATATAACTAAGATCCTATTAGGGAATAAGCTAACTAGGCTTTAGCCTATTATAAATTATTCTTATAGTATAATATATTAAGGATTACTATAGTATTTATATATAAGGTAGTTATATATAGTATGAAATAAAAATATAAAGTATTAAAGCTTCTAAGTTAGTATTAGTATAAAGGTTAGAAGTAGCTTAGTTTTTATATAACCTCCTCTTAGTTATAGTAAATATACTACATCCTCTCTCCCCTTTATAATATATTATAATTATATTACTAGCTAATACTAGCAATCCCTATTAGACCTACTAAGGTTTAATAGATTTCTTTTTTTAGTTACCTTTAGTAAATTTTTTTTAACTTTAGTTTTTACGTATAGATATTATAGCTTTACTACTATAAAATACTAATTAGTCTAGCGTTTAAACCGCGTTATAACTTTATCTTTTTTATTAACTTTTATAACTAATAAGTAGAGGGATAGCTACTTTTTACTTTTTTAAAGTCATATTTTAATAATACCCCTTATACTTATAGAAAATAAAAAATTATACTAAATAATTACCTCCTCCTTAGTCTTATTAAAGCTTATTATTATAGGCCTATAATCTACTTATAAGGGTTATCTAGCGCGTTAATAGCGTAGTATCTCTTAATAAACAATATAAGTAGCTACAATACGTTATAATAAGAGAATTATATCTTATTTAATAGCTTAAAGCGTAATCTATATTCTAGCCTCCTTTAATTATTCTATCTAGTGTAGTTACGAAGGCATTATATAGTAGAGGGAGTTTTAGTAGGGTCTTAGTAAAAGTGGCACACGAAGCATATTAGCACGCGAAGTATACACCTAGGTTATATGTATATAAGCAGTAGTAATTTTAATTACTAGCCGGTTTACGATCCAGCTATACCGGTTCACGATAGCTAACCGAAGCCCTTTCCACTAGTAAGAGGTAAGGAGGATTTGCTAGACTAATATTTTAGAATATTGCTTGCTCGTGTAAGATTATTCTTCGTTTTCTGCATGGTGACGGCGTACCGTGTTGCAATAACCACCTGGTTTTGCAATTCGACGCCTCGTTTCTTTACGCGGGTATCAACTTTGCCATGCTTCTCCAGAAGTCGCATCTGGCACCACGACCACTTTCCCATGTGTAAGCATCTACAAACGCGAAGTTGTTCTGAAGACCGGGGCCGATCAAGTAAGTCGTGTTCACAGGCGAGGCGACCACGGCACTGCCCTCTGTCAGAACACCACCCGTCTGGTTGAGATTCAACTGCTGGTAAGAAGTGGAGGCTGAGAATTGAGGCCATTCAGATGAGATGTCCAATCTCGATCGCGTCGATGAGTTTGAAGTTCCAACAAAAAGGGATTCTGGGACAGAGGGATTCTCCTCTGTGACGAAATTGCCCCAAATATCTTATCACAAGCGTTAGTACAGTGTGTCAAGTGTCACCAGCAATAGAGGTACGTACTCATGAAAGCTATCTGGAAATCCTCGCTAAGGAAGGACACTCCACCTAGAGGCCCGAAGTAACCTAGAGTGTCAATTCCGTGTGTACCTGGGGTGACACTGTACTGGTATTTGTACGATGCGCGTCCTTCACCGGTGAACGCTTCAGCCATCCAATAGGACGGGCATACGAATGTGAGCTCAGCGTAAATGTTCTGTAGACGAATCAGCATAGTGAACTTGGGATTCTACAGGCAACTCTCCACGTACGTTTGCGCGCTGCTGTTGACCAGTGGCAAGCCCACTTTGATCTAATGCACTGGGCTTGGACGTGCCAGTGGTCGCGAATTTGACACCATTCGTGTCATTTGCAATAGGATAGTGAAGTAATACATTACTGAGATCTTCTGCGCTGAATTCAGGCAGGATATCTCCAAGGCGATCGAGCAGAAGCGATTCAGTGGTGATGTTTTGCGGCGTGAACAGAGGTCCTTCATCTGTTGTTTGTGTCAGCTCTCGGATCTTCGCGGTGAATGAGATTTCGCGGCGCATGGTGTTCTTGATAGGAGCAAACATACTCGCATTGTTTCCAACCAGAACGTTACGGCCGTTCACGCGCTTCCTGAGCAGTTGCTCGCTGGGTGTATCCTGAATGAAGACACCATCAGTGACAGGTAAGAAAGCCCAGGTGCCGTACGTTCCTGTGTTGGTGACCGCGATCGCGGCATCCCGCAGTATCGTTGCATCTTTCGATACCAAGCAGTCGAAGAGCGTTTCGCTTCCATTCTCAAACGCCCCCAATGAACACCCCGCTTGACTGGCAAAGGAATAGTAGGCTTCTGTGGGGGCCTGGTCGTTGTATGCGTATTGTCGAGGAAGGAACGGGGATGCAGCGATGGTGCTGCGGAAAAGAGAATTGCCCATGGATCCGCCATACGCTATATCCTGTAGTAGAGCGGCGCCCGCCCCAGCGCTCTCTCCGGAGATGGTGACGGCAGAAGGGTCACCGCCAAACTGACTGATGTATGTCTGCACCCATTGGAGAGCGAAGAACTGGTCCAGCAAGCCAGCGTTGGCCACACCCTTCTTGACTACCTCATCGGAGGCCAAGAAGCCAAACGGTCCAAGCCTGTACTGTATACCGACAACAACAAAGCTATTACCGGTGGTTGTCATCAAGTCGGTGAAGTCTTGCTGTCCGTTGCCCGTTCCATATCCGCCACCATGGATATAGACCATGACAGGAAGCTTCGTGGCGTTCGCGGGGCTTTGAACGTTCAAGAAGAGACAGTCTTCGGTTCCGTTAGGGTTGACTCCCGCCTCCTCGACACCAGCATATCCGACCTGAGGGCAGATGGGTCCATACACATCTGCCTGGATTATTGAATTGCGATCAATACTTGGGGACACTGGTCGCTGCCATCGACGTGCACCTGTTGGGGGAGCGGCAAACCGGATGCTGGAAGTCTGTCAGCCTTGCTGCGGATGTTCAGTGCCTGCAGTTGGTCTCATGTTACCCTTTCCACGTGTTGACTCCGACGGCAGTATTAGAAGAGCCTTGATAGATGCTGTATCCCAGATCAACCTGCAGGTCATTCATGTATTGTGTCTGTCTTTTGCTCAGCGCTTCTTCGAAAGGATTTCGAAGAGGGGATCCTGCTGCAGCGGCGGAGAATAAGAAAATAGCGAGCGAAAGAAGATTCATCATCCGGAAGAGTTGTTTGAACGAATGGCTGTCACAACTTGATGGGCTGTATGAATCTTTCAATTATGCCGCCGTCCACCACCTTCAAGTGTCGCAAAGCGTACCAAAGCAGCATGGGTTCCGTGCGTAAGGGGCGGAGCTTGGCGACCGTATCTCGGCGAAGCCTGCTTGATCTCATCGCAGTGCTGGAGGTGCGTAAGAGAGACCAGCGATGGGACCATTGATTTTATTGAGGGGATGAAACAGGGCACATGCCGTTCTCCGCGGGGTGACAATGCTTCACGCTTGTTCGATGCTGCCAAAATACCCGGTTGCAAGACGTTTGTCCCTATCGATTTTTTCCGCGTACAGAAGTCGGGTAATGCAACACGGGAATACGTGATTAGCGTCGCGAACACGCAACAGATACCAATGCACTCATGGAATACGACGTTCTGCAGAGTAACGCGAGGAAAAGCACTTTCCCGGTCGTGAAGACCCGGGACATCTTGTGTTCTAGTCTCTTAAGGTGCGCAACATCAACCCAGTTAGCTCGGCTACCTTTACCCGGCTCATGAACCGTAGTATTGCTCCGTTGCTGACCGTAAAGCGTAATTGTCGTCGTATCCAGCCCCATCCCTTCCTACTTTGTTCTTTATTACACACATACTCCGTCATTTCGGGTATGATGATCAGGCGAATGCAAGCCATTTAGCAGCCTTCTCGCCTCCGATCATTCGCCAGAACGCAAAATCAAGTCAAGCAACGATACCAATTTGGACGTTACTGACGAGGTGCGCCAGAGATGCGCACGTTGCCGGCTCAAGACTTACTCCGCGGATCAAACCATGCATGTCACGTACAGCGTATAGCGTATACCGAGTTCGTATTTACGGATGTCGATTAGCGGGAACACCACATTGACGGCATATCCACTAACGAATGCTTGCACAATGATTAGTAAGCGCGGATCAAACGGCAACGTGAAAGCAAGCCCGCCCGGCAAGCACTAATTTCAGAATAGCCCAGCTTGATAGCTTTCAGACTCTCGCAACTATCACGGAAGGTGATTTCTATTCCCTCTACGGATCGAACGAACTCAGACGTTACTACTATCGAACGCACTTACGAGGAAAAAGGCCTCGCATATTTTGTTTAGGCTAACAGATGACCGTAGTTTTGGGTCTTGATGGCGGTCCTCAACTCCAGCAATACGTAAGTTTTGCCACGTGTCGCTATGTCAAGGTGGAGATGACGTAATTTCTCGGGTGTTGAAGGACTCCGATGATTCACCATCGTGGCAAAGCCAGTGGCATCGACTCAGCACCTGTGAGCTGTCTCCGCGCTCCATGTTTGAGCAGTGCACTTGATTTGATGCAAGAACGACATTGTAATCGATCTTTTGACCAATCGGAATGTATCGCCAGTTGCTTAAATATCCATGGAACGTGTGGTTGCCGCCATTCGTAGTTGCGTAAACGCCAAGTAGGCCACCACTGCTGGCACCATCACCTGCAATCAGTGCGGTTGTATACTCGATTAGCACTACCTCCTCCTCAGCTTCATTGGTAGACGATGCGACGAATTCAAAATGGCTCTCGTTTCTAGGGGACACACCGATGCGAATGGGATGCTGTAGCCATGCGTGCGGAACGGGTAGAACCGTTTCAGAAGGCATTGGTGCCCGAACGGATCTCGTCCGGAAACGGAAGTGTGGCTCTAGTTGGCCCTTCTTCCTTTCGAGGTAGACGATGCCGAGGTCGACGTGTTGTTCTTGGTTCAGGAAGTTGGAGACACCGAGTTCATCACCAGCTACCTGCCCAAAACCCAGGTGGAGATCAACGCTGTAATTGAAGAAAGTGTGTTCTTGACGGCGAAACAAAGCGGTCAGACCCTCGCGGGTGGCATTGAATACCAAATCACCCGTCAGATTCGCCCTTGATGACATGAGTTGGAGGGCGTTAGGGTGGCCTGTCGGAGATATCTCGAAAGATGCATTGTTGTAGGGTGCTCGCCAGGACACCCAATGACGGGATATCGTGGATCCAGGCTCAAATTCAACAACTTCAGCCTCCCCCACCGCCGGGCCGATACCGCGTATTGGTCGTCGCTGCATTGGCCGAGGTAACGGGCCGCCCATAATTCCATGAACCTGATCCGCTATAGGCCAGCCTCCAGTCGGCCACGAAACGGGATAGAGGACAGTCTCCCTGCCCATGGGGAAGACGGATTCGTTGTACAACGCTGGACCGCCTCTTGTGGATAACGCAACGCCCCACCAGTTTCCATTCGCGTCGTGGAACAAGTCTGCATGTCCAACAATCTGGAAGTAGTTGTTGGTACCTTTGCTCGAAACCAACGGGTTGTGTGGTGACGCTTCCCACGTCCCGTTGAGGGTCCTGGACCGAGCAACTGTCGCAGCATGCTCGAGCTGAGTACCTCCTTCGGCGATCAACAAGTAATAATAGTCATCCTTTTTCAGAATGTGGGGTCCCTCTGCGTTGGCGCCACCTGTACCGTTCCACAACGCCCACGGTTCGCTCATGTTGCCCGTAGCGATGTCCAGATAAGAGGCTTGGATCGGAGACCCGGAGAACGCGACAACAACTGAGCCGTCGTCATCGAAGAAGATGTCGGGATCAATGGTACTAGCGCCCGGTGTTTGGATGAACATCATATCGGTCCAGGATGCATCCTCGAAAGGGTCGACCGCGGTATTCATGACAAATCTGGGCCCTCCATTGTCTGTATTGATCCAGCTCGAGATGAGATAGAATCTCCTTTGGTGGTATCGCAGCGTGTTGGCGAACATGCCACCTCCGGCAAAATAGGAGTTTGTTGCTGTCCTAATCTCAGGCAACTGCTCAACACGACTCAAGGCGTTGCTCGCAAGCTTCCAGCTCACTAAATCCTGGCTAGCGTAGATGGGGTTTCCCGGGAATGCCATAAAGCTGGAAGTAGTGCAGAAGAAGGTATTTTCTAGCTCAGCAACAAACACACAACTCGGATCCGAATGCCATCCTGGCAAAACCGGATTGATGTACGGTAAGATTGAGGAGGCTTGAAGGCCACTTGAAAGAAGCGCAGGGACAATCAGTCGTAATCCAAAGAAGACCATCTTGAGATTGGGTTTGCGTGCGTACGATGTTGTTCGAGCGGAGATTTGTCGATACTATATGCTTGCCTCGGCTCCGCAGACACTGTCTCCATGACCGAGATCTTACCCGGTGGATTTCATGTTTGACTCTGGGCGCTAAACAGTGCGTGCCGAGCTCCTGCTTACGTCGCAGGGTAGGACCTGACGCTCCAAAAGTTCCCAGATTCAGCAGAAGAGCTTCCAGACAGTCTTGATGGCTCACGATCCAACCACCTGGCAAGCACTTCTAGTAATTAACCATTGGTAGAGTACTCCTGCCGCGCGCAGCCAAATGCACGTCAGAACTCGCAAGAGCAACCAAGCCTTTCTTGGAGTCATCAAACAGCAAGTTCAAGCCAGCGGGATTTGAGAAGGCAAAGTAGCGCTCCCGACCCGAGCTCACCAGGAATGAGGCGAATTCCTGCTGGCATCCGGGATTAACCAGAACATTGGACCTACCGAGGCTATGCCAGGCCTCGCAAGATGTTCGCGTCAAAACCAGCAATACCGAAACAAACAGTACGACGTATTCTCGTATAGGTTTTTATACGCGTACCTTCCTCAGTAGCGTGCACGGACTCGATGCTTGCCCCACTGTTCGAATAAGTCCGCTCAGCTACGAGGTCTGGGGGTTACCTAGTAGCAGTGCATGGCTGATGTTATTGCCGCCACATGATGCATCTCGGAAGAGTGTTCTTACTACATCCATGCATCCAAGGCCGAACCGAAGCAGAGCAGATCACGCGGGAAACCTACCCCAGAGATCGCGAGTGCCTGGACTAGCCCACGGATGATCATTATGCGGGGATCGTGCGGCACTGACCCAACATACGGGCAGTCTCCCCCGTATCGGCTCATGTTAAGTCAGCTAGGGGCAACTACTCAGAGACTTAGATGCACCGAGACGGGTAAATACCGTATAAACTCCTGGCCGTTCTGAGCTCTACGACTCGTCAGAAATGTTAAGCCATCGGCGTAGAGTCGAAGACTAATTGTCAGCCTGATTCTAATGTGTTTCTCCGCTCCCCAGCGCCTCCGCACGACTGCTGGCTCAATTTGATGTAGTGTCGTACAGAAAGCTTCGAAAGACAATAGGTTTTCTTCGGGGGCTCAAGTACTTAAGACGGTGGCTTAATCCTCCCTAGCGAAGTCTGATCTGCACTTGCAAACAACAAGAGCCCAATATAACACTAACACCTAGCGTCCAACATGCACATTGCAATCTCGCCGAGTTTTGTGCGTCTACTCATTGCTTTGCAATATGTGTCGGCTATTGATGTGCCCTTGGAGGCTCCCCTTTGTAAGCAGCTGCAAACTATTTGTTTACATGACTGATTGACTGATGGCGGACGCATAGCATGGGAAGAAGCATCAGAGAGGGCCAGGAGCTTTGTGTCTCATCTCACAGTCTCAGAGAAGATTGGCCTTGCAACCGGCAGTTATGGCTCTCCTCCGTTTCTACCCTGCGTAGGCACGCTCGCACCAATCGAACGACTCAACTACTCCGGCCTATGCATGTCCGATGGCCCCAACGGGGTCAATCGAGCAGATGGAGTAAGTGTGTTTGCATCCGGTATCACCGTGGCGGCGACGTGGGATAGACGTCTTATGTACGAACGGGGACTGGCCCTTGGAGAGGAGTTTAGGATGAAAGGCGTTCACGTTTTATTAGGGTATGAACACCTTAGGCCCAATACCTCGATTTCTTGAACTCACAACGGCGTAGACCTAGTACTGGACCTATGGGCCGCCACCCCCGAGGCGGTCGCAATTGGGAAGGCTTTGGCCCGGATCCGTACCTTGCTGGTGTCGCTATGAACGAATCAGTGTCTGGTATAGAAGCGACTGGTGTCCAGACGAGCTCAAAGCATTACATCGGTAACGAGCAGGAAACACAGCGCATGCCTAGTACCAGGGACGATGGGACAGTCATTGAAGCGATCTCTGCAAACATTGACGACCGGACACTCCACGAGCTTTACCTTTGGCCATTCGCCAATGCTGTACAGGCTGGGACAGCATCCGTCATGTGCGCCTACAGTCGCCTGAACCAGACGTACTCGTGCGCAAACTCCGAGATTCTGAACACGATTCTCAAAGACGAGCTAGCTTTCCGTGGCTATGTAGTCTCCGATTGGGGCGCTACGCACTCTACAGCGACCTTTGCGGAAGCAGGCTTAGACCTGGAGATGCCGGGGAATGTCACTGGAAGTGGTATTCCATGCTATTTTGGCGACGCGCTCCTTGAAGCAGTTCAAGCGAACGTCGTAACGGCGGACCGCCTTGAAGACATGGCAACAAGAGTTATGACGCCCTATTTCCGGCTCCATCAAGACAAGAATTTCCCCGCGACGGACCCTGCCACTGGTCCCACGCTCCTTGTCACTCAGCTTGGCCATGGATCGCCCTTGGCAGGAGCGTATGCTGAAGTCCCAGCTCTAGATGTCCGCGCCGACCATGCGCGCGGTATTCGCGAGCTGGGCGCAGCTGGCACGGTGTTGCTGAAGAATGTCAATGGTGCACTGCCATTGATAAACGAAACCAGCTTTGCGCTCTTTGGAAACGGTCTTCCAGATCCAACAATTGGATCAGCTTTTGTTCCTCCACGCGCTGAAGTCGTCTCGGAGGGTTTCGAGACGGGGACCCTTGACATTGGCGGCGGATCTGGCTCTATGCGACACACCAAACTCGTGAGCCCACTCGAAGCCATACGGAACAAAGTGAATGCTCTGGGTGGCCGAATACAGCTGCTGCTCGACAACAACGAGATTGCGGCGGGCCGGTTCTCAACCATCTATCCAACACCCCAAGTCTGCTTACTGTTCTTGAAGGCCTATGCATCGGAAGGCGCTGACAGACCGGACCTGAATCTCCAATGGAACGCTACCATGGCTGTCGAAAGCACAGCAGCACTGTGCCCGAATACTATCGTGATAACACACGGTCCAGGCGTAGTGTTGATGCCGTGGGCCAACAATGAGAATGTGACGGCTATCTTAGCTGCGCATTATCCAGGAGAAGAAATTGGGAACTCTATCACGGACGTCCTTTGGGGAACTGTTGAGCCATCTGGCCGGCTACCCTATTCCATCCCTAGGGACGAATCGGACGCCGGTCCTCCGATTCTTGTATTGCCCAAGAACACAACAAATTCGAGCGCATGGACGGAAGACTTTGTTGAGGGTCAAATGATTGATTACAGGTACTTCGACGCAAGTCCCGGGAACGCACCGCTTTACGAGTTCGGTTTCGGGCTTTCATACACCAAGTTTGAGATGGGCGAGAGCCTGAAAGCGCAACTTATCGTTAGCCCGTTGGATCGATATGCTGATAAATCTATGGGCATCGCACCAGGAGGTTTGGTCGATCTGTGGACCAGAATAGCTGTGGTAACGGTGAATGTCACGAACTTGGGACACCGAGCCGGTTCCGCTTTACCCCAGCTTTACGTATCACTTCCTCAGGACACGACACCCCAAGGCACGCCTGTGAAGGTGCTAAGAGGATTCAGTAAGCTCCATCTACAGCCAGGTGAGACTCAGCAGGCCGAATTCGTGCTCATGAGGAGGGATCTGAGCTATTGGAATGCTGAGGAAAGAGAGTGGGTCATTCCGAGAGGGTCTCTAAGTCTATCATCAGGATTCAGCTCCAAAGACTTGCGAGCAAACACAACGATAATGATCCAGTAATCGGTGCTGAATAGATGATCGCAACAGGCATATGGTTCCAATTCAGTTGAACACTTGAGCCAGAAATGTAACTGTGAGCTCAATACAATTTCTCGGTGTACCTTCACAATGCCAGGAAAGCACCCGGCATTTCGAATACAGACATAAGTATGCCTAAATCTAGTCTAGGCCTAATTAGCGCTTAGATAACACGCTTAGGCTAACTTATATAACCCCTTATTAATCAATATATAAATACTACACTGAGGAAGTAGATAGCTCTTTATTAACAATAACTTTAGTATACCTATATAATAGCTCCCTAAGCGTAGCCCCTTACAGACGCGATGTAAAGTAATACTATAGGAACGGTGCGTATAGACTTATTATTTACTACGCTGTTCTTTATATGACATAGTATTTAGAGTAAGATTAGACATTTCTAGCCATACAATACAGTTAGAGACAATTCCTATAATGCTCCGTCCTATGTCTGTTTATCGTGTGCAGTACCAATACGCGGAGGCCGTGATCTTGACTACTGCTGTCCATCATCTCTGATTACTGACAGGTTTCGCCAAACAGCAGTCTCAAACTTCGCATGCATCTCCCAGGTCTTTCGGTCTCTCCAAGGCATGACTTGTGTTGCCATGAACAGCGCGAGCCCACGCTCTCGATTGACACTCCAGAGCAAATTTGGCAATCCTGTCCACGCCAACGTACCCTTCGGCCTGAAAAAGTCGTCGCGATCTAAATCCTTCATAAGTAGCAATCCACTTAGCCCCTGATTCGCATCAACACCATCCATACTATTTCCGACTGAGCATTGGTAAGAAAACTTCCCCATAGCAATCAGCGCCTTGTGAGCGGAGCTTCCAGGCACAAATTGTGGTGTAAACATCTCGTCAACACTAGATTTCTTCAATAGTGTGGGGGAGTTCTTAAGCAGGTCGGCTAGTACACGAGTGAAATCGTGTACATTAGAATACATTCCTGATCCACCTCCCTCCTTCACAGGATCGGACCAATACGGTGTTTGGCTATCGACCAGAATTCCTTCATCCTGGCGAGTGGTCATGCGCATAAGTTTGTCGGCCACAGCGGGTTTGCGCGGCAAGTGCCAGGTGAAAGATGAGATACTTAGAGGCTGCATGATATTTTTATAGATGTATTCCTCAAATCCTGTGTGGGTAAGGCGCTCTATGAGAAGGCTCGTCCAGTCCAAGCCACTGGTGTACATCCAGCTCGTTCCTGCCTCAGAGGTTCGGGGATATGCGCATCCCTTTGCAACGTCGCCGTCGGTAAGCATTACTGGTGTTTCACCACGCGATTTACGCCAGGCTGTTAATATTGGCGAAGCCCAATCCTGTGCTGTTCCGCTTGAATGCGTAATAAGATGGCGTAAGGTAATTGATCGCTTGGGTGTGTGATACACAAACTCTCCGCTGTCCTTTTGCGTAATAATCGGCTGGGAGGCCAACTCCGGAAGGTGTTTGTCGGTAGGCTCATCTAAGCCAATAAGGCCACGTTCGACGGTCTGAAGAGCTGCGATAGTGGTAACGACTTTCGTGCAAGAAGCAACGAAGAAGGTCTGATCGAAAGAGAGGGGATTTGCATCGTCTGCAACACCATTGTATCCCGATACGTTCTTATAGACGTAGTTACCTTTGAAATTATTGAGTAAACTGAATGATACAGGGAGTATGATAGCATTACCGTCCTTATCAACAACGGCCATGACAGCGCCAGGTACGTTGTTGGCGCGTCTAGCAGTAGCCTGTTCGAGGAAAGCTTCGAATTCGTCCATGGTTTGCAATTGATCAGATTTTTTGAACGCACTAATTCTGGTAGTAATGCAAATAGTAAGTATATTGATGAAGGAGTTTTCCCAGTTTCAAATGCAATGAGTAAAGCTCCAGCCTCCACGGCATCTCTGTCAACAATATATACTCGCCACGACGGACATAGTCTACGCATTCACCGGCATTTACGGCATTTACGGGATAAGTTGGGCTGACCTGGTATGGAATCTTTGCTCATGTTTTGTTATCATCCTTGGTGATAAGGCCGTAGACTTCAGTCCCATGCCTCTAAAGCGCGAGATTGATATCTTATGTGTATATATTTTATCGTTACTAGTGACACTACTATTGCATAACAGATGTAAAGTACTTCTGCTTGTGCGACTGCTTATATTTGAAGTCGAATACGGATACAATGTTATTCATCAAATCATGGCGCACAAGCCTCACTGTCGCCGGTGCAGCCTTTTTGTTCAACGGCCTTTTCGGTCTTTTCGGTCTTACGGTCCGTCTGGTGGCGTGGATCCAAAACGTTGAATAGGACCGAGTATGATGATAAGGCTGTAGGCTCGGAGATGACGGCGGACATCGTCTGCGCGTACTTTCCCTCGTGTTGTCGTATTCGCGTATTCCTACCCTACTAGATTCAGCTCTGCTCTTTCGCTTGACGCAATAAAGGCCCGAATTACCGCTTTCCATGTTATTTCGTTGTTCTCTGCCCTCGATCTGGTCACAATAGATCGCCCAGATAGCACGCAAGCATCAATACCGGTGAATACAAGGCTATACCTAGACAGCATACAAGCGCCCACACCAGTATACACAAGACCACGTCCGGATAGCACACAAGCTTCAATACCGGTCGACATCAAGGGCCGTCCAGATAGCACAATGCACTATTTCCCGTAGTGTACGAGTATACGGCTGAAAACGCCCTTGAGCTAGATGGTGATGCACCACCACCGTACACATTGGACGACTCTTTGCTTCCACCCGGCGATACCGGAGTCACAAGTGAGTCGTAAAGGTACCAGGAAGTATCTTGGTTACGCAGACGGCTCGGACGTAACTTATTTTGAATGCACAAATCTCGCGCGTATGTTTCCTTCCAACAGAAAGATTCCATTATCTCCACGTTTCGGAGATTTACATGTTTCATGCTAGGACCTGGACTGGCTCACAGACCATTAGTCTGACTATCCTTCGTTCTTGAAGTCTAATCCGGCTTCTTTCCTAACGGCCCCATACACACTAGAGATATCTCTTCTGTCGCCCAGCTCCGCCTTGACTACGTCTAGCCTATCCTGCGCAACTTTCAGCAGTTTCAAGCCATCCTGCGCCCCACTACTCTCTCCAAGACTCATCGCGTGCCTTGCATCTTTCCTTGCAAGATCGACATGAAACAACGGCTCTGTTCGCTTGTAATAGCCGCCCTCCAACATTCTCTGCGAATACTCCATATACAGCCCTGGGAACATCGTTCCTATGAAGTTGCGTAAATTGTTTACGCCAAGTCCGCTCTTCTCGGCGAGGATATAGCCTTCGGAGAGTTGGTTAACCACGTTCAGGATAAAGGTGTTTCCAATCATCTTGAGTAGAGTAGCGTTACCAGCTGGTTGGTCCGAGAAATCGATATTTGCACGGCTCATGACGCCTTTGGTGTAGGGTCTGACTCTAAGGCAAGAGGAAGACTTGCCAGCAAGGACACAGACGAGTTGTCCACTTTCGGCCATGGCTGGAGGTCCGAATATAGGCATTCCAATGAACTCAGCTCCTTGTTCCGTGATGCGCTTCTCTAGGCCGTTTGTCGTATCTGGATGCAAGCTGGAGCAATCAATGATCAATTTGCCCTTGACGTCTTCTTGCAGCATTATGTCAACAACGTTGATTACAGAGGCGTCGTCCCCAAGACACATAAAGATAATGTCTGCTTCTTTGACAACGTTGTTGATGGTGCCAACAACTTTGGTCCTATTTGAACCAAGTTTGCTGGCGAGATCCTCGGACCTCTCCTTGGTTCGATTGTATATGATAAGGGGTTTTTCGAGGTTTCCTTTTTCGACAAGATTCTGTTTATCTTAATGCCAACCGGAATCATTACTAGATGTTTCGTACCTTGCACATGCCCTGTAGCAATTAGTGGATGTACTTCGAATGTCAGTTGTCTATACTTGCCCTCCCCATGTTGCCGAGGCCAATCCACGCGAGTTGGGAAGCCATCATAAGTGCTTATCCTGGTGTAGCGAAATGATGATATTTTTGCAACACAAGCGGTGCAAAGAGTAAATTATATACAACGCGCCGCTGGAAATTTTATACGTTGATTGCTGCCAAGCCTCCCAGGTTATTCTTGTGATCTGTGCAAGTCGCTTGTCTGATAGTTAGTATTGAACTAGACCAAAAGGTTCTTAATTGATTCACGACTACGGTACTCTGGGAGCTGATGCGTTGCATTGCGTCCCGCTACCATACCGGAAACGAAGACCCACAGTATAAGCCGCCGGAGTTGTCTTAGCCAAGGAAGACGAAGATGCTCCCTCCTCGGACTTTGGACGTTGCGGCCCTATGCAATAGCCAATGAACTGTCGAACCACCGCTTATGTGCGGTGCCATATCGGTGTTGGTCGTGGCGCCAGCCAGTTTCAAGAATTTAGTCTCCTATTAGACAGCGTGTGAGGTAAAGCTGCTCTGGTTCGATTTGGTATCCTTATCAACATAGATTACTTCGTCATAGATTCTTGACAGTGCGCTTGAATTCTTCAGTAACACCAGCGCACTAGCGACCTAGTATTATGTTTATATTTTTATGCTGTTTATATGCGCCGCAAACACCAGAAGCAGTGACTCTAGCAAGAACCTAGTGTTCCCACCAGATGATTGCAACTAACCCAACCCAAGCGAGGCACCGCAGAGGAACCACGTTGCGTCGTGGGAGGGAAGGGAAGATTAGTGGAGCCGAGAAAATGTCCCGGATTGTATCACATGGAAGAACGAGTTAAGATGCGAGTGCGGGACATGTTTGCGGAAGAACCACTTGAACCCGCCAGAAGATCCGCCGGCGCTACCCGTAGTCCCCGCCAAGCCCCGCTGCCACTCGCTGAAATTCCTCCTCGGGTATAAGAAATGTGCATTAAATGGCCGCCGTCCGGGTAACCTGGACAATAGCACCGCGCTTCGGGATGAAAACGAGGCCGAAGCCGCGAAACTCTGGCTGCCCTCGGGGTTTTATGGATTTACCGGAACAACATCCCTTGCCTAGTTCTCTCACACGGTTACATGAGGAAGCCCCAGTCCTTGTTTGCTTTGATTATCCCCAAGTACATACGTGCATATATCGATCCGTATCTCCTATTGTATGTTGGATTTAGGTAACAGATCCATCAATTCCAACATTTTTCACATCACCAAAGATCACGTCAATTCTGACTTATGGCAGCAACTGGAATTTTTATCGGCGTCAAAGGACTTACGTACGAGAATGGAGTAGCCAAAAGTGTTACATCGACAGATTCAGAGTTCAGCTACTACGAGGGCGAGAAGGTGACTTTCTCGATCGGTAGCCTCGTGCTAGGCTCGTGTATCGGCAAACCGTTTATCACGATATCGGACTTGGCTCCTATTGACACGCCGGTTTTTCATCCCCGAACAGTCAATCGAGCGCGGTTACTGTTCAGTCTGACCCCAGGCCAAGGTTTTGAACATCCTGCTATCATTGATCAGAAGGTAAGAAAGTCCTCGCCTTGCTCTTTTCCGCTTGTGTCTTCCATCTTTGCGATTATAGATTCTGTTCGTTTGCGCTCTGGTCAGCATCCGCTTACCTCCTACTCAGGTTGAGGATGTCGTTGGAAGCTACGTATCAGGACACCACTTGGATTCTGACGACCTGACTACTCTGGATGAACCTCTCGCCAAGGTCTGCAGTGAGCTGCATCTTCGTCCTAAGACCGTGTCTCTTACCCGCAATCATCTACGCCGCGAAGCTGCCGGATTCAAAGTACTACGGGACCTTGTGATCCCTTCGCCGGACGGAGATCACATTCTAGCTGATGTTTACCTACCGCTGCAGCCTGGCGAGAAGTTTCCAGTCCTTGTCAGTTGCACACTTTACGGGCGACGTGTGGCTTGGGGAGGCCCTGATCTGCAAAAAGATCAAAAAATTGCCTGCTTTGAACAAGCGGAGGACACCTGGCATTCGACACCCGCCGGCACGGACCTACCCTTGCCCAACCTTGGCCCATGGTCCAAGTTCTACACAGGACAGCGCGGTTTCGAAAATGTAGCTACATTTAACACTTTTACCTACGTGCCGCATGGCTACGCTATGGTCAAGATTGACCCGAAAGGCGTGTCACAGACCCCCGGCGCCCGGTGGATACCCGGACAGCTTACACGCGATTTTCATGCAGCAGTGGAATGGTCCGCTGAGCAAGCATGGAGCAATGGTAGTGTCGCACTCGTAGGAAGCTCCTATGGTGCAAATAAACAGTGGGGAGTGGCTGCCATGAAGCCGAAAGGCTTGAAGTGCTTTGTCCCCTATGCCAGTGAGTTTCCCTTGTCCCTGGAAGACCCATCTTGTCTCTTTCTAGAGACAATATGAACATGAGCTGACAGACGACAGCTGATATTGATCCTTATCGTGAAGCTGCTTATACTGGCGGCATCCCCGCAACTCGGTATCTCGAAAACTGGTTCGCTCGAGTCCGAGGGGTTTCCTCCAAGTGGAATGACCAATCGGATATGGAGAAGGCCATGCAGGCTAATTCTGAGTATAATGCGCTATGGAAGATGCTAGAGACCGATCCAAAACACTCAATGGAGATCCCATGCTTTCTAGCTGCATCGCAGATATTCATGCTTCATGGACGGGCTGCTTACGAGGCGTGGATGGTTCGGCGTCCCGAGAACACCCATCTCCAGCTCGTCGATTGCAACTATTTCTCATGGCCGAGTCGAGAAGTGGCTGCAAAAATTCTTCAGTTCCTCAATCACTACCTCAAAGGAGAGCACATATTTCCTCCTGAACGAGTTGGCATCCAGATGAGGCTTGGTTATAAGGCATGGAGCTGGCGCAAAGAACGACACTGGCCTGTCCCCGGGACACAATACACGAAGTGGCATCTCACCAACAAAGGTCTGTCGACCATTCCTCCATCAGCTGGGTCTACAGAGACACGCTTTGCATACCAGACAAAGGCGGCTCCCACAAGGAAATCCGGGGTAAGCTTCCAGAGCCCACGGTTTATGGAAGACGTTGACCTAGCCGGCCATTTCACCGCCGTATTGAGTGTTTCGTCGACAGCGCCAGATGCTGACGTCGTTACCCTCTTATGGGCAGTCGACGAGGCTGGGCTCGTCATCCCCTACGGCGCCCACAGCCTCGAGCCGGAGCCAATCGCGAAGGGATTCCTACGTGTCAGTCACCGAAAATTGGACACTGAGAGATCGACTCCATGGCGGCCGGTACATACTCACACGAAAGAAGATCTGGCGCTGCTGCAGGGGGTTGACGACGTAGCGGAGATAGCAATCGAGATGTTTCCAGCTGCCTGCCGGGTCCGAAAAGGCTGGGCTCTGCGACTGGATATCTGCCCTTCTGAGGATCAGCCCGATATACCAGGCTATAAATCGCCTGCGATGCGGCAATTCTACGGAGAGTCGTACGAAGGGGACGCCAGCGATGGCGTACATGTGGGGGGCGATCGGAAAAATTACATCCTTTGCCCTGTTGTGCCACGGAGCGAGAATTACCCCAACTGCGCAGTATAGCTGGGTAAATGTATAGGTCCGGACAGTAGAGACAGAGAGAGATTCAGATTGAATCCCTTGCTTGCTCTACGCTTGTAGGCTATCTACGCATACCTTGACCCATCCAGGGACTGATAAATCGTGCCCAGTATCGCACTAAATGGTTTCCGAAGTCTTGTTGTTGAACGATTCGATTCTATTGCCTTGTGTGCTCGATATTGTTCTGCTGCAGCTAGCGCACGGCTGTACCGTTGGGGTCGCTAATCTAAACGCGTATCTGCTAACCTAACGGCCGGTAGCACTTTCTGTATTAGCTGTACTCCCTGGCAAGCGCTCTACGGTAAACGCTGGAGGGTGAACCCTATGCTTCTATTTTCACGTTCCGCCTGACTCCTGAGCTGATGAGGACCGAGTAAAAACCCACGTTATTGTATCTAGATACTAGTACGCCTCTCTTTGGTGTAGGTTTAACCGACTCGCAGCTAGAGTTGCTATCAATCAGTCTAGTCCAGACCGTTACCTGTTCATGCCGTTGAAACCTTATACTCTGGCACGGCATGGATATTATTGAAGCTGTAGACATGGCTTTACTCGTTTAGGACGTATGCGCAAATCTTTTAGGGGTATGTGCTTAGGTTGGTAGAGCAACTACGCTAAGCGCACAGATAACAGTCTGGACTGGACTGATGGATAGCAACTCTGCTCGCAGCCGTGCGCAGTTACGACAAAGTGTACGGAATCCGTGAGCTGGTTCTAGTATGGAAAAGGAAGCTTGTGGTAGACTGCATAAGGTTGACTTGCAAACGTCGTTGAACATTACAAAGCTCGATTTGTTTGTTTAGACCGAAAGAGGAGGAGAGATGGCATGTAGCGTCTTGTATGTGGTCGGTAACGGGACTGGGAGCTCGTGGAAAGCGCAACGATTGCCGCCTAACCTACTCTAGTATTCATGCTCGTAATCTTCCGGATTCCGAGTTCCCAAGGCCCGTACTTCCCAGCTCAGCCTCATCTCCCTGACTAACCCTAAGCACTTTTCTGTGGTCTAAGCTCGCCACTTATCGACCACCCCCACATCTAGCCTTGGACCCGCCAAGTTGTGATCCCTTTACTGCCTCTGACACTCTTTGCAACGAGTTTGCTACGAGAGCACCTACTGTTATCCTCATGTTTGACCACAGCCGGCTGCAGCCGCTCGGTCTGATGGTTGACTGACACTATCGCGCCCTGATTTGAAGGCCATACAAACGAGCGCTTGTTGCAGACAAGGCGTCAACTCACCTGTGGGAGAAACGTGCCATTCCGAAATGGCTTCGCAGCGGTCTCCCCACGTCCTTACAATCACATCGATTCATCGATCCTGTGCAGCTGCCCTTGTTGCCATCTGGATCGGCCGCCCACCCTGACCTTCAGATAGATCGTGTATATGCTTGCCCGCTCTGCGACTCGCTCAGCAGCAGTCTCTATCTCGTGCGGCGTCACCTCTCAACGAAGCATGGCAAGCGGGCGAAGGGGGTTCCGGAGAAACACTCTAGGTTGAATTACGGAGCATTCCTGGCTATCTCCCATATCTGGTCGATGATAGATCGTTACGCTGACATCTATAATCAAGGCATGCATGTTGCATGCATCATGTCCCTAGTGTAGGCCTGCGGCAGCTGTGAACCTCAGACTAGCTAAAAATCCAACTAGAAATTCTAGACCTCCCACTTAGCCATGTACCAGTTAATCTCCTTCAACCTTGCTTCACCATTTCTACGGACATGACTCCTAGCAGCTATGCACGCACCTTCTACAGCGCGAATGAAGCCATCTGGTCCTGCGCTGTAGACCCATACTGACGCTGGTGCGTCAGCCTCATTCTTCTCAACAGAGGAGGCGTCCTGCGTTTCCAGACTTAGAGCCTTTCTGATATGCATCGCCGGATCAAGCCTTCCTTGCTCTGAGCTCACATGAGTGACAAGCTCTAGCCCAGGTGTTCTTGCAGCCATCTCGCTGAGCGCTTGCCATTCCTGGATGGTTGAAGCCTTTCTGTCTCGAATGGTCCATACAAACGTGAAGCTACTGTCGCCGGTCGATGCTCTCATGTCTAACCACCAGACGGCAAGACTGTATGCGCCCGTCACTCCGGTCCCGCCCACGACGCACACAATGTGTGAAGCTGTCTCGAATCGGGTATCGCGCGGTAAGTAAGGTCCTTCAAGGCGGAGTTGCACTTTTGCCCTGTTATTTTGATTGGGCACCAGGCTGCCCAATTTCCACGTCCACTCCTTATCAAGTTTCTTTTGCTTCTTGCCTTGAGACCTTTGAAAAAGAAAGACTGGGCCGGATTTGTTGGAGCTGGGCACTGCGGCTGTGAAAGCATGACTCTGCATCTTGCTGACGGCGGGGATATTCAAGTAGTAATACTTGAGTGGATAGCCCAAGGTGGTGGCCTTCTCTGTGAGAAGATCGATCGTGCTGCGTTCGATCTTCTGACTCCAGGACGGGAATGAAACTCTGTACCAATCTGCACCTGCGTTCTCTACAATCGCTTCCACTTTGTTGTTCGTTCCACCGGCTTCTCCAGAGAACATGCGCATTCCCCAGTCAATGACATAGAGGCATAAGCCTGGGAAAACGAGATAAAAGTCTGTACTAGCGTGTATGCTGGCTCCTATAAAGATGGAAGTGCCGCAAAAACAATGGAAGTAGTAAAACGTGTTGTAGTTCTTCCGTCGAATGAAAGGTAGAGAAGTCAAGACTATTACGATGACGAAAATGAGGCAGCCAATGCCATTGTATGTGGCGGTCGTGTACCAGGAACTCTTTGTTTCGGACTCTGCGAGGGTCATTAAAGGGTTTCCTTGGGCAAATGAATGTTCTTTTTCTTCCGAGTCTACGTCAAGAGGAGCCATGGCGTATGTCTATTTCCGTGTTAGTATTGATTGTGCATTTCAGTCAGGCTTGGTAGTATTTACAAGGTAGGTACCTCCGTGGGCTAGAACAGCAGCCGCGAAAAGGTATGAGACAAGCTTGTGAGCGGCCATCAACGTGCTGTGATGCACACCGAAAGCTCGGCCTACCAAGCTGTTCCTCGAGACCGGTATAATCAATAAGCCCATAAGATAGTCGGCATAGTGTCCAGTAACACCAGTAACTGTAAGTAGAATTTTGCCAGTTGTCCAGTCCATAGGATCCGTCCGCAAACTCCAGAAGTCGAGTAGAGAAGGTAACCAGATTGCTGTTGTAGCAAGAGTGCTGCCAATGATCCAGGTAGACGCTAGAAAGCCGCCTACAGAAATGCGCTGGCGAAGAATCGGGATTTCGAATGGTGTGCAATAAGCGCTTAGAACCCGGAGAGAATTAAAAGACGACCGTAGGAAAAGAGCAAGGCCGAATATTGCGAGCATGAGATAGAAGGTCGCCAAGTGGACCCTCGTCTCCCGAGGTAGGTAGTCTTCTGAGCATACGGTGGCATAGCATGGTGCATATGTTAGGCCCATGGTCACACCAAAATATCCAATTGGAATAAGGACGATTGCCATAATTCTACTGGCGTGATTCATGATTGAAAAATGTAGAGAAAAAAAAGATATTGTGAGTGAGTTGGCTATGGGATAGAATACTTCTACAGCCCTTATACAACACGCAGCTGTCAGGGAGGGCCGTTCCAGTTGTTGGCCCCCTCCATATCACGGGTATTTGGTTCACCCTTGCTCGAAAATCATAAGCATAGCCTTGTAACCTACTCTAAGAAAGGAGACGATAGCGAAAGACCCTTGGCACCAAGCACGCCCTTGCCATTTAGGGAGTTGTTCCTATCTTAGCACGTCTGTCCACTATAGCTTCGCCCGGAGGTGCTGACGCCTCTGCTTCGACTACTTAATCTGCCCGAGCGTGGCGAGCTTGGTGCCTTAATACGAATACCAAGACCTCCAATTATAGGAATGGTTGACGCATATCAAAAGCACGACAAGCAGCAAGAACTTTTTTTTATAGAAAACCTAATATAACTATATTATAATATATCTACTAGTAGCCGTATTAGTCTATATAGGCCGTTACGCGTCCCTTTACGTTATTTTAGTACTTATAGGGTTACTATAGTAGCTACTAGCTGGGACGGAACGACAAATTCTCCGAGCAAGCCACTAAACATGACACGGCTATTAAAGGCAGTGGTAGCCATCTAGTTATAATATAGTAGGATAAGACGCGATAATAGAGCTAAAATAATATATATAATATAGTTTGAAAATAAGTAGAACTAAATTAATTAATTAATTAAATAACTTATAGTATACGTAGTCTAACTACTAAGTACTATTATTTCCGCCTTTCTCAGTCTTTCTCTTGGCTACCTGTAAACTGTAGTAGATGCTCACCAGAACTTTGCAAATGACTGGACAGATGGGATCAGTATATGTTGACGAGCTCGCGTCAGAGTCATCAAGCTGTGTACTGTTTAGGAAAATGACGCAGGTAGTTTATATGATTTTGAACACTATCTTAAATAAGATCCATTCCAACATCTTACCCAATGGTCGCAACGAGCACCTTTTTGGACGTTCTCAAAAGTGCATAGGCAAGTGTAACGACAGCGGCTAAGTTCCTTCTCCGCAATTCTGCAGGAAATATCGCTCTTAGCAATGACCGGTCAATAGTCCCGACGCATAGTGCGGAGACAGAAACTCTAAATTTAATATTTACTATATTATAGGTAAGAAGTAGCCTATTTATATCTAGCTCTAGTTATATTCCTATAGTAAGCCCCCTTACTTAATAGCTAAGTATTATATATATAACCCTTATTAGTAAATTTTAGCCTTAGCTATTTCTTTTTAGCTAAACCTAATCTACTATATTTACTATATTCACCAAAGCTTGACCGTTTCTAGCTAAGAACTACTAAGCTACAATTTCTGCTAGTGGTTTGACAGAGGAGCACTAGAGAATGAGGCGAAGTCTATCTGCGAAGGTGTCTGAACGGAAATAGTTACCGAGAGAGCGGCCGTCTGCTCTCTCTCTCTGTGTGCGTGTCGTTCGTCGTTACTGCTTCGAGTCGATATCTATTATAACGATGATCTGAATTTTTGGAGACTTTGTGCATCTGTTTATTTAGTAGTACGTACCTTATCTGTATTATTTATGGGTATACGTTTATTAAGCTGCAGAAGCTATGCGTTAGCCCCGTTCGAGAAGCTTTTAGAATGGCGAAGGATATTATATAGGGGTAGGCTATACTTCTCTAAGCTTAGTCTATACTAAGGTAAGATAGACTAAAGCAGTAGTCTATAAGGTAATATAGGGAATAATTAGGTAGAAAAGAGTTATTATTATAACTAAAGGATAAACAATACTAATTCTATAAATAATAGAATAACTAGTTAATAATCTATATAAGAGATAAACTATTTAAGTTAACTATAATAAGTGTAATAATAAGATTTAATATATTCTTATACCTATTACTATAGGTCCAAGATATCTATATCCTCTTACTATTTCTTAGTATCTCTAGATTCCTTAGATGTTATAGTATCTTAAGATGTTATAGCATCTATCCTCTTAGCTAGATATCTTATCTTAGCGAGATGCTAGCTACGTAATTACAGCCCCGCTAAGATTATTACCTTCTAACGTAGTCGCTGGTTAGCCTCTAACCCTAACCCTTACGTCTAGGAGAGAATCCTTCTTATTACCTTGTAATAAAGGACTTCTGTAAGGTGATTGTATATCCGAGTGGACACTAGTCTCTCGAGAATATAACCTAATCAAACGTCAACTACTATTAAGGGCCGACATCTAATTATAAAATATATAGTAGAAACCGTACTTACTAGTTTAAAAGAGGTCCTAGGCCTTCTTAACAGGATAGATAGGTCTACTATATAGAGTCCAAATATTTCGCGGGAGGAGTGTAAGAACACTAAATTAAGCGTCTATAAGAAAAGAGAAAGAATCAGTATAGACTTTAATAAAGTAAAGGTAGTTAGGCTTAATAGAATAGAATACACTATATCTTATCCTTATAAGACTAGTACTATTATATAAGGCTAAAGTTTACGCTAGTTAACCTATAATAATAGAAGTCTAAGGGCGGTTAGATTATATTATTTAAGAGTAAGAGTAGATAATTATATATATTTTAATACTAACCCTAACCCTAATTAACTAAATAAGTCTAACGCTGATAGTATTATTACTAAAGAGCTATACCTTATTACCTACTCCTACCCTTTATTATCTTTATAGGTAGTGTACTTATTAATATCTAGTTTAAAGACTTACTACGTAATTAGATCCTTAAAGTAAGCCTTAATAGCTAGATAAATAACTAGCTTACTCTTACCTAGTTTAAGTACTTTAATAAGTATATAAAGTTAAGCGCTATAGGTATATACTAGCTACTTATAGTTAATAGGTATAAGAGCTATAGCTTACTTAAACTCTAAGATCTTTATAAGGAGAAGAATATTATAATTTACTATATACCTTTATATTTATTATACTTACTATAACTTTCTAATATTAGTTACTTTACGCTATTAAAGTATAGGTATAGCTATTAATTTTTATCCTTAGTACGTAACTATATTACTTTTATTAGTAAAGAATCCTTCCTCTAAGTATTTAAGCTAGCTTTTAAATAGTCTTATAACGTATAGGACACAGCTTAGCTAGAAGGGCACTAAGGTCCTAATATAATTACTTCTCTTATTACCTCTATAGATAATAAACTTATTCTTAACCTACGCTTTACGCGTAGAAAGACTAGTAAGAATTATTATTATTACTTTCCTAGTATACTATTAGAATATAGAGCTATCCCCTACTATTCTCTTATAGTGTAAAGTAAATACTATTGCCTATAACTACCCCTTATAAGTCTTTAATAGTAAAAAATATTAAGATAGGCTTTAGAGGTACTAGACTAATCTTATATAACTAAGAAGCTATTTTATTAAAGCTTAATATAAGGTTATAGACTCTAGTACTATTATTACTAATATAAAGTATATAAGAGGTATAGATACTATATAATATATATAAGATTAAGGTGTAAACTATGCTTATTTAATAGAGGATATAGAACTATTATAAGTCCTCTATAAACTTATTAGATAAAGAGATTAGGTTACTTTATAAAAGTGTATAGTAAATTATATATAATATAGTATTATTATAAAAGGGATAAGTGTATTTATAAAGTATAATTAATAAGCTTAGAAAGTATTAGTTAAAAAAATATAAGTATATTTAGCCCCCCTAGACCTTAGGGATAAGGCCTATAGTATTATCTTATTTTATATTACTAAGAAATTTTAAAACTAAGCCTAAACTATCCTAGTATATTTAGAAGTCTCCTTTTACCTATAATATCTCTCTATCTATCCTCTATATTATACCTTATACTACCTTAATATTACTACTATTATAATTACTACTAATACTACTTAGAGATTAAGAAGCTTTATTATTTTATAGTAATTATATCTTAAGAGTATACGTACTACTATTATTATAATTCCCTTTAAGTAGCTATAAAGCTTATATATTAGTAGTACAATTACTTAAACTCCTCTATAGGTACTACGTACCTTATAGGTCCTATTACGCTATATCCTAAGCCTCCTTTATTATTATTATTATTATTATTATTATTATTATTATTGTTATTATTATTATTATTATTATTATTATTATTATTATTATTATTATTATTATTATTATTATTATTATTATTATTATTAAATTAATATTATAATTATTAGATTAATCGTCTACTACCCTATTATTACCTACCCTATACACGCGTTTATTAGCTATACTTACTTAATATAATTATAAGATAGGGATAAGCTAGCTAAGGACCTACTATAGCTATCTATTATAGTCCCTACTTATAACTATCTTAATATATACCTCTTACTCTATTATAAGTATACTTTTAGCTACTATTATATTACTTAGCTTCTTAATATAAATATTCTACTTTATAGTAATAGATAACCTTACTTCTATATTTATCTTAGTACTAGCTAGTAAAGTAATACTACTTAAGTAAATAAGAGTTATAGTAAATAAGAATTTTATATTAGTCCTTAGTAGTATTATTTAATAAGTTAAGAGAGGAGAGGTAAGTATCTAAGTGTTACGATCTGCGCCTCGAAGGAGACGGGGGTAAGCGTAATGCCTTTGGAGGATCGAGCGGCGTAGTTGAAGGATTACAGCACGGCTACCGCGCCGTAGTCACGTAACTGCTCAGTAGTAAGCATCACGCGCTAATCCAGAAACAGGTACTCAGCAGTGAGCAGGACCAGTCAGCTAATGACGGGGGCCAACTACTGTATCGCTCATCAACGAGCACTCACACGCTCAGTACTAAGCGCAACCCTCATTAGTATATAGATTAGACACTGAACCCCTCTGGCTCAGTGTGTTCAACTTCGTACAAGACTCTAGTAGTTAATCTAAGGATTCTACTTCGTTCTCATACAACCCCTCGTGATATTATATCGATCTTCTAATCGTGCTATCACACTAACCCCGTCCATCGCACTCACTTATTCCCGAGAACCAACTCTTAGGTCATCTAAGGATAACCTTCACACTAAGAAGGGGCTTAAGAT
Source organism: Alternaria dauci (assembly GCF_042100115.1). NCBI lineage: Eukaryota > Fungi > Ascomycota > Dothideomycetes > Pleosporales > Pleosporaceae > Alternaria > Alternaria dauci. The sequence continues at coordinate 146,191 of NC_091278.1, forward strand.
ACTATAAGGCTTAAGATTATTATAGATTAAGCTAATTTAATCCTTAGTATACTAGTACTTTATATCTATATTAGTGTTAATATTAAGTACTATCTATAACTCTAGGAATAGCTACTTAACACTCTTAACGTAGTTATATATTATAAGGTATATAGTATTAAAGAAAGTATTTCTCTTTAGTAGTAAGCTTTAGGATAGAGTATTAAAGTAGAAGTTAAGAAATAGAAATTTAAAGAGTAGTTACTTAAATATTTCTATAGCCTTAAGTACTATAGTTATAAGCTTAAAGGTAAGCTAGAAACTATAGTTATTAACTAAAAAACTCTTCTTTTACTTTAACTCCTCTTCTCCTTAATATTACTATAACTCTCTAGATGTTACAAGGTAACAAGAAGGATCTCTCCTTGATGCAGGTCGCATGGTAAGAGACCATCGGGCGACCACGTCAGAAGGTAATAACCAGTGCGGGGCGCTGATCACGTGATAGACATCCTGCCAAGAAGAGCCATCCCGCCAAGGATAGGATGGCAGGTCGATACAGGATGTCAACCATCATAACTATCCCTCGGAAGGCTATAACTGATGGGATGGCAGTAATAGCAATAGACAAGGCAACGAGGATATAAGGATGGAAAGGTTTTATTATTACTCTTGTTGTAGTTAACTCAAATAGTTCATCTCTTATACAGATTGTCAACTAGTTATTCTATTGTTTATAGAATTAGTATTGTTTATCCTTTGGTTATAATGATAACTCTTTTCCACCTAATCATTCTATACGATACCTCACAGACTACTGCTTTAGTCTACCTCGCCTTAGTACGGACCGAGCCTAGAGAAGTATAGCCTAACCCCGTGTAACACTTTGACTACCTTGGATATTAGTGGACGTTTAACTAACAGGACAGCCTGATTAAGATTCAATAATGGCTTATTAGGGAAACGCGCAGAACAACAGGGCTTAGGGTTAGGGACCCTTGACGCTAGCACGCCCTACCCTAGAAAATGATGAGATGCTAGAAGTATCTAATGACGAGGGAGAGAACCCTAACGTCACTGAGCTCAGGAATCTTAGGTAACACATAACTACGCAGGCTTAGCAGATTGCTGAGATGCAGGCAATGATTAATCAGCTTGTAGGGCAACTGATGATGACCCCTAACGAACGACCTGTTGCTACAAAGAAACCTAAGATAGCGTTACTAGAGAAATACGGTGGAGAACGAGAAAAGCTACGAGTATTTCTCACTAATATCGACCTGTACTGCGAGTACAACGAGGTACCCAACGACCAGGAAAAGATCCTTATGGCCAGTACATACATGAAGGATAAGGCTTCTAATTAGATGCAACCCTATGTGGACGACTATCTGCTAGATGCAGAACACATAGGCACCAAAGAAGGAACCCGTACCTTATTCGTAAGTTGGACAGAGTTTAAGCAAGAGATAGGACGCATCTTTAGAGAAGTAGACGCTTAGAACCAGGCAGAGAAGAAGATCACTCGCCTAAGGCAGACCTCGTCAGTATCGGTATACACGGCGGAATTTAAGCAACTACAAGCACGGATCGATTAGGATAATGCGGCACTTCGAACGGTATTCGAAGCAGGCCTCAAAGAGAATGTTAAGGACGGCCTTGTACACCACGATAAGCCCGGGACACTACACGCTCTGATCGAGCTAGCCACGCGTATCAACAACAGGTTGTAGGAACAAAACGATCAGAAGAAATACTTCCGACCCAACCTGCCCAACATAAAGAAACAGCGTAGTAGATTCGACAGGGATAGTGACGCCATCATAACCGGCAAGGTACAAGAGAAGGCCAAAGACAAGAAAACCCGAGGAGGTAAAAGACACGACGGTCTCTCCAAGGAAGAACGCCAGCGGCGTTACGACAATAAAGCATGTCTCCAATGCGGGAAGACAGGACACTTCGCTAGGGATTGCGAAGAAGAACAAGTCAAACAGGCAGCTATCAAGATCTGGATGATCAGATAAGGCACGCCTTACCCGGCCGGGATAGAGCCGGATGACAACCTAAGCGACTTAGACCTATACGAGGAGGCACGCTTAGAGGATAAGGAAGGCTACGAAATCGTCCTAAGAGTTAAACCAGACAACGAAGTTCTCACTATGGGCCAGCCAAAGAAGACTAACTAGAAGGTCAAAGGCACCATCGTGATGGAACGATTAGCCAACAACCAGTGTTGGGTATATGGTAACAAGACACACTACGCCGACGAATGCACGGTTCGCGAACGAATCATGATTACCGGCCCGAATGCCGAAGAAATTAGGTATCAGGCGATACACCAACAACCCTACTTCGATAATCTAATGGCTGAGGTCGAGGACCAAGAAGCCCACGAAGTAGAAGATACCAAGGATCACAAGGATTTGTGTTGGTATGACTGCAAGATAAATTGCGAGTTCCATAAGCAAGATAAGGAGGATTGCAGGACAGACTAGGACTAGTGCTGCCACCTGAACCTCTGGGTAGACGAATGTCTAGCAGACATCTGCCATCTACACGAACTAGAGAAAGTGGAGATCCACTACAGACTTCTATAGACGCAATGCAGGAACAGGTGTGACTTCCATCGCAAGCAGCTCAAGGAAGCACACAAGGTGGATGACTATTACTATCGCACCCTATTATCAAACATCTGCGAGGTAGCAGATTGTGAGATTCACGAGGCCAAGAAGGCTTAACCAAGGAAGAGGATCACCAGGGAGGAGATACCTCACTAGAACATTCATTAGAGCTTCTGTTACGACGACAGGTGCTTAACGCACTATAGCTCAAAGAATAACACAGGCTACTTTCCTAAGTACAGGAAAGGTAAGCAGTTAAAAAACTAGGATGCCGCCAGGGACAGGGTCACGCTGGTGAAGGCAGTCCTAAAACGACCCTTAGGAAGGTGCAGGATACCGATGGTCGGGTGAAGCAGCTGCTCACGACCGTATCTGTACAGGGACGAAACATCGAGGCGCTTGTGGATAGTGGGGCCGCACGGACGATGATCTCACCTAGAGTGGTAGAGAAACACGAACTACCCTACCGGGTTAAGAAGAACCCAGTATCGGTACTGTTAGCCGACGAGAAACCTATGGAATATGGAAACGGCATAATACGGATGGAAACTAAATCAACAAAGCTACGGATAGCTGGCATAGAGTACCAAATGAATATCGACATAATGGAACTAGGAGGACTAGACATGTTAATTGGTTATGACTAGCTAGATGCCCATAACCCCGCCATCGACTGGCGAATGAAGACGATACTCAGAAGAGAACCTGTGCACAAGGTTACTAGAGTACGCCAAAGAGTGAGCCCGAAGGACCAGAGCTTAACCCAGGACGGGAGGTTCGGCAAGATCTCGCCTCATAAGATCATAAGAATCTATGAGAAGGACCCTCAAAGAGTAGGAGTCATATAGATAAGACGAGTCGCGACCACAAAGGAAGGACCCTTACCACTAGAGATACTAAGAGAGTATCAGACCGACGAGTTTAGAGAACTCTTTAAGGAAAACGAAGCCACGGATTTGGCAGACCATTAGGATTGGGATCACGAGATCATCCTAGATGAAGGGGCAAAGTTAAGCCCAGGACCTATGTATCCCATATCGCCCGAGCACGATGCTGAGCTAAGGGAGTACATCCAGAAGAATCTGAAGAAGGGATTTATCCGACCGGGATCAGGCCCAATAGCCTCACCCATCTTGTTCGTAAAGAAGCCTAACGGGAAGTGGCGACTATGTGTCAACTTCTGAAGGTTGAACAGCGTTACTTAGAAGAACCAATATCCCTTACCACTAATAACCGAGCTCATGGATTAACTCTAGGGAGCTAAGTGGTTTACGAAGTTCAACGTTCGGGAAGGATTTCACTAAATCAGGATCAAGGAAGGACACGAATGGATGACAGCGTTCAAAACGAAATATGGACTGTTCGAGTACACAGTAATGCCTTTTGGGTTAACGAATGCCCCGGCAACGTTTCAGTTAGTTATCAATAACGCTCTTTACGAGTACCTTGGAATCTTCGTCACAGCGTACATTGACGATGTGCTGGTATACTCTAGCGGGACGCTAGAAGAACATGTGGAACATATTAAGAAAGTGCTCAGGAAGCTTAAGGAATACAAGCTGTACCTGCAGCCGGGGAAGTGCGAATTCCACACAAAGGAAACGGAATACCTAGGCTTCATAATATCCACAGAGGGGGTGAAGATGAACCCAAAGAAGACAGCGGCTGTACAGGAGTGGCCAACGCCCAAAACAGTCAAGGACGTGCAATCCTTCCTAGGATTTACCAACTACTACTGGAAGTTCATTAAGGATTACTCAAAGATCACAACACCTCTCTCCAAGATCACGAAGAAGGAAGTTAGTTTCAAATGGAACGAGGAACATCAGGAGGCTTTTGATCGAATTAAGCAGATATTCCTCGAGGCACTAGTACTAGAGATGTACGACCTAAAGCGAGAGACGCGAGTCGAGACTGACGCGTCAGATTATGCACTCAGAGCTGTATTGTCGCAGCAGTACCCAGACAAAAAGTAGAGACCAGTGTTCTACCACTCAAGAAAGTTCTCTAGAGCAGAACTAAACTACGACGTTCACGATAAGGAGCTACTAGGAGTAGTCGATGCCTTTGAACAGTGGGAAGTCTATTTGCTAGGACTACCACACCAGATCGAGGTTTTTACCGATCACCAGAACTTGGCAGGTTTCATGACAACGAAGAAACTCAACCGACGACAAGTCCGATAGGCTGAGATACTAGCTCAGTTCGACTTCAAGATAACTCACCGCGCTGGAACGCTCAACGGAGCTGCGGATGCTTTAAGCAGGAGATCCGACTTACGCGAGGAAAATCATAAGGAACCACATGACGCCATGTTCAAGAAGATGCCTGATGGCACACTACGTTACAACCAGCCGGAACTAGCTAAGATAGCTAAGGTGGCCAAGCGGGTAGAAACACTTCAGCAGCAGTGGCAGCAGAGAGCGGCCAGCTGGCAGTTCGAGCCTGACGAGAACGGCTCCGACGAACTGTTACAAGACGAGCGAGAGTACCGAGATATGATTCGAAGCGATCGAACATATGTACCCCCACACATGAGATCGAGTCTCATCAAGGAACTGCATGAGTCCCTAGAGTATGGACATGCATCGCTAGAAGAAATAGTCAGGCGACTATCAAAGGTGTTTGCGATACCACGCTTGCGAGCGAAGGTGCAGGACGTCCTAGGTAACTGTTTGGCTTGTCATTAGAATAAACCCAAGAGACATAAGCCCTATAGCCTATTACAACCCTTACCGCCACCAACGAGACCATAGAGCAGCGTAACAATAGACTTTATAGTGAAGCTCCCGAAGTCGTTAGAACTAGGATCCGGAAGATTATGCGACACAGTCCTAGTCATCGTGTGTCGTCACACGAAAGGAGCAAAGTTTGTGCCCACAGAAGAAACTATTACGGCAGAAGAATGCGCGTATGAGGTCAGCAAGGCACTTATGTCAGAACATAGGATACCTGAAGAATTTATCACCAATCATGATAAACTGTTCACTTCTAAGTATTGGAACACATTCCTAGCAAAGTTAGGTGTGAAGAAGAAGCTATCGACTAGCTTCCACCCCGAAACAGATAGCTAGACGGAACGAACGAACCAGACACTGGAACAGTATCTGAGGATGTACGCTAATAAGCTGTAAGACAATTAGGTTAAACTCTTGCCGACAGCATAATTGGCCTACAATAGTACTAGGTCTGCGACGACTAAGTACTCGCCACACTATGCGAACTACGGATATGAGCCGATTGCTTATCGAGATCCGAAAGATATAGAGAGTATCGCAGTAGGTGCAGACGACAAAGCCCGCTTGATGCGAGAACTGCACGACGAATTGAGCAAGAACATAGCTCACAGGAACCTTATAACAGCTAAAGCGGCTAATAAGCAAAGGATTGAGGGACCAACCTTTAAGAAGGGGGACAAAGTTTTCCTGTCACGACAGAACTTGAAAACTAAGCGACCAAGCAAGAAACTGGATAACCTCCGAGTAGGACTATTCGAAGTTCTAGAAGAAATGGGCAAAGTAAATTACAAACTCCAACTCCTACCAGGCATGCGCATCCACCCTGTCTTTCACAAAAAACTCCTAGAAAGAGCACCTCTAGATGCCGAGCTAGCTACTAACATAGAGCTCGAAGACGACGAGTACGAGGTCGAGGAGATTAGGGACCTACAGAAAATCGGTCGTCAGTGGAAATACTTAGTCAAGTGGCTAGGATGGCCAGAGAGCCAGAACACTTGGGAACCAAAGGAAAATTTGACGAACTGCAAGTCACAGGTACGTGAGTACCACCAGAGACACCTAGAGAGGAGAGGACCAGATCCTTAAGGGAAGAAAAGAAGTCAGAAAAAGGATTAAAGGAGGCGTCAACCTGTAACCAGCCTAAGTCAGTCGACAGTCCGGGTAGCGATGGTTTGGTTGGTAAAAAGTCCGTACTAGGGGCAGGGTTCCCCTCGGCTTACTCTTTCGCCCAATCCTGCAGATTCAGGATAGCAAGATCTCGATCAGCGTATGAGTGCTCTTGCGCCTCAACCTCTAGGAGCTCACGACGGAGACGGGCAGTCTCTATTATCGTGAGGGCCTGACGCTCTTCCGCACGCGCAATCTCGAGTTTCTTCTTACGCTTCTCAGCCTGAACCTTCTCCCACTCTTCCTTAGAAACAAACAGGCTACACTTAGCCTTCACAGAAATACAGCCGGCACAACGACCAGTTACAGTATCTACAAAGTAACGAAGGTTCTTCTCCTCGCAGCGCTTACAACGAAACGTTATCTTAAGACCCTGCTCTTACACTTGAGTCGCGCGGGCACAACGCTTAGCGGTTAAACTCTACGGACAGTTGCGACGGGATGATTAAACCTTAGGCATAGTCAGGAGAAGTAAGGAAAGGAAGGAGGAGAGGTTACGACACCACAGGAATACCTACACCTCCGCCTCCACCACCACACTAGGCACAGGAAAACGAAAATCTAGGGTATTAAGACAATACGCCTAAAAGGGGGGGATAATATTACAAGGTAACAAGAAGGATCTCTCCTTAATACAGGTCGCATAGTAAGAGACCATCAGGCGACCACGTCAGAAGGTAATAACTAGTGCGGGGCGCTAATCACGTGATAGACATCCTACCAAGAAGAGCCATCCCGCCAAGGATAGGATAGCAGGTCGATACAGGATATTAACCATCACAACCATCCCTCAGAAGGCTACAACCAATAGGATGGCAGTGATAGCAATAGACAAGGCAACGAGGATATAAGGATAGAAAGGTTTCATTATTACTCTCGTTATAGTCAACTCAAATAGTTTATCTCTTACACAGATTATCAACTAGTTATTCTATCATTTATAGAATTAGTATTGTTTATCCTTTAGTTACAACGATAACTCTTTTCCACCTAATCATTCCATACGATACCTCACGGACTACCGCTTTAGTCTACCTCGCCTTAGTACGGACCGAGCCTAGAGAAGTATAGCCTAACCCCGTGTAACACTAGAATTACTTAAAGTTTAGGGCTTTAGTTTTAACCTATCTATTATTAAACTATATATAGCTATATATAGTAAGAATAGGTATTTAGGAAATATACCTTTACCCTAATTTATTATAGTATCTTTTAATAGTATTATACTTATATCTTTTACTAGTATATTTATTATTTTAATAAGTATATTTAGATAGAGGAGACCTTAATAGTTAAGGAAGTATAGGACTTAATTATTAAGAGGGTGGGTAAGGAGTGTAATACTAGTAAAGGGCCTACGCGTAAGGTGCGTAGTATATAATACTATAGATATTATAGTAAAAAAGGATATAACTCCTATACCTATAAAGTAGAAATTAATAATACTAAAGATAGTAATAAGTCTAAAGAATAAATTAGTTTACTATAATTTTTAATAAGTATATTATATATTACGTAGTTATTCTATACTAGTAGTATACTAGCTAAGAGGTAGTAACTTACTTAAGGTAAGAACTTAGTTATAAAATATATTATATTATATATTATTATAGCTCTACTAACGCTTTATATATATTATACTTTAATATAAGAGATAATAAGCTATAAGTTAGCTTTAGTATATATCTTTTAGGATTATTATAGTTAAGATATTACGCGATTATTACGTATACGTAGTACACTAGTTTAGTATTACTAACTTACTTAGGTTACTAACTTACTTAGGTTACTAACTTACTTAGGTTACTAACTTACTTAAGAAATATATTAAGGTTTTATACTTATAAAGGCTAATATTTAAGTAATAACTAATAATCTATTATAGGAGTAGGGGAGTAACCCTACTAGTAAGAACTAGGTTAATAATTTTATTAAGTAAACTCCTAAGCTTTATATATACTAAAGTTATTCTTATAATTACTAGTAAGCTATTAATAAGGACTTAGTAGCTATCTAATAGTAGTTTAACTTAGTCTAAGTAATAAAGTAAAAGTAGAGTACTATAAATAATAATTTATAATTTTTTATTTTCTATAAGTAAGGGGGGGGTATTATTAAAATAGAACTTAAAAAAAGTAAAAAGTAGTTATCCCTCTACTTATTAGTTATAAAAGTTAATAAAAAAGATAAAGTAATAATATAATCTAAATACTAAACTAATTAGCGTTTTATAGTAGTAAAGCTCTAACGTCTATATATAAAAACTAAAGTTAAAAAAATTTACTAAAAGTAACTAAAGAAAGATACCTATTAAACCTTAGGAGGGTATAATAGGGATTACTAGCTATAAGTTAATAATATAATTATATTATATTATAAAGGGGAAGGATAGTATAGTATATTAACTATAACTAAGAGGAGGTTTTATAAAAATCTAGCTACTTCTAATATTTATACTAATACTAACTTACTTTAAGTATCTTACTATATATAATTAAGTTATACTATATATAAATACTATATATCCCTTAAGGTAACTTATTATAGCTATTTAGTTAAGCCTATATACCCTTTCTAGTAAGGAGCCCCTTAACTTATTAAATATAAATAATATAAGCCTTATATATACCTAAGAGCTAAATCTAGTAGTTAGTAAAGAGCTAGAGGAGTAAATACCTTTAATACTCTAAATCTTTAGTAATAGTTAAAATATTAGCTAGTACTTTATTAAGAGGTTTAGGGTTAGTAATATTATTATAAAAGTAATTTATAAAGAGACTAAAATATAGTATCTAAAGAGAGTTATAAAGTATAAGGAAATTTTTTATACTAATACCTACTACTTTATTAATCTCTTTATATTTAGCTACTTTACCTACCTAACCTTTAGTAAGTAAAGTAAAAAGACTAAGAGATAGCTATACTACTAAGCTATTAATATTAAAAAGGTATTAGAGAAGTAATATCTTAGGCTTAAAGAGAGGGAGTTTAAAGAGATACTATAAAGATAAGAGAATAAGGTATAGATAGTACTAGTACTAATATTCCTCTAACTAAAGCTAATTATTAAGTAGTAGTAATAGCTATACTATAAGTAGCTAGTTATTTATTCTTAAGAAAGGGTAGTAGAGGTAGTAGTAGTTATAAAAGGTAGCTATAAAGGTTATAAAGGGTAGAAATAGTAAAGGATAGTAGAGGATAGTAGAAGATAGTAAGGGATAGTATATAAGTTAAAAGGTTATATCTTATCTCTAGTAGGTATATAATACTATTATATATCTTTAGTATCTAGTATTTATAATATACTATATATATACTAGTAGTACTAAATATAAGCTTATATAAGCTTATAGTTACTTAATTAATACTTTATCTTAAAAAAAGTCTCTAAATATACTATAATAATAATAAAAAAAAAGTTTATAAAGGCTAAGGCTAACTATATACTTATATACTTATCTTACTTATTATAACCTTTTAATTTTACTTACTTTATACTATTAAAGTATAAGTATAATAATATAGTTTTAAGCTTAGTATATAACTATACTAATTATATTAATAAGGAGACCTTTTTACTAGCCTTTAAGGCTATATTTAAGTAGTTTATTAAAAAGGAGAATATTTAAACTAGCTTTAGAGGTACTAGTTTAGTCTTATTTAACTTATAAGCTATACTATTAAAGCTTAATATAGTATTATAGATACTATAATAATTACTATAATAAGTAGATACTTAGGAGGTATAAATACTTTATAATATATATAAATTTAAAGCTTAAAGTACTCTTATTTAATAGAGAGTAAGAAACTACCTTAGGTTTTCTATAAGTTCTCTTAACTAAAAAGTTAAGTAGTTAAATAAAAAGGCTTAGTAAATAGTATATAAGATAATACTTATAAAAGAAGAAGTAGTTACTCTTTAAGAAGCTTTAGATATAGTAAATAAGTATAAGAGTAATAAGTAGTAATATATATAAATAGAAGAGACTTTTACTATAAATAAGGTATAAGAAGTATTAACTAAATAAGTAAGTAGTAATTATAGTAATAATAAGAGTATATTAAAGAGGGTATAAGAAGAGAAGTAGTATAAGTATTATAAGTAGACTAGATATAATACCTATACCTATATAGTTAAAATTAATAGTACTAGTAGTACTAGTAGATATAAAGAGTAAACTAGCTTATTATAATTTTTTAATATACTATAATTAAAAGCTATAATAATATCTTAATATTAATATATTAGTATAAAGTAAGTAACTTACTTAGGTAGGTAACTTACTTCTAAACTATATTATTAAGTATATAGCTTAGATACTAAATATTATATAAGGTCGTACTATACTTCTCTAAACTTAGTCTATACTAAGGTAAGTTAGGCTTAGGTAATAGTCTATAAGGTAGCGTATAGAATAATATTATATAGGGTTAAGCTATACTCTTCTAAACTTAGTTTATACTAAGGTAAGATAGACTAAAGTAGTAGTCTATAAGGTAATATAAGGAATAATTAAATAGAAAAGAGTTATTATTATAACTAAAGAATAAATAATACTAATTCTATAAATAATAGAATAACTAGTTAATAATCTATATAAGAGATAACCTATTTAAGTTAACTATAATAAGTATAATAATAAGATCTAATATATTCTTATACCTATTACCTTAGGTCCTATCTTCCTTACCCTCCTCTCTAAAAGGGAGGCCTAGGAGGGCTATAGCCTCCTATTCCTTACTAGCCTCCTAGAAGCTAAGTCTTAGTAGGATACTATTCCTTTTATATAATCTAGGCCCTTCTCTAGATCTACTTTTATTTATTATATCTACCTAAGAGTCTTCCTTTATATAACCTATATAAAAGGGAAGTAACTCCTTATTACCTTATAATATTACTTTCTCTCTTAGGTATATTATTTTAATTCTCTAAATTATTATTATCTTATACTTAGTCTAGTAGTAGTAGTAGTAGTAGAGGTATAGCTACTCCTATAGTATTATAACTTCTCTTTCTTCCTTTCTTTACTTTTCCTAACTATAACTAAGGTTTAGACTTCTTAATATATCTATACTTAGAATTTAACTTAATAGTACTAGGCTTATACTAACTATATCTATTAATAAAAGAATAAAATAACTTTTTATTTTAAGTAGTATAAAGAGAAGAATCTTTACTAGTTTATAGATACTACCCCTAGGTAGTATATAGGCTATATTTTAGTAAAAGCTAAGTATAGCTTATTTATAACTAAGGAAGAGTAGGAGAATATTAAGGCTAAAAAGTATAAGAAGTACTTAGTACTGTAAAGGTTATCTTTAGATAACCTAAGAGTTAGTTCTTAGGAACGAGTAAGTGCGATAGACGGGGTTAGTGTGATAGCACGATTAGAAGATCGATATAATATTATAGGGGGTTATATAAGAATAAAGTAGAATCCTTAGATTAACTACTAGAGTCTTATACGAAGTTGAATATAATAAACTATAGGGGTTTATTACCTAAGCTATATACTTAATAAGTGTTATACTTATATACGAGCGTGTAGGTGCTTATAGATAAGTAGTACTATATACGCTCTATAATTAGCTAGTAAGTAGTGCTCGTAGGTAAGTATCTACTTATAGGCTAGCGTCTAACTACTTACTAACGAGCGGTTACGTAACTACGGTGTAGTGCTATACTATAATCCTTTAACTATACTACTTAATCCTTTAAAGTGCTTACGCTTACCCCTAACTCCTCTTAGGCGTAGATCGTAACACTATCCTCCTCCTATAGGGATTTGTCCTTAAATAATATAACTAATTTATAGTTTCTATTAATAACTAAGGCTTACCCTACGTTATAAGTAAGGTAGTTATTATATCCTCTTCTTCCTATTAACGTCGCTTACGCCTTAGTTCTAAAATTATTTAAGCTAACTATCCTACTAAGACTCCTTATAATTATTATTTCCTAGAGGGTAAGATTTATTACGTTATACCTAATTCTCGTCTAAAGTATACTAAGTATACCTAGTTAGGGTATACGTGTGTAAATATATCCTAGGAGTCCTTAGACCGTACTCGTAATAAGTATTAAAAGAAAGTAGATAAAGATAAGAAATTATTAGTAACAGTGATTTCGCGTTTATTACGGAATAAGAAAATTCTAAGGTAGGCGGAAGAGTAGGCGCGTAAGAAGGTGCTATATCTTACTATAGATATAGAAGCGGCTAGTAAAACTAAGGTAGCGTAGGAAATAGATTATCCCGCGGCGTCTATTAGTATAGAATTCTCGCCTACTATATAGGCTATAATAGGCTTAATTAATACTTCTGTTACTAGGTATAGTACTTCTAAAGGTGTAGTTAATAGTTCGTAAGGTTCGTGTCTAGTTCCTATATATTTTCGCTACTTAGGTAGCCTAACTACTTAACTAGGTATTTAGTGCTATTATCGCTATTATAGTGTACGAGAATCTTCTTAACTTTAAAGACGTTGTCTTCTTCTATCTTAAAATAAAAGGTTTTCTAGAGTAGCGTTCTTAGGTCTGCTAGTTCTAATATATTAATATAGAATTATAGGTAGATTTTTACGTTAGCTAGAAGGTTAAGTGTATAAGTAACTAGTCCCTTCTAGTCTAGAATTAAAAACGGTCTAACCTTAACGTTGTCGAGCCCTTTACTTAGTCGCTTAGTGCGGAGATTCTTCGTAAATAAATAAACTTTATCCCCCTTCTTTAGCTAAGGTACTGTTTTTTATTTCTTATTAATATATAAGATACTTTAGCGTTAAGCCTTCTTAAGTACTTACTTAAGTTACTTATATACTATCTTTAGCTTATTAGCTGTAGCGATAGCTACTTCTATCTTCTAACTAGGAAACGTTCGTATAAAGAGATTTAGGTGTCTCCTATAGTTTACGTAGAACGGAGTCTGTCCTATAGACTCTAAAAGCTTATTATTATATACTATTTATACTATAGGTAGTAACGATACCTAGTTATCTTACTAATAGTTAATATAGATCCTTAGGTAGGCTTTTATAGTGCGGTTCGTTCGTTCTATTTATCTATCTATCTATAGATAATAAGCTGTTAATAGCTTTTTCTTAGTTCTAATTACAGCAAGTAATATTATCTAAAAGTTTAATATAAAGAGCTTATCTCTATTACTAATAATTAACTTTAGTATACTATAATATTAAATAATTCTATTGTAGATAATATATACAAGCTGTACTACTATATAGTCTTTTCTAAAGGTAATATACTCTACTTACTTAGTAAATCTATCTACTACTACAAGAATTACGTTATAAGATACTTTAGTAATAGGGTCTCTTAAGACTAGTAGGCCTATAATAAAGTCTATAGAGATATCTAACTATAGTGCGTTAGGTAGTTCTATTACTTATATTTCTCTATAGGGTATGTAGGTACTATATTTATTCTTCTAATAGTCTACGCACTTAGCAATAAAGGTAGTAATCTTATCCTTTATATTTAGAAACTTATAATTTTGCTTAATAAGTTCTATTATTCGTGTAATACTAAGATAACTGTGTATAGGGTCGTCGTAGTGTTATCTAATAATTACCTCTTATAATTCTTCTAGTACTTCGCTAGTAATCTTTATAATTTAGTTTAGTATTTTAGTAGGTCCTAGTAATCCGTCTTCGTTAATCTTAAGTAACGTAGAGTTAGTAATTAACTTAGTTCCTACGATATCGTGTTGGCGGCTAAGAGCGTCTACTCTACTATTATCTTTTCCTAGCGTATACACGATCTTAAACTTATATTATCCTAGTTCTTCTAACTATCTTACCTATTATTAGTTAAGTACCTTAGTTATTATAAAGTTAACTAAGTTCTTATAATCTATAAATATTGTAAGTTCTAAATAGCTTTTAGCGTATACTCTCTAATACTTAAGGTATACTATAATAGCTAGTAGCTCCTTATTATAGACGTTATAGTTTTCTTTAGCTACTATAAACTTACGGGAGTAATAGGCGATAGGGTGCTATTTCCTATTAATATATATACTAGCGTATCCTCCTAGTACGAGGTCTAATACGTCTATTTTAAAGCGTAGCTTACATCCTACTATAAATATATAAAAGTAGAGTAGTTTAATACTTACTTTCTTAAGTGTCTAGAAGGTACCTTTAGCTTCTTTACTCTACTTAAAAGGTATATCTTTCCTTATAAGTTTAGTTAAAGGGATAGTAATCTTAGAAAAGTCCTTAATAAACTATTAGTTGAAGTTTAGAAATCCTAAGAAGGACTATATATCTTTAACTATCTTAGGTTGTAGCTATTCCTTAACTATCTTAATCTTATCTTTACTTATTCGTACTCTATTAGCTCCTACTATATACCCTAAGAAGGTGACCTCGTTCTTATAGAACTTGTACTTCTCTAGTTTAAGTTAGAGGTTAAACTTCTCTAAGCACCTTAGTACTATATAGACATGTTTAATGTAGTCTTCTATATTTTTAGAGTAGATAAGAATATCGTCTAGGTATATAATAATAAAGATGTCTAGGTGCGCCCTTAACACGTTATTAATAAGTTCCTAAAATATTACTAGGGCGTTCGTGAGCCTAAATAGTATAATAGTATATTCGTAGTATCCGTATCTCGTATAGAATACTATCTTCTATTCTTTACCTTTCTTAATCCTAATAAGGTAGTATCTATCTTAAAAGTCTAGTACTATAAAGACCTTAGCTTAAGATAATTAATCCTAAAGTTTAGTAATATTTAGTAGTAGGTATTAATTCTTTACTATAATATTATTAAGCTTATAGTAGTCTATATATATCCTTAGTAGTCCCCTCTTCTTTAGTATAAAGAGTATAGGGAATCCTACTAGTAATATAGAAGGTCTTATATAGCCTTTCTTTAAGTCTTAGTCTAGCTTTTCTCTTAGTATCTTAAGTTCTACCTCTAATAGTTAATATATTAGCCTAAAGGGTAGAGTTTTCCTTTCTTCTAAGATAATCTTATAGTCCTAGGGTTAATACTTTAGTAAGGCTTTACTATCTACTACTTCTATAAAGAGGTACTAAAATTCTTTATACTCTTATAAAATATCTAGAGTTACGCGTTTCTCTAAAACTCTAACTTATTAATCTAGGGGTGCCTTACTAGTATTAGTTAAGTCGAACCCTCTTTTCTTAAGGCTGTTCTTATGCGAGGTTCACTTTCTTCTAGTAATATTTTTAATCTTCCTCTTATCTACTATTATAGTTATTAGATACGTAGGCTAGCTTATAGTTACGTCTATTCTATAGTACTTAAATAAGAATATCTTTAACTTCTAGTTAATACGCGGATTATATTCTTATAACTAGGGAAGTCCTAATATAATATTATAGGTAGCTAGTCTAAAGATATCTAGGTCTATCTTCTCTTAGTAATCTTAGATACTAAGTGTTACTCTAGTAACCTCGTGTATAATCTTAGTCTTACCTAGTATAGGCTAACTATTAGTAACGTATAGTATATAGCTGTTGTCTTTCCTTAGTAGCTTTAGTCTAGCTAAAGATACTACTTAAGTAAAAATATAGTTTACTTAGGATCCTAAATCTACTAATACCTATATCTAGTGTCCGTTAAGCTTTACTATAAGCTTAAGGAGCGTTAAGGAGTTTATACTATTAATCTCCTTAGTAGTTCTAGGTGTATCGGGCGTTTATCTAAAAAAGACTACTAGCCGTATCTATAGAACTACTTTATAATAATATATTATTCGTATTCGATATTAAGGCACGTATACTATAAGGGCTAGTTATACTCCTATATATAGGTTCCGTCCTCTATAGTTATCTACTACGTTATATATATCTATATTATAGGTAATAAAGGGTAAATCCTCCTTATATAAGGAAAGCTATAAATAAAGGAAAGGAAGGCTAGGTGTAGGGCGCACTAAGTTACGTAATTAGTATCCCGCTAAGGTAAGGCCTTAGGAAGGCTAGTAAAGGCTAGGAGGCTATAGTCCTCCTAAACCTCCCTCTAGGAAGGGAGGCTAGGGAGGATAGGTATTAAATATAATAGGTATAAAGGATAGACGGTTTTTATTAATTATACTTATTATAGTTAACTTAAATAGTTTATCTCTTATATAGATTATTAACTAGTTATTCTATTATTTATAGAATTAGTATTATTTATCTCTTAGTTATAATAATAACTCTTTTCTACCTAATTATTCTATACACTACCTTATAGACTGTTACCTAAACCTATCTTACCCTAGTAAGGACTAAGCTTAGAGAAGTATAGTAAACCCCTATATAATAATCTATAGGGTCTCTTATAGATCGTTATATCTATAGAAGTATAGGCTATATCTTTTATCCTATAAGTAAACTATATATATATCTTTCGGATAGTTGTACTATTAGGAAACATATATTAGTAGTCCTATAAACTTACGTAGAAAGAATCCTAAACTAGCCTTATCTAAGTAGTAGATTGTGTATAAGTTATATAAGTATACTATCTAACTTATTTTATTATATAAGGGGTTCCTTAGGTTAAGCTAATAGTAGGTTTTAGTTTTACGTTTCCTTTATTCGTTATTACGTCGTAGGCGAGTATTAGCACGTTCTTACCTTCTATACTACCTTTCTTTTACTACTTATTTATAAGCTATAGCGGTATTAAAATCTTTTCCTCTCTAGTAGCGGTAGGACTTATATTCCTTATCTATTATCTAGCTCTTATAAGGATTAGTTTACTTCTTAATTTCCTTATAGATTTCTTATTTCTCGCTATTAGATAGGTAGTGCGTAGGTTCTTCCTAGGAAGCCTTAGTGTGAAGGTTATCCTTAGATGACCTAAGAGTTAGTTCTCGGGGATAGAGTAAGTGCGATAGACGGGGTTAGTGTGATAGCACGATTAGTAGATTGATGTAATATCACGAGGGGGTTATATAAGAACGAAGTAGAATCCTTAGATTAACTACTAGAGTCTTGTACGAAGTTGAACACACTGAGCCAGAGGGGTTCAGTGTCTAAGCTATATACTAATAAGGGTTGCGCTTAGTACTAAGCGTGTGAGTGCTCGTTAATAAGCGATACAGTAGTTAGCCCCCGTTATTAGCTGACTAGTCCTGCTTACTACTAAGCACCTGTTTCTGGATTAGCGCGTAATGCTTACTACTAAGCAGTCACGTAACTACAGCGCAGTTGCTGTGCTGTAATCCTTCAACTACGCCGCTCGATCCTCCAAAGGCATTACGCTTACCCCCGTCTCCTTCGAGGCGCAGATCGTAACACTATCCTCCTCCTATAGGGATTCGTCCTCGAATTATATAACTGATTTGTAGTTTCTATTATTAACTGAGGCTTGCCCCGCGTTATAAGTAAGGCAATTGTTATATCCTCTTCTACCTAACGTCGCTTACGCCTTAGCTCTAAGATTGTTTAAGCTAACCGTCCTGCCAAAACGCCTTATAACTATTATTTTCTTGAAAACAAGATTTGTTACGTTATGCCTGATTCTCGTCTGAAATGTGCTAAGTGCACTCGGTTGGGGCATACGTGTATAAATATGTCCTAGGAGTCCTTAGATCGCACGCGCGATGAATACTAAAAGAAAGTAGATAATAATGAGAAATTACTAGCGACAGTAATTTCGCGGTTGTTACGGAATAAGAAGATTCTAAAACAGGCAGAAGAGCGGGCGCAAAAGAAGGCGTTGTGTCTGGCTTCTAATATAGAGGCGGCTGGTGAAACGGAGATAGCGCAGGAGGTGGATTATCCTGCGTCTTCTATTGGTATGGAGTTCTCGCTAGCTATGTAGGCTATAATAGGATTGATCGACGCTTCCGTTGCTGGTTATGGTACTTCCGAAGGTGCAGTCGGTAGTTCGTAAGGTTCGTATCTGGTTCCTATGTATTTTCGCTGTCTGGGTAGCCTAACCATTTGATCAGGTATTCGGTCCCGTTGCCGTTGTCTCAATGTGCGAGTATTCTTTCGACTTCGAAGACGCTGTCTTCTTCTGTCTCGAAATGAAAGGTTTTTTGTAATGGCGTTGCTGGGTCTACTGGTTCCAACATGTTGATGTGGAATCTGGGGTGGATTTTCGCATCGGCTGGAAGGTCGAGTGTATAAGTAACTGGTCCCTTCTGGTTAAGAATTAAAAATGGTCCGACCTTGACGTTGTCGAGACCCTTGTTTGGTCTTTTGGTGCGGAGATTCTTCGTGAGCAAATAAGCTTTATCCCCCTTCTTTAGCTGAGGTGCCGTTTTTCGTTTCTTGTTGATATATGAAATGCTTTGGCGTTGAGCCTTCTCGAGTACTTTCTTTAGTGACTCGTGTACTTCTTTCAGCTCATCGGCTGTTGCGATAGCTGCTTCTGTCTTCTGACTAGGGAGTGTTCGTGTAAAGAGATTTGGGTGTCTCCCGTGGTTTGCGTAGAACGGTGTCTGTCCTGTGGATTCTGAAAGCTTGTTGTTGTATGCTATTTGTGCTATGGGTAGTAGTGATACCTAATTGTTTTGTTGTTGGTTGACATAAATCCTTAGGTATGCTTTCATTGTGCGATTCGTTCGCTCGGTTTGTCTGTCTGTTTGCGGATGATAAGCTGTTGATAGCTTTCTCTTTGTTCCAATTGCGGCTAGTAGCGTTGTCTAAAAATTGGAAGTGAAGAGTTTGTCTCTGTCGCTGATGATTGACTTTGGAATGCCGTAATGTCTGATGATTCGGTCGTTGATGATATGTGCTAGCTGTACTGCTGTAAAATCTTTTCTGAAGGCGATGTACTTAGCTTACTTTGTGAATTGATTAACTACTACGAGAATTACGTTATAAGATACTTGTGTAACAGGGTCTCTTAAGACTAGTAAGCCTGTAACAAAGTCTATGGAGATGTCTAACCACGGTGCGTCAGGTAGCTCTATTGCTTGCATTTCTCCGTAGGGTGCGTAGGTACTGTGCTTGTTCTTCTAATAGTCTGCGCATTTGGCGATGAAGGAAGTGACCTTGTCCTTTATGTTAGGAAACTCGTAGTTCCGTCTAATGAGTTCTATAGTCCTTGCGATACTAGGGTAACCGTGTACAGGGTCATCGTGGTGTTATTAGATAATTACCTCTTACAATTCCTCTGGTACGTCGCTAGCGATCTTCATGATCTAGTTTAACATCTTCGCGGGTCCTAGCGATCCGTCAGTGTTGACCTTGAGCAACGCGGAATCCGTAATTGATTTTATTCCGGCGATGTTATGTCTGCGGCTAAGAGCATCCACTCTGCCGTTGTCTTTTCCTAGGGTATACACGATCTTAAACTTATATTATCCTAGTTCTTCTGACTATCGAACCTAGCGTCGGTTAAGTACTTTAGTAGTCGTGAAGTTAACTAAGTTCTTGTGGTCTATGAATATCGTGAGTTCTGAGCAGCTTTCGGCGTATACTCTCTAATGCTTTAAGCATGCAACAATAGCTAGTAGCTCTTTGTCGTAAACGTCGTAGTTCTCTTCTGGTCCTGAGAACTTGCGAGAGTAGTAGGCGATAGGATGCTATTTGCCTTTGTGTATTTGGCTGGCACATCCGCCTAGCGCGAGATCCGAGGTATCAGTCTTAAAGCGTAGTGGTTGTCCTGCTTAGAATATGCGGAAGTATAGTGGTTCTATACTTGCGTTCTTGAGTCGTTAGAAGGCGTCTTCAGCTTCCTTACTCTACTCGAACGGGGTGTCTTTCCTCGTGAGTTTGGTTAGTGAAATAGCGATCTTAGAGAAGTCCTTGATGAACTGTCGATTGAAGTTTAGGAATCCTAAGAAGGATTGTATATCCTTGACTGTTTTAGGTGTTAGCTATTCCTTAACTACCTTAATCTTTTCTTCGCTTATGCGTACTCCGTTAACCCCTACGATATATCCTAAGAAGTCGACTTCCTTCTTGTAGAATTTGCACTTCTCTAGTTTTATGCGTAAGTTGTACTAGTCTAGGCACCTTAGTACCGTGCGGACATATTCAATATAGTCTTCTTCTTTTTTAGAGTAGACGAGGATGTTATCTAGATATGCGACGATAAAGATGTCTAGGTGTGCTCTTAACACGTTGTTGATAAGTTCTTAAAATATTGCCGGGGCGTTCGTTAGCCCGAACGGCATAACAGTATATTCGAAATGTCCGTATCTTGTGCGGAACGCTGTCTTCTATTCTTTACCTTCTTTAATTCTGATAAGGTGGTATCTGTCTCGAAGATCTATTGCTGTAAAGACCTTTGCTCGAGATAATCGATCCCGGAGTTCTGTGATGTTTAGTAAGGGGTATCGATTTTTGATTGTGATATCGTTGAGCTTGCGATAGTTAACGCACATTTGTAGTGGCCCATTCTTCTTTAGTACGAAGAGTATAGGGAATCCTGCTAGCGAGCTAGAAGGTCTAATGTATCCTTTCTTCAGATCCTTATCTAGTTTCTCTCTTAATATCTTGAGTTCTATCTCCGATAGTTAGTATATTAGCCTAAAGGGTGGAGTTTTCCCTTCTTCTAGGACGATTTCGTGGTCCTAGGGTTTATGCTTTGGTAGGTCTTGGTCGTCTACCACTTCCGCAAAGAGGTGCTCAAAATCTTTATACTCTTTTAGGATATTAGGAGTTACGCGTTTCTCTAGTACTCTAACTTCTTGATCTAGGGGTACCTTGCCAGTATCTATTAAGTCGAACCTTTGTTTCTTGAAGCCGTTCTTGTGCGAGGTTTGCTTTCCTTTTGTAATATTATTAATCTTCCTCTTATCTACTATCATAGTCGTTGGATGCGTAGGCTGGCTTACGGGTGCGTCTAGTCCGCAGCACTTAAATAAGAACTCTCTCGACGTCTAGTCGATCCGCGGGTTGTGTTCTTGTAACTAGGGAAGCCCTAATATAATGTTATAGGTAGCTAGTCCAAAGACGTCTAGGTCTAACTTCTCTTAGTGATCTTAGATGCTGAGTATCACTTTAGTGACCTCGTGTGTAATCTGGTTTCCGCCTAGCATAGGCTGACTATTAGCAACGTATAGTGGGTAGCTTTCTTCTTTCCTTAGTAGTCTTAGTCTAGCTAAGAATACTGCTTGAGCGGAAAGGTAGTTTACTTATAATCCTGAATCCACTAGTGCTTGCATCCGTCTTCCGTTAAGCTTCACGGAAAGCGTAAGGAGTGTTAAGGAGTTTATACTGTTAATCTCCTTTCTAGGTCTTAGTGTTTCAGGCGTACGTCTAAAAAAGACTGCGCGTTATAACCGTAGAACTCTTTTGCGACAATGTGTAGTTCGCATTCAATGTTGAGGCACGTGTACTATAAGGGCTGATTGCACTCCTATATAGTAGTTCCGTCCTCTAATTTCCTCTGCTATATAATATGCATCTACAGGGTCTCTTGTAGGTCTTTATAACTGTAGAAGTATAGGCGATGTCTCTTGTCCTATAGATGTATGGCGCATTCGTCTTTAGGATAATTGAACTATTAGAAAGCGCATATTAGTATTCCTGCGTACTTACGTGGAAAGTAGTTAGCTCCCGTCTTCTCTGAGTAGTGGACCGTGCAAGAGTCGTGTAGGTACGCTGTCTAGCTCATTTTATTATGTAGTAGGTTCCTTAGGTCGAGCTAATAGTAGGTTTCGGTTTCGCGTTTCCTTCGTTCGTTGTTGTGTCGTAGGCGAGCATCAGCACGTTCTTGCCTTCTGTACTGCCTTTCTTTTGCTACTTGTTTGTAAGCTATAGCGGCATCGAAATCTTTTCCTCTCTAGTAGCGGTAGGACTCGTATTCCTTATCCGTTATCTGGCTCTTGTGAGGATCGGTTTGCTTCTTGATTTCCTTGTAGATTTCTTGTTTCTCGCTGTCGGATAGGTAGTGCGTAGGTTCTTCCTAGGAAGCCTTAGCTTCATACGCCTATCCGAACAGTTCTTTAGCGTCGTGGATACCCTGTATCTTGAGTTCTTCAATAAGATCGTGGTATTCCACAAACTTATCGAATTCATCGTAGAACTGGTCCTTAGTATCAGGGTATTTGTACTCTGGTTTGCCGAGTTACTAGCGTAGTACGCCTAGCCTGAAGTCTAGGTCCTCTGGGCACTTAATAACTTCTATCTTATCGCTAGCAGTAGGCTTGTCCTATACTTTGATAGCGCGATTAATCTAGTTAAGTTCGTCAGGTGTAGGCAGGAACTTCAAAATGTCTGCAGGGAGGTTTTCCTTATCGTGCTCTACCTGGCAGGACAGATTGTAGAAGTCCTAGCGCATTGCTACTATAATGTCCAGTGTCTCGTAGGCATACTCGATAGGTTGCTTATTAAGGTATTGGAGTAGCTCGTTGATCTGGTACAAGAGTGTCTGGAATTGTTCTTCCGTAGCGTGAGGTGTCAGAGGTCAATTTTCTTCCTTAAATATGGCCATCTTACTGAACTTTATCTAATCAATTTCTGTGACTTCTATGTCCTCAAGGGATTCGGAGTCGGAAGTATCTTCGTCTAAAGATAGTTCTTCTACCTTAGTAATAGTGAGGTCCTTAAGACCGTTAATTATCTCTTCCTCTTCTACGTCCAACTTAATGTGTAGTCAAGTGATGACATTCTATTCCTTAGTGAGGTCGTTGTTGGGTACTGCCTAGCGAATAACGTTTAACTGTCTTATCACCTTACCTTAGCTTTAGCAGTCTCGTTTTATATGGCCTTCCTTGCTACAGGCGTAATAAGTAAACTTTTTCTTATTACCTTTGTTATGTGGAAACTTCGGCTTTCTAGGTCCCTTATTGAGATTGTTGAGGTGTATAGGCTCAGGTCCGTTAGTCCTGTATTAGCCTAGGATCTAGGGCGTGTAGCTTCGCTAACGTCCCTAATTAGGGTATGAGCGTCGAAATAGTTGTCTTTATTAAGCGTTTGTGTTCTAGGGTGCGCGATTCCTAGTGTATAGGCGTTCTTCTAGCATTAGCTCATAGAGTTCATTGTCTACTCGAATAGCTTTAGCTATGAGTTCCTTGAGCGTGTTAAGGCTAGATCCGCTTCTTATAAGTTCTATGTGTACAGTCGCTTTGAGACCTTATCAGTATATCCGCATCAAAGCGTTGTCGTCCCAATTGATCATTGTCTAGTACTGCTAGAATTCAGTCGTATAGTCGGCGGCAGATTTAACTTGTCGTAGTTTCTAGATTTTCTACTTAGCGATTACAGACTCCTTAAAGGGTAAGAATACTTCTCGCATCTTAGCTTTAAAAGCGTCCTAATCGTAGACGAGTTCCTAATTAGCTTTGTCCTTGATAGAGTTGTCTATGTAGCGACGGATAATTAGGGTAGCCTATTTCTCTGCGTCGCCGCGGAGAAAGGTAGTGGCCCAAATAACTATATCGTAGTCTTCGACTTTGTCGCCTTCCAAGTAGAAGTATCGGTTGACCTAGAGTAGCCATGTCTTAAGTTTAGCACAATCACTATGGTAGGTGTCGGGCTTATTACCTCGAACGTTGCTTCTCTCTATAGTCTAGGAATTGGTAGGGGTGTCTATTGCGGTATCACTTATCTTGAGGGTGTTTAAAGTGTGAAGGTTATCCTTAGATAACCTAAGAGTTAGTTCTTAGGGATAGAGTAAGTGCGATGGACAGGGTTAGTGTGATAGCATAATTAGTAGATTGATGTAATATCACGAGGGGGTTGTATAAGAACGAAGTATAATCCTTAGATTGAATACTAGAGTCTTGTACGAAGTTAAACACACTAAGCCGTAGGGGTTTAGTGTCTAAGCTATATACTAATAAGGGTTGCGCTCAGTACTAAGCGTGTGAGTGCTCGTTGATAAGCGATATAGTAGTTAGCCCCTATTATTAGCTGACTGGTCCTGCTCATTGCTAAGCACCCGTGACTAGACTAGCGCGTCCTGCTCACCACTAAGCAGTCACGTGACTACGGCGCGGTTGCTGTGCCGCAATCCTTTAACTGTGCCGCTTGATCCTCTAAAGTAATTACGCTTACCCCCGTCTCCTCCTAGGTGCAGATCGTAATAGTCTATCTCTTATCTATAAGGTAGCTAATAGGATAGTTTAATTAACCTAGATAGACGCTATTAATCTAGGAAAATACTTAGTCTTTTTTACCTTATCTCCCTCTAGCTAGAGTAATAATAATATAGGATTAGCTTAGTTAAAAGAGGTTTTTAAGTAAGAGACTAAATAATATACTTTAATAGGGTACTAATTACTACTCCTTAATAGCTATAGATCCTATATAACTATAGATTTTATTAATTATTATAATAATAATAATATCCTATTAGCTATATTTCTACCTTACGTAACCTATACGCTTTAACCCCTTAATATTAGGATATTTAAACCCCTTTTAAGTACTTATATAAACTAGTTAATAGTATACCTCTATAGTAGCTAGGGGTTACTTAATATAGTAAAAAGAGACTTTTTCTTACTCTTTTAGAGGGCTTAGAGTAGTACTTTTAAACCTTTAGTAATTAGAAAGTCCTTTAAAGTAATAGGTATATACCTACCTAACCCTAAGGTTATACTCTAAAAATTTTATAATAAGGTATTAGATTTAGATAAAAGCTTAACTTTAGTACTTAGTACTAAGGATTAGCTTAAATTAGAGTCTATATTATGCTATTTAGTTAAAGATTAGAGGGATAAAGATATTAAGAAGCTTTAATAAAGTTTATATTATATTACTACCTAAAATAGTATCCTTTATAGAGTCCTAAGCTATTAAGAAGAGGAGAGAAACTAAGAGGTATACTCTATAACTTAATAACCCTAAGGATTACTATAAAGGAGCTATTTTCTAGTTACTAAGACGTATTTAATAAGCTTAGGATAATAAGGTATTATAATAATAATAAGCTATATAACTATAACTTTAAAAAGCTAAGAGGGCGTAGGTAATAGAGTAATTATAACTTTATAAGCTTTAGGTATATTAGGAGAAGTATATTAAGTATAAGAGACTTTAGGAGGTTAGGAGGTAGTAGTAAGAAGATAAGATAGCTAAAAAATAGTATTAGAAAGTACTTTATAATACTAAAAAAGCTATATAATAAGCCTAAAAGGGTAAGCGTAAGGCTTTATAACCTTATAAGCTATCTATAAAGTGTTAAAAATATATTAGGGTTACTCTATCTTATATAAAAGCTATAACTACTACATTACTAACCCTATTATATAGTTACTACTCCTAGCTAATCTAGCCCCCTAAAAAATATTTTAAATAAGCTAAAACTTTCGTAAGGCTATATATAGTATAATCCTAGCTTTATATAATTTTATTATAACTTTTAGTAGCTCTACAGCTTTATTTTATTAAAAATATTAGGTTGTAGGGGGTGTTTATCGAGCGACCATGATCATCGAACGCACGGACACGGTAGTGGCGTGAGAAGGAATCGCTTTACACATGTAACATGCCGCTGACTTCCACCGACATTCGGACTACATGGAACGCTTGCTGATGCCTCAGGCATAGACCACCCAGATAGCCTTTGCATGATCGTCGACTTTTCTCGAAACACACCAGCCGCCAGCACTACCTTCGATCGTATACATCCTTCTTCCTCCTCCTCTCAGAACCCAAGCTCCTCCTTGGTGAAGACGGTGATACCCGCCTTTCAGGAGAAGGTGGCGGAAACTGGCGACGCGAACCGCTAGGTTGACCGACTCCCTCAGCCCTACTTCCCTTACCAGCATCTTCACATCTAATGCGAGGATGGGACCGACTACCGCAACCACTGCATACATGGGGAAATCGGCACTTGCTATCCGTGTCCCAGCTGTTTCCTTCGTTCCAGAAGTAACATGGTCTACCTCGTTTGCCTGGCGGTTTTTCAGTGTTCTCAGCGAAATCGAAACGAACTCGTTTGCGAGCGCGGTCGGGCGATGGTCCTGGTGATTGAGAAGCGGTCCTGCGGCGTGGGACCGACGGACGTTGTTGCGTGGATGGTCCTGCTTCTCGGGGTTTGTCGCGAGGACCAATACTGCGGGTATCTTGAGCGGTCGATCTGTGTGTCTGTGGTACAGTGGTGTCTGGAACACTCTTGGAACCCGATGGTTGTATGTTCGACTTTTCCTTGCGCTTCCGATAATCGACCCATGAAATACGTTTGCGTTCACCGTCCCCTGAATCTTCATTCGTGCCTGTATCTTCTTCCGCCTGCATTTTCTCCTTGCCTTTACCCTTGGACGTCATCTTTTCTTTATCCCCTTCCGCTCGCACTATCTCCTTTGCCTTGCCCTTCCTTTTAGACGCGCTCTTATCGACATTTCCAGCTGATTTTGCCTTCTTCTTCTTTCTGTCCTTGGACGCACTTTCTAGGTCTTTTCCTAGCTCTTCGCCCACTTCGCCTCCATCGCCACTCTCATCCCCTCGTTCTGTCACTCCTTCCTTTTCTTGGTCGTCGCCCGTAGTGTTTGGCGGAATAACTGCTGTTACAGTGACGGAATGCGCGACTTTGCTAGACGAGGGTTCGTCGGTTCGCACTTGCTCCTCAGCTACAGTCGATATGGCCACATCCGCAGGCTGAGTAGGTTGAGCCCACTGCGCCTTGCCGCCGGCAGTGTAGAAATATGTTGAATCATTCTCATCTCTAGCGCGGTACCAGCCTAGTGGAAGGACGGTGTATGACGCCGGCGGGATCGAGAATCGTGGTTCGCGGAAGAAGTGTGATCTTAATGTCCGTGATGATGATGGAGAACATGGATGCATGACACCGGCAGTGAGAGTGACTGCGCCGCCCCTTCGAAGGCCAGTCGCGTCTGACGATGACGATGCGCTATCGTCAGTGGCACGTGCCGTATGTCCGATTGAGCAAACTCTTTCCTGTCGCGGGCGCAATGCAACACGAGCGGCGAGCTCCCCAGAACGTCTCAGAGACATGAGCGCTACTTCTGGTGACGAGGAACGATCGCGATCGTGTGGCGATGGTGGTGGTGATGGGGAAGGTTTGTTTGTGTTGATTTCTACAAGAGGAAAGAGCTGGTTAGTATCGGAAATTGCGAGTGCGATGATATTCACTCACCTGGTGGCTGTTCAGACGGTAAGATGTGCCGTTCCTTTTTCTGATTCTCGCCAGTGATGCCACAACTATCTTTGCGCGAGATCGCGTATTCCTGTGATAGCGGCGAGTTCTGGTAAGTTCGCTGAGGTAGAAATAGCTTGCGGCCTCCGAAGGCTGACGGTCGTGATTCATTGTTTCCCATGCTGAAGCTACTGAGAAGCATTCAAGTATCGCATTGGCTGATTTCTATCGTGACGACAGTAAGCCTATAGAGACCGAAAAGAAGAGATGATTGTTTGGCAGCTTACATGCTTTTCAGTTTACTTTCTAGACGTGATTCTGAAGCGCGTAACAGATGTTTGTTTGCGTTGGTGGTGCACTGACCTTCATGCAACGAGCCGACGCAGCTGCAGTATCGTCGTTTCCATCGACGCCACACCGTCAGTCTATCCGCGTCACTTCAGTAAGGCGCTCTGCTCTTGATGGTAAGAGTCAGAAATTAATGCTCTTACGTGAACACTCGGCACGTGGTTTGCTTCTATGAAGTGTGTATCGAGTGTTATGCCGGAGGCGATGAGTAGTCCAGTCGGACTGCGTTGCGCCACGTTGTTTTGCCATGTCCACGACGACAAATCTGAATGATTCGGCGGCACGAAAATTGTTGTTGTAGCTCTGCTTGGAACCAAATCATGTTGCGCACTTTGTAATGGACGCGAAAGTGACAGTTGTGGCATCTTTTCTGAATGAATCAGGGGAGTCACGTGGTATGTAAAGCATCAGCAAAGCCGCACCAGAAGGAGGTGTAGAAGTATTAAACAGCCACATGAACACGCGAATTACGAGAAGAGTGAACTGTATTAATGTAAACGTACACCGTGAGAGTCGTCGCAGCTTTTGAGGCTCGACATCCTTCATCACACGCGAGCATCTTGCAATTCCGCACTCGTGATAGTCAAATTCTGGTACGTTACACAAAGCTAAGAGCATTCGATAATCATCATATTGTCGGCCTGGAGGCACAGCATATGCGTGTGTTACGACTGACGACAGGGGTACATGAAAGAGCGACCAGGCATCTGTAAAATGCCAATGATGGCTAGCAGGTGATGTATGCATCTAGAGATTAGCATACGCCCTTTTCCTCTAGTAGATTTTTAGTATCATCAGAAAAGCTCAGATTATCGGTGTTGATGCTTGACGCCTTCACTCCTGTCACGGACGCTGTGGGGCGGCTCGTCCGCTGATTGGCTACTTTCTACCCTCACCTTCCACCTTCTTTATTGAGCCCCAACGCTAGCTGTGCCAAGCCTCACCCAACATAAACCTCTCAACGTCATCAGACTCTCACATTCTCTTCTCCTCTCCGCCTACTTTCCAATGCGACAGCCAAAACACCCACCAGACGTGGCTCGTACAGGGCCGATGACGACTGTTATTCGTCGCTCGCTTCTCTTTGACATTTCCCACTCACTACACTTACCTCACCTTCACTCTCTATGCAATGCATCACGTGCGGAACCATTTCGACGGCAATGACACAGCTCTGTCAGCCAGGCCCTCGCGATTTCAGAAGTCTTTGTTTTTGAGACACAACCACCCGCGAATTCTGCTATCTTGCATAAGAAGGCTAGCACGTGGCGCCGAGTAAAGGTCACAACGAGTGGAGCATACCTATTATCAAGGAAATGCCCACTATTTCTATGAGTTTGTCCAAGTCGACTCAGAAGTGCCGCCATGACCGTCCCCAATTTTACTAGTTCATTTGTGAACGCACATGAGGATGAATTCGAGTTCAGAAACGTCTTTCCCTCATCGAATGGTCATCAGTGAGTTTCTTGGCCATCTCAGTGAGGAATTTGCAATTGCGTTCTGCCTTCTGCTATGAGATTATGCGGGATTCTAGTTGGAGACGATCCCCATTCATCGCTCACTGTTCCGTGCCTGAGATACCACCATCCTCATCACCGACCTATCTGCGGCAGCGTTACTCTACGCACCCTTCCACTAGAAGCCTGTCTCTTTACTCTCCACATCAACCTCTGATCCTGAGGATAGGTTTGTCGTCGTATACCACAACAATCTCCGACCAACCATTACCGTCAAACGTCAGCATGCCTCCCTTCCCCAAACCCTCCACCGAAGACGGGCGTTCAGTCACCTGGCTCCTCCAATCTTTCACCATCGGTAATGAGCAGAAGATTGCCAGTCCAACGAACATCTTCTTGGACCGCGCAAACGCCGAGTTCGGGTTCATCCAATACAACGCATCCAGCATCGCGTCCATACTCCGCTTTCCCGACACAGATGAACCCATGTACTTCCGAGCCAAAGGTGCGTGCGCATCAGCTTGGAGGGACAAGTGCAAGAAAGTCTGCATCCTCTTCCAGCATCTTCAGCTTGACTTGGAGTTTGCTTCGCCAGATCGCGCTCGTGGGTTCTTGAACATGTTGGAGGATATCGCGACGGCAGCAGGCAACCACTCCTTCTACAGCTATGAAGTTCCGCAAAAGATCGCATTCATGAAGGCCGACTTCGACATGGAACAGCATGGCTTCACCAGTCGGGCTCCACAGCCATGGCTCGCGGTTCCGACAGAGTCGTCCGAGTGGCCTCGCCTCCGCAAGACGGGCGAATGGTCAGACTTCACAATTTTCGCAGGAGGCAGTCAGTTCCTGGTCCATCGTGTCAAAGTTTGCAAAGAGTCGAACTACTTCAGAGCGCTGTGCAGCGGTGGCTTTTCAGAAACCGCACAGCAGTCCGTCAACTTGCCTGAATCAGCACAAATCGTGTCCACTCTGCTCGACGAGATGTACGGTGTGTACAACCCCACTACAGGCTCGCTCTTCACGAACTTTGTACCTCGCAAGGAGATCGAGAAAGAGCATATGATGAACCAACTTCTGCATCTCTTCATCGCCGCGGATAAGGTACGCCGTGCCATTCTCTGTCTTTCTCAGCCACGATACTGACTGATTTGGTAGTACAACCTCGAAGCCATCAAACGCCGGGCTGCAGAAGCCATCATCGACCGGCTTCCTTTCGTTGCTGACGCACTCATGATTGTCGACCTCGCTTCCTGTATCCACCACGAGCAATGCCCGGAGAACGATCGCGGTCTGCGTAAAGCCATCATCGAGTGTATTCGGACGAGGATGCCTGCTATACTGGAAGACGAGAGTGCGTGGAAGGATTTTTCAGAGAACAAGAACGTACTGAGGGCCTTTCATATGCATATGTGCGAAATGGACGAGAGTGGCGGTAATGCGGTCGCGGCTGGGGTTGGTACGATGACGCCGCCTGCTACGCCGAACATGATAGCGAGGCGGTGAGGATGGATGCGGTCTATGAGGCTTTGCATGTGGTAGGGATACACTAGTAGGAGAGGATCGAGGTAAGTTGATATGAGGATGAACGCTATATCAGGGCTGAGAGAAGTCTTCTTCTGGTCCAGCTTTGTGTATGGTCTGTCGCGTTATGTTGATGACGCTTCGACATGGGCCTGTGGCTTGAGCAGGACGTATGAGTAGAACTATACTGCAGAACCCGATATTTTGAGTTGAAGCAACCGTCTCGTGCGCAGTCATCTATCGCACAGTGAGCATCGCGTCGCTGTAGCTAAGGTCCGTGCCTAGAGTATATTCAAAGCTTTACAGCAACTAAGAGTCTTGGAAGCTTTGACTTCATTCTAGTGCGGAGTGAACTTGGTCGTTGTAGTAAAAGACTCGGGCGGGAGCACTGTAAGGCCTCGACCGATCTCAGCCAAAAAGAGACATAGAGCGCTCGGGGGTGCTAACGCATCTTGTTCTGCCGTGAGTTGTGATATTTACGTGAACAGCGGGTTATCTAACAACAAAAAAAGGAATGCAGGAGCCTCCGCACGGGAGACGTAAAGTAAGCGTACATGTTGTTAACTTGTTCGAGTGAGCTACAAGCTCACAGACGATGCGCTAGTCTCCCTCCGCCTGCGACTATTGGTCGACACTCTGCTAGTTTAACTTCATACTTGTACACCGTATATTCTGTAAGGCGGGTCCAGAAGCTGTATCAAACTTTAATCAACAGGTCTTCTTCTCTGGGAACTTGGCGGAGCGGTGTAGGCAAAGCATCGTCCGGAGCACTAAACGTGAGGACTCAGTATATAACACCAGCTGAAAGCCACCATCTTCGTCTACCAAGCGAATCCACCATCACTTTGGCACATCGAATCAGTACAACCGCCGCTTCACAAGAACCAACACATCTACTTTCTCCCGACCAAGATGTATAGCCCCCCCAAGTTCCTCAAATATCCTTCACTTACTCCCACAGACCCATCTCACAATGCGCTTCCTCTCCCTCGCGATCCTCATCTCCGGCGCCACTGCTTGCGCCCCGGCACCCCGGTGCTCCGCTCCCAACGGTCCCGACATTGCCGTCCAATCCAACGGCGTAAATGACCCCGAACACAGCCAATACAGAGTTACTGTAGCGTTCAAGGATGGAAAATATGGAGGCAATACTTGGGCCGGAATTGTCAATCATCTCCGCTGCAATATCATTGTTAAAATTTATTCACCGGCAGCGAATGATGCGTTGCAGTGCTGGGTAGTGAAGCCCGGGGAGCAGTGTAACCTCGACGTCTCGATTTCTGGACTCTGGTACCGTTCGTCTTGTTCGTCCTAAGGGTCTTCACACTAGTTGCTTGACGACGATCGTTGGTAGAGAAGAGGAAGGGGTTACGGGGACTATGGCGAATATGGCGAATATGACTAGGCCGTAATGTAATGGCCATGGAGCTATAATGAAATAGATTCGAAAAGCTCCCAAGCACAATACGTTCTATTCGAGAAACTGTGATTTTCTGCTTGTGTTGCGCTGACATTTTGATTTGTTGTTGTTCGGATTGTGATAGCTCTTGCCTCTTGGAGATTTCGCGTTATACACGTCCGCCTGTTCCGTCTGCTGGCGTCAATGGTGTCTTGAGATCTGGCAATTTCCTCGTTTCTCCCCTGCAGGCGAAAGGCTACAAAACTGCATTCAGCCTCGCATCATATCGCGATATGAGAAGCTCCTGGTCCACGGTACTATCAGCCTGACTGCTGATGGTTAGGTGGCAACGTGCCTCAGGCAAAGGCATACATGCTGCGCGTGTGTGTATGTGGAGGCTGAGCAACGGAGAATGATTTGCTTTTACCCCAGCCCCGCTCTCAAGCCCAAAAAGGATTAGTGCTTACCCCATGCAGCCTCGTACAACATCGGAAGGCTAGGCTTCCAGCTCCTTCAGCCCTCCACTCTAGAATGTGATCATGCACGCATCTGATCCTTTAAGCGATCTGCAGGCGTTTCTGATGCCTACTTGGCGCTGAGATCTTTTCAGGATGTGTTTCCTCTATCTTTCTGGGTTGCCCCGCGCTTCGTCTCCGCTCCGCCTTCCCATGCTTATACTCCCTCTACCAACATTTGATGCGTCACTGCAGATAGTCAGAACAAGATGCCGATTCAGCTCCTTGACTTCAGCGTTGGATGTGTGCTTGCTACAATTCTCTTCTTTCTTAGTGTCAAATTCGCGCCATCCTTCACGCGGGCTACGGATTACTCTAACTCCAGATCCTCGGCTCAGCAGTCACCTTCTACATTCTCGCCTTTCGATCCATACGAAAATTCTAGCTCTTTTACACATGCACCTCTGAAAGACCCGCGTCATTTCAGAATCCTGCATCTAAAAGGCTCCTCGCGTTGGAAGTCAGGAAATTGGAAGGACCAGATACTAAGTGGTACCCTGGTGGAGACCGCTCTCGATGATGTTCCGCGGTATCTCGCGTTATCCTATGTTTGGGGCGATCCCTCACCTAATGATGTCATTTTCATCGACAAACGACCGTTGAAGATAACGCGATCATGCGGAGTTGGACTACGACGAATGCTCAAAGGTGAGTCTGAGATAAAGATCTGGGTAGATGCGATCTGTATAAACCAAGCTGGTATGCACATCATGATCTTCGAATTCATTGCACTGATGGACATTTTAAGGCGACACACAGGCAGTCCAGGAAAGAAGCACACAAGTCGCTTTCATGGACGAGATTTATAGTAAAGCCGTACAGGTGAATGTGCACCTGGGCGAGGGAGACGAGAAGACTGATGAAGCGATGAAAGCAGCGAAAAGACTAGCAACTGCTTCTATGGCTGCATTGCAAGCAAAGAGAATTGGATTAGGAAAAGGCATAACGAAGAGAATATATGATGAGATCGCTGAGCAAGTCCTTCGTAAGCTATCCACCCCTGATCTGCTCAGAGGAACGGTGAATCGCATGAGCACTTCTTTTGAAAAAGCACTAGCGGTCTTTCGTGGCTCTTTACAGCAAAGTTACTGACATCGTCTAGAAAAGTCTCTAGATTTTCCACAGGGCAAACTCCAGCCTATATTCCGGTCACCCTGGTTCCGCAGAATTTGGGTCTTCCAAGAGGTTGTGTTAGCACAGAAAGTGGTCTTTTATTGCGGCAAATATTCGATAGCTTTTGGAGACCTAGCTCGTGCAGCAGATTTTGCATGTGTTCCATACTCGAAGCTAGACTTGCGAGCACACTGGTGGAGTCTTTATCTCGAGAATTATAGTTATTGCATCCATTGTCTCCGGCTACAAGAACAGGGAAAAGACACGCCGCTTGGCCATGATGACCTCTTAGCCATTTTCACCATGTTGGATACCACGAGACCGGAAGACAAGATCTATGGGATGTATGGATATGCAAAAAGGATGAAACTGGACTGGCCGATACCCGACTACACTAAATCTGTCGCTCAAATATATACCGAGTTTACAGTCGCTTCTTTCCGGCAGTCAAACAGCCTTTGGGTCATACTTATGGCCATAGGTCCAGCGAGCGTAGAATTCGGGTTGCCGTCTTGGGTGCCAGACTCCTCAGTGTCTGCAACCTATGAATCATCGAGACCGCCAAGGATAGTCATGACGCTTGTCGAGAACAAGCAATGTTCGGGGGCGACTCGATGCGACTGGACTTTGATGCCAGACGGAAGACGACTCGGAGTAAAGGGAAGAAGATTCGATTACATTGCCACTGCTAGCGAACCTTGGAAACTTAACACTGCCACTGCAGTACGCGGAGGTAAACAGTGCGACTCAGTCAAGACCATTTACGGTTTTCTAGACTGTATTAGCTCCTGGTTCGAAGTCGCTCTGCAACGGCGTATAATCCACAATAGCGACACGACTGTTGCAAACCGAGATGCAGCTGTCGCTGATCTTGCCTATCTCTTCACAAGATGGAAACTTTCAGCCACTATGCCTCCTGATGGATTCATGGAATATCTGGCCATGTTCACAAGTAGTGCCAACAAAAACGATGTGAATTCCTGCTCGTGTTTCATCGCTTCCAAAAACAAACAAGGCGTATTCGGGTTGACACCACCAATGCAGCAGTTTTTCGACTACATCTCCCAATTAGCGTGGAAGTTGGTCTTTCAGACAGCAGGAATCTCATGCCTGGGCATTAGTAATTATCATGCCAAGGCTGGAGATCTGTTGGTGGTGTTCTATGGCATGTCTTTACCATGTCTTATAAGGCCTTGCGCAGGCGGCTTTACCTACGTTGGTGCAGCTTATGTGGATGAGGTTACGAATGGCGAGTTTTGGAAAGCAGGATCAAGCGAGGATGACGAGTGGTTTACCTTGATATAGATCTCATTTTGGCCCTATACGAAGTCTTCATGTCATTTTGGAGGGACTACAATTGCATTGACGTCCACTTAAGCACTGTCTATCTCGGCGTGATCTACAAGAAGCTTTAGACATGACCATGTTGAACAACATGTAGAGAACCCCAGCGAATCAACACCAAAGCCATACAACTGACGGTTCCCCAAAGCACAACCTGATAATCACTGCTATATAAGACCCCTACGTGGATACAAGTTGGCGGAGAGCTTGTCCCAATCGTGTTTTTATCCGTAGGGTGCAGCTTGCGCTGCACAAATACTCTAGTGGCCGTTCAACTCAAATTCACAAGACCCCTACTAGTAAATCTCAACAATCTTAACGAACAGGTTCTCATAACCAAGAGAACAAGCAAGCAGGACGATGCCTCACTAGGGACTCAAAGGCGACTAGACACACTTGTGCAACATGCATATATATCTTGTTTGCAACGGGCACAATACGATTCAACAATGCCAAATCTATGGTTGGAAGCTATGATTCCAGATCCCAAACGCTAGATACCTATCCCATGATACATCCCGCTCCCATGAACTCCAAAAAACCCCATATATCATACACCAACACCAGCACACCGCACCAAACACTCCACCCCGCTCACCACGTCGTCTCCACGCTCGGATACTCCTCCTTACTAATCTTCAAATCATCAAAGACCGAATCATCACCATGCAAATGCTGCACCCTCAACTCATCCTCATGCTCCAACTTCTCAATCTCTTCTTTCGGCGTCTCCTTATCATGCTTCTGATCCTTGCTCGTCGGCTCCACACCACTCTCCATCTTCTCGCCAATCAGCAAAATCTGACAGTACTCGTAATCGAGATACTTTGGTTTCGCCTCGACCCACGCCAGACCACGAAATTCCTCGATGAACCTATCCTCGCAGCGTCAGTCAGTCAGTCATCAAGGCTCAAGGGGGAAGGAAGGAGAAACACATGGCGATAACAAGACTTCCGACTTACTCTTCAGGAAACCCAGGTTTCTGATCCAACTGCGCCGACGCCGGCCCCTTCCTCTCCGGATTCTTCACACTCACAATCCAACTGCCCTGGTCCCTAATCCCAAGATCATCCTGCACCTCGCCCATCTCCCTCGGAATCGTAACTGAATAAACCAAATGACATGTCCGATCTTCGGTCCGCGTAAGCGCATACACACCCTCCGCGACGGGCGCAACAGGTTCCGTCCTCCGCTTCCCTTGCGTCTTGGTCTCGTACTCGTTTGCGCCAAAGAACGTTTTTTTGAGTTGTTTGATGGAAGTATTTGCCTTCTCCACAAACGCCATGAAGCGGTCATTGTGGGATTTAGGAAACACCTTTTTCGGCAGCGCAAAGAGACGGATGTTGTTGGCGTCATCGGCGAGTGCACCGTCGCCTAGTTTCGCACCAGAGGGCATAGGTCGGAGGACAAAGAAGGTGCGTTGCAGGTCGCCGACGCTTTCTGAGTCTTCGATGCCGACGCGGTTGCGGGTGAAGAAGTAGATGATGCCTTTTTCGAGGATGTTGGAGGGCATTTGTTTGGCGCGCTGGGGGGAGGCTTGTATTGCGCCTTGGGTATCTGCGGCAGGCTCCTTGGATGCGGAGTCGTCTTGCTCTGGGCTGTTTTCTTGTGTAGTCTCGTCGGCCTTGGCAGCTTCAGTGTCTTCGTCCGTGTTCTGTTTCATCGTCAAAGGCTTCTCATCGTCACCAGTGACCAACGCCTTGTCGTCGCTCGCATCAACAAGGTCTTGGGCAGCCGCCGCTTCAGCCTGTTCTTCCGACTGCTCTTCTTGCTTCGTGTCCTCTGCGTCGTCGGAAGCGTCTTTTGTGTCGCTGTCTGACAACTTGCTTGCGTCGAGCGTCTCTTCAATCGTCGCCTGCTTCTTCGACGCCTTGCGATCGCGCTTCGGGGACGGCTCGACGTCTGGCTTGCGCTTGGTGCCGGCTGCGACGTTGTTGCCTTTTGCAGGACTGGAGGGGTTGTCAGAAGAGCGTGTTCCTGCCATTGTCGCTGGGTAGAAAATTGATGTAGACTGATGTGAATTGAGATGATGTGGTAAGAAAGGGCGCGAGAGATGAGTAGAGTAACACGGAGGCTGCTGTTTGCGGGCTGGAAGTTTGTCCAGGCGCGTCGCGTGAATGGTGACGTCAATGGCAGCGATTAGTTCATCGACGCGTCAGGAAGGCACGTGCAGCTTGAGCCATGATGCCGAAGCCACAATCGATAGTGTCAAACGGACTGGGAGCGCGTGGAATTGCGATGCGCACCCGTGTGCGTGATCACGCCATCTCGACTTTATATACAACCCTTTCTGACCTGCATCGGCATTCGCTTACTACCCAGTTGAGCTATACTGAGCCACTAGGAACTAGAATTGCTTCTCTTACTCGCGCCCTTTGAAAAAAGCTCCAATGCCTTCTGCGATGCCCTCTGGACTCGGCTTGTCTGCGCACACATCAGGCGTAAAGCCAAACTGCTGCCTTAGGTAATCGCGCGTAGTCGGACCGATGGTAGCTATCAGAATGTCCCTCTGGTCAGCAGCCGCATACTCAGCCTTGGCCTTTCCAGTCTCCGCGTCCAGAAGCCCCAGGCTCTCGAGCATCGCTTGGCAGCCGCTGGGAGAGAAGACAACGACCCATTGTCGTGTCGAGCCCTGTTGGGCGTTTCGCCGCCAGATGGTGGAGAAGTCGTGCTTGAACGACTGCATCTCGCCAGTCTCGTATATAACCACTTCATCTATTTTCGCTCTCTGCTTTGGATCCAGCTCTTCCGACTGCAGAGTCTTTGGTATTATATCCCGCCTCTTGTCGCCGACCATGAAGAGTATAGGCGGGTTCACGACATCCGGATGCAGCGCGTTGTAGTGCCTCAAGATGAAGGCCGCCAGGGCCTCGCCGTTGCCCGTCTCGTCACCCAAGATTGGGCACTTGAGGCCGAGTGATCGCAGCCCGCGGGCTGTAGCTGGACCTACCACGTACAGCGGCAGGCTCTGCGGAAGCAGGTCGTCGACATCGAGGGACCCGTCTCTGCGGATTTCCTCGACAACCTCGCTAAAGGCTTCGACTGCGCGCTGCGAGGTGAATATCAGCGCGCCGTAGGTGGCGAGGCCCTGCTGCGACGTTGGCACGAAGCCGCGGTTGAGGACATGTTGGCGCACATGATGCAGGGCCTCTCGCTTGAAGCGGTGCTCCAAGACGGGCACCAAGACGGGTGCATAGCGGCCGTTGTCGAGGGTGAGGAACAGCTCCTCGTACGCATCCTTGGGGACTGACTTTGTCTTGAGCAGCAGAATGGGAATCTTGGTGTTACCCCGCGACTGCTCCGCCATTGTGTGGTCTGGAGTTTGCATGTTCGCGGCCCAAGTGGCAGCTGCAGTCGATGGATGGAGACTGCGGGCGGCTTAGTGCCGCCCGCTAAAGGTCGGGAAAAGTTGCCAGGATGTTCGCCCGTGGTTCACTCGACATTCTCGAATTTGATAGTTGTCCTCCCACCGACCGCCCTCCGCCCGCCCACATTCACTTTTCGGCGGTCTACAAAGGTCTCGCAGATCTTTCCCCTCCCCTTCCCCCCACCGCTGCAAATCCCCAGTCAAGGCCTCAACCCAATTGACTGCACAGCAACCATGGCCGACGCTGCAACACCGCCCGCCGCCCCGGCCACGCCCGCCAACGGCTCTGCTGCCCCCAAGGAAAAGCAGCAGATTGTCAAGCCCGACAAGCCCGACGAGGACAAGTACAAGGAGGAGCTCGCCAAGCTGGAGAAGGAGCACGCCGCCGCCCAGGAGAAGCTGGTGAGTGCGGGTGCGGGTGCGGGTGCAATGCGCCATGGAAAATTACTGACGACCCCCAGAACGCGTGCAAGGCCAAGCTCGACCTCGCCAAGCCCAACAACAAGGACTCGCCCAACGCGAAGCGCCAGCAGGAGCTCAAGACGGAGCTCAATGCCATCCGCCAGTCGCAGCAGGGCAACAAGTCGGGCCGCAACGCCATCTTCGAGAAGATCAAGAAGCTCGACGAGCAGCTTAAGCAGCAGCTCAACGAGCTCAAGACGGCCAAGGCCAAGTCCAACTACAAGTCGGCCGAGGATGTCGACCAGGAGATTGCCCGCCTGCAGAAGCAGGTCGACACGGGCATGATGAAGCTCGTCGACGAGAAGAAGGCCCTGGCCGAGATCAGCGCGCTCAACAAGGCCAAGAAGAACTTCTCGGGCTTCGACAGCCAGCAGAAGAAGATTGACGACATCAAGGCCCAGATCGCCGAGCAGAAGAAGCTGCTCGACGACCCCGAGAACAAGGCCCTCAGCGACAAGTACACCAAGCTGCAGACGGAGCTCGACGGCCTCAAGGCCGAGCAGGACGAGGCCTTCAAGAACCTGCGGTCGCTGCGCGAGGAGACGGACAAGGCGCGCGCGGTGCAGCAGGAAAAGTACCAGGCCCGCAAGGAGCTCAAGGACAACTACTTCCAGCAGCTGCGCGCATTCAAGGACTACGAGTTCCAGGCCCGCAAGATCCGCAACGAGAAGCGCCGTCTGGAGCAGCTGCAGTACGTGGCCAGCAAGCGCAAGGAGACGGCCGCCAAGCGTCTCGACGAGGCCAGCGCGCCTGCGTACGGCGACGAGATTATCGCCTGCGAGGGCCTGATCCGCCACTTCGACCCCTCTGCGCTCCCGCCCAAGGAGACGACCGCCGCCAGCAAGTTTGCCGCCTCGGCCCAGCGCACCGTCGACGACTCGGGCCTCAAGGGCACCCGCATATCGAAAAAGGACACCGAGGAGGAGAGCTACTTTGCCGGCACCGGTGGAAAGAAGGGCAAGAAGGGCAAGAAGGGCGGCGCGGCTGCTGCTCCTGGCAAGTTCAACCTCAACATTGGCATCATCGAGGAGCTGGCCAAGGTCGGCGTCGACCCCCCGTCCAACCAGGAGGAAGTCCCTGCCACCGTTGAGAAGCTCCAGGCTAAGCTCAAGCACTGGAAAGAGGACCAGGACCGCCAGACCAAGGAGGTAAGTCACCATGTATCCGCCTGCTAGGGCTCTGCTGACTGTCTATAGAACATCGCCAAGGCGCAAAAGGAGATTGACCGTCTCGAGGCCGAGGAGGCCGAGGAAGACGCTGCAAACGGCAGCACAGACGCCGCCCGCAAGCCCGCGCAGAAGAACCAAGCCGTCAACGGCAGCGCTTCTGCCGAGGCCGAGCACAACCAGGAAAAGGACGCCGCGGCCGACGCTGCCGATGAGCTCAAGAAGGCGTCGATTGAGGACAAGGAGACTGCTGCCGACGCATAGAGGGCGCGCGTTGTCACGACTTGTCGCTAGAGGTCTTGGCCTCTCGGAACTTTGGGTCATATATCCGGGACATTTGCATTTGCTTATTCTGGAATCTAGCCCACATCTTCATTTCTGGCTTGGAATCGGTGTATTCTCTGCTATTGTTCACGGGATACCAGCATGGCATTGGACGGGGTCACGGAGTGGGGTATGACGGATGTTTTCTCTGTTAGATGCGCAAGCAGATGTAGAGGGATATCACCATCTTATTCTTAACGTTGTTGTTATGCCCAGGCTGTTGTCCAGCATAGTGTGTACCACTCCGCCATGAGAACTTGGTTCTTAGCTTGGACAAGCATGACATGACGCAAGACCCTGAGCTACCTGCTAGACCACCCGTAAAACGAGCGCCGGGTGACACCAAATGAGGCTACCCCACATGGTGGGGTGGATGAATGTGGTTCCAATGCGCGCAGCGCTACGCATGACATCATCAGGGCAAACTCCATATTAGTACAAAGTCGCGCCATATCCTCCTGTTCTCTCTCACACAAACTGCCTACTACCAAACCACTCATAACAAGGTATGCTCCAGCCTCGTCTCCTTTCTCATTGCATCGCAAGGACAGCGCAGAGACGTCTGCCTCGGACATTGTGCTGCGTACCGTCGCTGACGCCATCTACGCAGCTACTACCTCGACACCACCACCACTACACCAATACCCCTCAACGCACATTCTCCACAACAACGTCCAACATGTCTGGCTTCAGCAACGCAGACACGGGCTCCAAGACCGCGGACCCCTACACGCAAAAGAACCTCGAGGAGCCCTCTCTCAAGGAGAAATGCGAGGACCTGCTCAACTTTGTCGACAAGACCAAGTTCTGTCTGCTAACCACACAGGTCGCTGACAGCGATCTGCTTGCCTCCCGTGCCATGGCGCTCGCCGCAAAGGTATATCCCCTTTCACCCACTCATTCACCTATCCATCCACCCACTGCAACAGGTCGCTAATACATGTATGAATACAGGAGGGCCACGGCTTCGACCTCTTGTTCCACACCAACACCGAGTCTGGTAAGACGGACGATCTCAAGGAGCACAAGTCGGTTAACATTGGCTTCATCAACAACTCGGGCGAGTGGGCGTCGATCTCGGGACACGCGTCCATCGAGACGGATCGCGAGGTTGTGAGGAAACACTATTCGCCAGCGCTCAAGGCTTGGATTGGGGATCTGGGGGATGGAAAGCATGATGGTGGACCAGAGGATCCGCGGATCGGTAAGTGGAATACTCTACAGGAACTGTGTGTGGGGATGCGTGGACTGACTGACCGTGTTTTTTTGTAGGTATCATTCGTGTCAAGGCGAGCACGGCGCAGTATGCTGTGTCCAAGCGAACACAGATTGGTGGTCTCGTCGAGCTGGCAAAGGGTATTGCGACGGGCGAGGCGCCGAGCGTGAATAAGTTGAGGCATCTTGATGAGGCGGAGATTCAGCAGTACAGGTCGCAGTAAATGGCAAGCTCTTGGGAGATTTGTTTCAATTCACAATCACCATGGTCGCTAATGCTGCGAGAAGAGCGGCAAGATAGCTTGATGACGATTGATGGAACAGTAAAGAATCATAATAATTACTAGATTTGGCTGTGATGATACTTGGATCTGCTGTCGACATTGCAGAGTGAAGCTGTCTGTGGCAGGGGAGTGCGTTGGAGCTGTGATCTACATGACGTCACCACGGCGCGACATTCCGAGGTCGCGTCTCACACCTGCATCCGCGACATCCTTCACCCGACACAGCTCTTTCCTCTGAATAAGCCTCCCACCACACCCCTCAATCCCATCACCGCCTCTCCGAAAATGGAAGACCCAGGTACGTCCCCTCCATCCACGCGACTGACGCGTCCAATGCGCTTCTTTCCATAGCAGTCCCACCACTCCTCCATTCATCCAACTATCCAACTAACATCCCCTCCCAGTCCAAGAAATCCCCACCGTCATCCACCTCCTCACACAATCCCCACCGTCGCTGCAACGCGCCACCATTGAAAAATATTTTACCCCCGACGCCGCCTTTTCGCACCCATTTTGCCGCACGTGGAGCCGTCCGAATTCGAGATGGCTGGTGCAGCGCACGTATCGGTGGTACAAGATTATGAGTCCGAGGATTGATTTGACGGTGCAGAGTGTTGGTATGTATTGGCCTCTCCGTGTGGCGGTTTGAAGTTGGGGGTGTATGTGTGACTAATGAGGAGGAATAGCGTTTGACGAAAAGAATCTAATTCTTTATGTTACGATATTTCAAATCTTTCGGATCTGGGCGGTGCCATTTTATTACGCGCCCGTGAGACTTACGACGGTTTTGTATTTGCGCCGCTCGGGTGCGCCGCCGTCGTACGCGGATATCGCGTCCTCTCCCTCTCCATCTACCTCCACCTCCGCGGAAACGAAACCTAAACCAAACCACTCCCTCCTCGCGGACCTGACCTCGCAAAAGCCAAATCCACCGTCCACTACCGCCACATCTTCAAAACCTCTCTATTATATCGCCAAACAAGACGATCTATATCAAGTCGACCAATGGATTCGATTCATTGCGCCGGGCGCGTGGATGTTGATATGGTTGTGGCAGGTGTGGGCGACTGTGTTTTGTGTGG
Source organism: Alternaria dauci (assembly GCF_042100115.1). Taxonomy (NCBI): domain Eukaryota; kingdom Fungi; phylum Ascomycota; class Dothideomycetes; order Pleosporales; family Pleosporaceae; genus Alternaria; species Alternaria dauci. Next base: position 189,282 of record NC_091278.1, read on the forward strand.
CGGGCACGGTGCTGTTGTGGCCTGTGACGTGGGTGGAAGAGAATTGGGGGTGGGGGAGTGTTGGGGTAGAGAAAGGAGGGAAGATGCGAGTAGAAGGGGAGAAGACGGGGGGTATGGGGAAAGAGGTTAATGGGGATGGGCTATCAAAGGAAGAAGTGGTGAGCAGGAGTGGGGCGCGGGGGAGGGTTGTTGGGTGAGTGGAGGGGTGTGGTAGTGGGTCATGGGGTGGGGATGTGCTTGTGGTAGCTATATGTAATATGGGCGATGTGTATAGGAATTGGACTTGATGCTGATTCTCACGCCCTCGGCCGATTGCCTGATATGCTGCTGTGAGTTCTGGAATGTATGAAAAGCGAGAAGTCAGGATAGGAAATAATGGGCATCTGCGTTGTGACTTCTTGGCCACGACGTTACGTGTGAGAGAATGAGAATGTTAATGTCGTTTGGTCTACTTTGTACGTGTGTTCATGCGATATTGCAAAGGGCTAGGATTTGGTTTGAGTTGGATGGATTATGAAGACATGTTTGCTATGGCCTAACATACCCCAGGCCCTAGCAATGCCAAAGGCGGCATGTTTGTTCTCTATAGTACCTAGGTCGTATGAAACCTAGTAGTACGCTATCAAATGGGTGTAGTACAACCAGTGATGGGTATAGGTTAGGTTGATGTCTTACAGATTCTGCCTAACCCTTACTTAGCTACATCTAGGATGTACCTGTAAGTCGGCGATGAATTCACCGAACTTCCATACCCATTGCAGAACCCGCAATTACTGAGCTAGACCGAATCAAGTCTAGGCGCTGACATGCTTCTACAAATCTACCAATGCACACGCAGTGTGCGCCAACGTGTGAATCATGTACCTCATTTGACTTACCCTGCATATGCTGTTGGCTAGCGGCACGGTTTGTGTAAGCAATACACAGGGCACCGTGCTCCCCAATATGCCCCTCCTTCCCTCATCTTCCACTCCTCTTTCTTGTGCGAAACTCACCATGGAGAATATCCACGACAAGCTTCGCAAGTGCCAGCCTATTGTCGAAGACCTACTTAAGATAAGCGGCTCCCCCGGATTCGCCATTGGTGCGTACCAGCATGGCAAGATTGTTCATGAAGACTACTACGGCCTACGCGACGTCGAAAAAAAGCTTCCAGTCAACAGAGACACGATTTTCCATGTCGCTTCGTTGACCAAAGCTATAACTGCTGCAGGTGTTGGCATTCTGGTTGACCGTGGCGATCTAGATTGGAGCACACCAGTGGAAGATATCCTGCCTTTCTTCAAGGACAACACTGCCGAGAAATCGAAACTGACGGTATCAGATTTCCTGAGCCATAGGACAGGAATCACGTGGGGAGACGCTCTCTACCTGCAGTCGAACAACAACCTCATGCTGTCGAAAAGCGAAAGCATGAGAACATTTCAGTACCTACCGACAGTAGCAGCTCCACGTAGTCGACTTCTCTACAACAACCACGCATACAATATTCCAGGGTTGGTCATCGAAGAATTGGCTAAACAGCCTTACGGTGAATTCCTTCAGGATAACATCTTCGGCCCTTTGAATATGGCTCGCACCTTCACCAGGAATCCAGACGATCCCAACGTGGCGGTACCATACAAAATATTGAGCAATGGAACTTCTTTCCAGATCCTATTCTCCGAAGCATCGTCTGACACAATCATGTTATCTGCTGTCTCTGTGCGCACGACCATGGCTGACATACTGCACCTGTATGGAGCTATGCTCGAAAAGCTCAGCGCCTTGATTCCCCGTGAAAGACCACACAATGCAAGAGATGCGGATGTCCCAAGCAGATGTCATGGCGTCGTCATGGCGTCTGGCCCTGATTCCACAGACAGCGGCCCTGGCACTACCAATCCAATCAAACAAGTCAACCAACTATTCCGTCCACACATCGCGAAGAATGCCGACACGTTGTACGAACAAATGGTTGCTCTTGGATGGATGCGGACGTAGCTTCCCGGAAGGCTTGATTTCGGGTGGAACTCATCAAATGTATTGGCAATGCCACTCTTCGGGCAAGGGTACCCTGAGAAATTAGCACTCTGGCACGGCGGGAATATGCCTGGTACCACGGTGGCTGCGATACTATTACCAGAAACTCAGACCGCAGTCGTTGTCATGCAGAACTCGCTGGGCCTATGTGACGCTGCTGATCTGACTGCTCAACTGCTCTTGGACTGCCTCTTCCTTGAGGAACCACAGTACGACTACGTATCTTTGGCTGAAGAAGCGACAAAGAACGGTTTGGCGAGGATGGAAAAGGTTGCAGAACAGCTGGAGGATGAGCGAGAACATGGGACTAATCACAGGCCTTTTGATGAGTATACTAGTGTCTACGAAAATGCAATCAAGACCTAGATCATCCAAGTTGGACTCGATAGTTTCGGAGGTCAATTCTTGAGATTCCAAGGGCGTTTGGACGAGGAGTACGCACTGCGACACTACCACTATGACGTGTTTGCGTGGAATCTGTCTTACGATGAAACCGTCAAAAGAGCACAATACTGCAGGCCGTATACCTTTTACCGATTTCATTTCGAGGCGCAGGATGATCTTATCTCCTTCTTGAGGTGGTATCATGATCCCAATATTGCGAAGGGAGAGGTTTTCGTAAGACGCAGAGATCATGTGTAAAACCAACCATTAGATTACATGACGCGACTTCTGTTATCTACAGTCGAACAACAGCATCATGTTATGGCAAGCGACAGCTCTAACTCATTCCAGTACGCATCCTCGGCGTCAGCACTATTTGGTAGTGTTTCTACAAATATCAATTGTTCTACAGAAAAATAGGAAACCTTTGCATCTATAGTGCCTAGCGGTTTAGTTGGGGTCGTAATACAGCCTCGTAAGTCTTATCTTGATCAGACCATCTCCAGCCTCCAATAGCATGCAACGCGCAAGCAAATCGGAAGTGTTGCACGAGGCGCCACCACCCACAGCCTACTTCACAAGCAATATCTAGTCTGCTGCGCATTCATTTTTGGATCATTCAGAGTCCTCTACCTACACATGGTAAGGCAGATTGCTATTTTTACCTTCTGTCCATCTGCACTTGGAAGTAAGTGGTTACCTCCTGGTCCATATGAGCAGATCTCCACTCAGAGCATAGGGAGATTGAACACACAATGAGGGCGCATGAACATCTCGATCGCTAGGATAAATGATTGGAGCAATGATCTGGCGTGCAAGGAAAAGTCTGGGTCGTCGCTCAGCTGATGCATGTCGACGCATGCGTGCTAGCAATAGGATGTGGCTTACCAGCTGAGCCTTGTTGGTGGGGTACAATAGTTCAGCGGAGACGTACGAAAGAAGCGCATACATCTTATAACACCTACATTCATTTGCAGTAATCTTGCTGAAAGCTGTCACCCACCGATAGTCATTTTCTCCTTTGCGCAACTCGAACAGCCGGCTTACAGGCCGATGACCACCCTCTATGAACAACTCGACACGATATGATTTCACCGAGCTCAACCAGTTGGACTACGAGGATTACAATTGCAGTAGCGTTATAAACATTTGGAATTACTTCCAATACAAAAACACAGGGGAGGCTAGATATAATATCGGATATGATAACGAGGAGGGCGTCTATCATTCCATTATGCAGGGTTTCGAGGCTGTCCAAAACGGTTCCCTGGAAGCTCCAACGATGGACGAAGACTTTTGGAACTGGGCTGTCAACCGTGGAAGTCTTCAATATGATGTCTTGAATATGGGCTGGAATAATTGCTCCGAAAAGATGTGCGAAGCTCTCGGCTGGGAGGGTAGTCCTGACATTGCTGGAGTCGGTGTAAGTATCATCCTCGTGATACTCACTTCAAGACCACCATGTGCTAATCGACTTAGATGCTGGCTACGTACATAATACAGGCTGTTCTGATCACGGTCTACATTGCCGGAATACTCACGACCGACCTCAACCAACGATCGAATCGACCAGGGATGTGGCCACCGCTCTCACGCATCCTATGCGCAGTACTCGACACAACTCGCGAATTTCTTTCGACATCAGCAATATTCTCGCTTGCCTTGTTGGTCGCATCCGTGTGTTCGGTTACCCAAGAGGAGGCGTTCGAAAGTTCAACAACATGGATACTTTTGCTGGTCATACCTTTATACTCAGTCCTCGCAGTATTAGTGCTACATCTTGCAGCATGGGAGATGCTTCAAAGATACAAGGGGCGAGTATTGGTGCTACTGATCATAGACGTCATGGTCATCGTTCTAGCCGCACGCAGTTCGATCGCTTATAACGGCGGAGCCTATGGATGGGGTTGGAAAGATTTTGATCCATCATATGAAGAAAGTCCATGTCTGAAGGTCACTTCATTCAATAGTATGGCAATCTTCTTCTGGACTGTCGCTGGATTCTTGTGTCTCGGTGTTACAACATATCTCGTCGATTTCCTTTTTTCTCTGGCCCGGAATCGACCTGGACTATTGGAACGACTCCCAGGCATGATAAGATGGGCAATAATCAGTGTGGGTTTGTGCGCCATGTGGTATCTCATCGCTTGGTTCGTGAAGTTGACCCTCGACATACGATCTCGCGCCGGAGAGAACAACGCGGACAACCGATGGACATTTGGACAGGTGCTGGCGCTTTCCACATGGTCAGTATCAGATTTTCGGAACTCGTGTGACTCATATACTAACTTGTGTCAATCGGCAGGGTCCCTTTCCTGATAGAATTTGGGTATAACATATGGGAAGGGCCAAAGAAAGCAAACGAAGCGCATTCGAATTATCCATCCAAGTCGGTCTTACAGGATTCCTTTGCAATGCGAGCACCAGGAGGAGACGAAGAAAGAGGCAGATTTGCATTGCTCGAGTGAGTGCCACATAGGGTACCTTGCTGTGAACAATTTCTTCCATAATCCTTTTGGTCTTAGTAATGCAATAGACACTTTTGTATCCGGACTTGCCGTGAGTCTCAACGATCTGAACGAACAGGGTCTTTCAAATGAGAGAATTCGCAAGCAACAGAATGCTGGCCGTGAGTCGTCACACCTGGTGGTAACTCAGTAATGTCAACGCTAACATTGGCAAAGCAACGAAGAAGCTCCCAGCGCCAAACACTACCTCCCAGGTGCCCCAGAAAAGCTTGCCCCCAGCTACCACACAAAGGAGAATACCGATGAATACGAAGAAGCATCTGACAAAATCCCACATAGTTTCGACATATAGTCCATGCAGTTCAACGTATCTACTCTGTGGTCGAGGCTGTAGCGGTCGGGGTGACTAAGATGGCAGAAATATCTTGCTTGATGGTGTTGATGTTAGCAGGGTTTTACATTGTGTTCAACCGGGACCTACCTGTATTGATGGATGAAGCAGTGTCCCTCAAAGCCGTTGAGTATATCTTGAGAACGGGCACCAGCTGGGTTGAGAAAGTAAGAGGAAAGGAAAGGCGCAGTTTCAATCCACTGGGGCTGATCGTTGCAAGTTTCCCATATGAAAAATGGGCAGGCTGTTTCACTGTTTGTTGAATCGTAGACTGGACAACCACTGTTTCGATGTTGCTATCCCCCTGAGCTGTCGCGATAGCAATCCCATGGATCATCACTATAGTCGAGGTTGGTCGTGATATCAATGGTCGTCATGGCTTTTTCTCGCTGCTCAGAATATATTTTTCCAGGGCTAGCCAGGTCCAAAGGTTTAGCGAAAGCTAGGAATCTCGTGGAAGAACGGCTGATTATCCGAAACTGTACTTGACGTCAGTATAGATACGCATGCTACGGTATGGCTGGAACATACAGTGACAGGTTTGAGTCTACTGAATTTTCGAAAACAGAACCACCTTCGCAAGAAGCCAATTTGTTTAGCGTACTGTTTTGCCAATGAAGCGAAGATCTCATCTTCATTCTTGGGATCGGCAATTGGAACGTCCACAACACAAGTAGGACATCTTTCAGAGTCTTCCGACCCCCAAAGCAAGAACACACAGCTTGCACCATCTTTTTTGTCAGCTTCCTTTTGGAAGTAGGTGAAAATGTCATCTTCAGGCCGCTCTGACGGCTTTGGCGATATGTCGTGCATGCGCCCCGGCTGTCTGTTCTCGGGAATCTTTAGGCCATGGTTGGAAGCAATCTGGATTCCAGTCGCTTCCGTCGCAACGTCTTTTGTGCTGGCCCTGGCGAGAGCTCTAGGCGGCGGTGCCGGAGGTTTTGCAAACAACGGTAACATGATATGGATTGAAGTGAATAATGTCGACTGAAGACGACAACGGAGAAGAGTGGCTCATATCTGTAAAGCCACAACACTGCAACTTGTGCAAACGACAACTAGGCAACACTACGCCTCATAACTACCTGCATGTTCCAATGCGAGGGATCAAGGCAGACAAGCAGAAATGCTTTTCATTTCCTACTTTGCATACGAGGCTGAAGACAGTGCCTGTTTGTGGCGAAGCAAGGCTGATATTGCCATGACCTGCCGCAACCTTGTTCATAACATTCGTCAGAAGTGCTAGACAGAGCTCTCAAATTGCAGTGATGCCGAATGGGAAAGTCTGATACGCGTTGTAAGATTTGCATGCTACCGAAACGCCGAAGACGTCATGCACAGCTGACTTGTCTGAGAATCTGCTCGCCTCAGGTATTCGAAACCCGGCGTGGAGATGTTCAGGTTTGAGATGTAGAGCCTGACATTTGTCTGGATCCCCAGCGCGGGGAACGGTTAAGTTGCGAAACGCGTGGAGTGGACTCTGAGTGGAGTGAGCCGGAAGGGCTCACCTCGACGATCCTGGTCGGTGTTGCAGTAGCTTGTTGACGTGGCAGCAACTGAGCAGCGACTGCACGGCGGAGGATGCGGGATCACGGTCCTCCCACGAAGCAATAACAAAAATGGTTCACCACTGGACAGAACTCAGCCTCGAATGCACTATCGCGACGCGGATCGACGGATTCAGCGGATGGCGGAGGCGTCGAGGGAGGAGGGCGAGCGGTGATAGGACCCACATTGTGGGGTATCGTCGCTTGACGGGCTTGTCGCAACGTCATTGGGTAGCAGCGCGGCACTTCCGGTCCACTCCCGGTCGACAGCCAACGTTGACTGCATATGCACGGCGTGGCTGGCCTGGCTGAATTTCCTCGTCGTTGCTTCTTCGAGTTCACCATGCATTCTCCTCGTCTTCCGTGTACCGCAGTGCCATGATGATGGCGCACGCCAGCTGTGACGTTCCCCAGGCCTTGAGGCGTACCACGACATGCACCGTTTGCTTGCGTTGCCCTTTTCAGCTTCTCTCGTCGCACTGCGTGTGCTTGTAATCGCTTCAGCATGCAAGGAATCGCACATCGCGTCACAGTCTATATTCACTCTCCTCACACCATCGCCATCCCCGCACCAGGCCTTTGCCGCCAATATCAGTTTCATTGACGCAATCTCCGCTCTGCTGACAGCAGCTGTGCCCTGTGACCTCTACATAGCATGGTGGGTAGCCAACATAAACACGCTCTTTGCCTCTCTGTCCTTGTCCCGAACTGCCAGATTGCTTTTGGAACTGACGCGGAACCTTCCATACATAGTCGGACCACACAGCACCCTTAGAGGGCTCTGACTCACCCTCCCGACAGCGCAGTCCTACACCAGGCGACCCTACATACCACTACGAAAGCCTCAATGACATAGGCAAGAGCTCTGCTGCTAGTGCACCCTACACCAGACGTCGTCCATCTCGCACCAGCTCGGGCTCGAAAGGCACCCCACCTTCGGCCTCACCGCCACGCGGAGACGACCATGACGAGAGCGAACAGCGGAACAGACCGCCTCGCACAACGCTGAAGAAGCTCTTGAGACGCGACTCGCACCACGTTGATACGGCATCGACGTCACAAGGCAACCAGGAAGAGTTGGATGAGGAGGGGAGCACCATTGGCTACATGCCAAGGCTCGGCCAGATAAGAGAGAGTAAGAGCAAGGTCAGCACACGAACAAGACGGCGGGGAAGGTCTGTTGTCAGCTCCCCAGCCGATGCTCGGGTCCTCCGTCGCCGGCACACAGGCGACAACTCAGTGAAACGCTCGCACGCACGTGACAAACGTAGTTCTTTGCAGCGGCATGCTGGGGACATGGCCAACGTGTCAGACCCCTCCCTGGTCTCGAGTGTGACGCAACAATCAGATGTCTCGAGCGGCAGCAACTCGACAGCATTGCAGAGGCCGTATAGCGGTTATAGCAACGTCGTCCAGTATCTAGAGCCTGATGAAAGCCATAGTCCGTCTGCATCAACCACCGTAGAGAGTCCGGCTCCACACAGTATCAACGCCACCCAGCCTGCAGTCTTCCAATATCTTCAATCTAGCGACGAAACGACCGAGAACTTTTCGCCTACGCCCACCGACCTTCAAGCCATGCCTCCTTCCATCATTGCCTCGTCGTCTTCTTCGTCATCAAGTGACACCCAACACGACGACGGTCGGTCGTCTGTAGCAGCAGACTCGCAACACACCATCGACTCCCCCATGACCTCACCAGCCTCAACACGGAGATCTTTCCAAACATCATCACACCTCCCCAACCAGGAATTCCGCAAGTTCAAGAAGCCGTTGTACGCTAGCAGCTTCGTGCATGGCCCTGGGGACGAAGCTGAAGGCACCCAGGAAGAAGGCAGTGACGAGAGTGGCAGTGGCTCAGAAAGCGAGGAGGAAGTGAATCACAAGAACCAGATACCTGGCAACCATGCCACGGTGACCATGCCTCCCCGGGCTCCGTCGACAGGTTCTCACCAAAGCGATCCACACGCCAGCCGTCTCAAACAACAGGAGCGCGAACTAGCAAACCACATCCTCCAAGCCCCAGAGCCATATCAAAACTACCAATACGGCGCAGACCAACCCACGTACAACTATCCACCAATGCCAATGTACAATCCACAAGGCTACTCCAGCGCATCTCCCGCAGCAATGAACGCAGCCACCAGCTCAGCACCCGGCTGGCCACCCATGGCCTCCTTCCCAGCCCCACTAGCCATTGGCTACGCGCCTCACCAATCCCCAGAAACGGCACACGCGCATCCCCTGTCGACAATACGACCCCCTGACAACATGAGTATGATCCAGCAGCAGCACATGCCCCCTCCCTTTTCCCCACACGCTACCCACCCGCCGCTATACCAACACCACGCATCGCCATCCAATAGCCAAACCAAATCAACGGTAATCGGCTACGAACTGCTCGCCACCGAGCTCAGCAGATCAACTGCATCACGTCGGAGCGGCGGCGGTGGCAGTGGGAAAAAGAAGCGTGGCCTCGTGCCCATGTACAGGAAATTCGAGCACCTGAATCACCGCGTGTTGTTGCATTTACAAGACGAGACGAGCGAGCTGGAACAAGAGTTGCGCAATCTAGATGAATGTATCGCACAGAGCACACCGCGCGACGCAGACGGGTATGTGTTTCCGGCGTCGAGGCGCGGAGACGCGCGGTATGGCGGGGACTTGCATTTCAAGCGGACGGAGCTGCTGGGGCGGATTTACCAGAAGCTAGAGCAGTATAGTAAGTTTGTCGTGGCGTGTGAACTAGATCGAGGTGTGGCGTAGTGGATGGTCCCCTGCTGCTGCTACGACCAGCTGATTGTTCCCTTTGCTGACTCGGGTTCTGACTACGTGTAGACAAGGCGTTGGCGTCGTTTAACCAGGTATCGATAAGCCTTGAGCGGCCTTCTCAACAGGCTATCCACGACTACCGCGAGTGGATGGACGCACACGAGCCAATCGACGAGACGGAATCAGCATTCCTAGAACGAGACGACGACTTGGTCACGATCGGTAGTGGTAATAGTAGTGGTAGTAGTAGTGCACGCAAGCCTGCTACTACTACTGCAGTACCGACGCCTCCTCCAGCTCCTAGTACAGCAACGGCGGCAACCGGACAACCAGACGCGTCCCCTCGATCCACGGCGCCACCAGCGATTACCTTGCCACTACTCGCCGTGCTACCCCTCGTGGCGTTTGCGATTGTGCCGACGCTACTCGGACGCGTCGTTGTTATCCTGGGAGCGATTTGCGTGCTGGGGAAGATGGTTAGGGAGACGCCGGTGGTGGTGGGGATGTTGTCGTTGAGGGATTGGGGTGTGGTTGCTGCTGTGTAAGTTTCCGTTTTCTTTTCGTTTTTTTCTCTTGTTGCGACAAGATTTCGGCCCAATGGGCATTGTCGTGACGTCGTGTCGTGTTCTTGTCTTGGAACCCAAGATCCCAAGACAGACAAGGGAGGGAAGGGAAGGAGCGCGTGGGGGCCACGAATAAACGAAGCAGACACGGGTACATGCCTCACACCTCACCTCACCTCACCTTACATGTAAGCGGAGATTTGGTGGCAGTTCCCACGTGAACCGCGTCTTTTCCTCTCGCCCGGCACGGAGAAATTTCCGGGTGCTAGACAAACCGTCTTTCCTCTCCCTTCCTTCATTTCAAGCCCACATGCTTAGATTCATTATGCCGGCCGGAGAGCGACCATTTCTTACTTTCTCCCTCTTCGCCCGAACCGTTTCCTGAGGCGGTGCACCAACCCACTCACCCCGCCCACTCCCGAATAAACACAAGATGCTTAAGCTAACGCCAAACTTACAAAAACCAGCTATTTTGGGGTAAACGTGCTCCTCGCAGCGCTCGTGCGCTAAATAAACGGCTTGGCGACGGGTTTTCGATATAGTTCGCATGGGAACGAGGACTGAGAAGAGGAAGATGAGGGGTTCATGACTCGCGAGTTGAACAAAGGCAGGCGCGCTACAGCAGACAGGCATGCATGCAGGCCACCTGAATCTGAAGAAGCTCCGTGCGCGACCCCCCCAACCCGAAAACTGGACGGACGGCGATCATTCTGCGCGTCGTCGGCCGTTCCCCAAAGTGTGCAAGGCGCGTTAGGGTGTCTGAGATTCGCGAGGTAAGGTCTTGTTCTCCCGCATGTTTAGACAGCAGAATTTGGCCGAAGAGATCGCGAGCGAGCGATGGATTGTGGAGAGGAGCGGTTGGTCTTTGGCCTTGTTTATTTCCTGTTTGGTTTGCTTGCCGTGAGCCGAGATGGTTGTACAGTATGCATGTGGATATGTATATGTGCGTTATTATGTATGTACTATACGAGGGTTCGCAGGCGTTCGCGCTTTTTACTACATGTATTTGTCCGACACGGCGCGGCGCATGTGTAATGCTGGGGATCATCTGTTATTCTTTTCTTATTTTTCGGGAATTGGGAAACGTAAATGACAGGAAGGGTGGTGTGCAGCCGACTAGATGTATTGGTTATCCTCTCCATTGGGAATCTTGTTTCCTTGTTTGGAACGTTCGGCTTTTGTTGCTGTTGTTGTCGTGATGGTATACGTACAATACACAAAAACTCACGGGATGTCGCTGTTTTCGGTCCTGCCGGGGCAGCAGCTGCCAAACCAACGTGGGTGCACGGTGCGCGCGCGCGCGCAAGCAGGGGTTAAGCACCGTGGGCGGCTACCAGAGATACTCTATCCAAAGCAGACCAACATGAATCGCAAGCAGAATCCGCTTCGAAGGATTCATTTGTTTTGTTTGTTCAAATCTCCAGTTCCTGGTTTGGGAATAGAAAGCGGAGCGGGGGTGTGTGCGCGCACCAGACTAGGTACGGTAGAGGGCTATGGCGTGATGGATGGGGATTCCGAGTGAACGACTCAGTTCGGTGGGAAGGGGCCCTGCATGTGACTGAATCCATTCGATGCTGGTCACATCCGTTCACACACAATTCGTATTTGTATATGCTGCGCATTACCGAAATCAAACTCTTTTTTGGGTTGTATTTTATTTAATTGGGTAGTTGTCCCGTGTGCAGAGGCGATCCTGTGGCGCAAGTACGGTAGTGCAATGGCAATCACGCTGCGCGCGGTATTTGATAGTCGAATGGAAAATTGCCGATCGCTAGCGACGCGGGCGGGAGAAGAGAGAGGGCTATCAATTGTGTGGGCGCATTTTGGCAACAACATTGCGATAGTCGCGCGTCGCTGATTCTACTTGATGGAGCGGGCACGGAGAGAAACGGGTGGTGCAGGATCATCGGACCGAAGACAGTCAAGATGACGATGATGATGTAGGATGGGAAAATGGCAGTGTCAATGATCGTCGACAACGGGCACGGAGAAGCGAGTCAGTCGACGAGGTGAGTTGATAACGGAGACGGAGACGAACGAGGTGTGCATGGCCCACCTCCACATGTTTTGGTGCCGCTGCCATTCGTGGACCGTGGTACACGCCAGATGCAGACAGGGCACCGGCGCGTCCTGGGTTCCTTGTTCTCGGCAGCTGGATGCACAGCTAGATTAATACAATGCACGGTAATGTCGACAAAGACAGCAAAGACTACAGTACGGTGACATGGATAGACGGAGAGGTGCAGCCAGATGCGGCTGGAAAGTCAAATGGGTGTGGTGCAGCTGGCGTCGGGCTTGACGTGGGCTAGTCGGCCTTAGCCAGGAACCAGCGGCGTCGCTTGGGCGCGGGCCACGTCCTGCATCCAGCACCAGCAGAGGAGGATCGGGGTTTTTTATTCAGGGGAAGGCGAGCGAACAAACGGGCAGCTGACCACAGTTTCAGACGGGGGGAGGGGAGGGGGGAGAGGAGAGGAGAGGAGACCCTGGTGCTCGTATGGCTAACTCGATGGGGGCTGCTGTGCAATGGACAATACGTTGCAAGTGGCAGGGGACAGTAGTGTATGCCGTCGCCTGTCGCTCCATTGTCTGCCCGTCTGCCCATCTGCATCTGCATCAAGATAGTCGGCGCGTTGTTTTGCTGTGGGTTTGGCCGTTTGCCCGTGCAGCCCTCACAGTCTCCGCGCCCGGTCCACTCTTCTACGACGCACTGAAACACGCGTGAATCTGTAGCCAGGCCCACTCCACACACTGCCCCTTCGTCCCACGGCCGTCACCGTCACATGGTCAGCAATTCACCAGGTCAGCAATCCACAAAGTCACCAAGTCACTACATCGCCTCCAAGCAACGCGAGCGAACAGCCAGCACCAGAGCAGTAGTTGGCAGTTGGCATGTCGCAGCTGGCCCATTGCCCACTCACCGTCTGAGCTCCCTCACTCTCCCCCGCGGCCCCCTCCCGGCCATTCACGTCGTCGCAGCTGCCCTCGCCCTCTCCGACACGCAAACGACGGAGGCACCGCCTAATCTGCCCGTCCACCACACAATCCACGCCCTTCGCTTCTCGCTCGACGGGCCCTCCCGCTGCAATTCCCCTGTAGACGGCGCTGATTGACGCACGCGCGCCCCGTCTCCTGCCGCGACCGCGCCCACCCATACCCATCAGGTCACCGCTTCCCGCTCCTGCTCCTCCTCCTCCCCCTCCCCCAAACATGGCAGTCTCGATGCTGCACGCCCCCTCGCGCGCCTCGACATCGTCGTCGTCGTCGTTTGTCCCCGTCTCGCGCCAGAACACAATGTCGTCGCACGACGGCTCGCGCTCGGTGCGCCAGTCGAAGCGCTACTCCGTCACCGCCCTCTATCTGTCCATGTCCGCAAAGGACAAGGAGCTCGAGATTGAAGACGACCTGGCCAGAGGTATGCGCCCCACCGTGTGCGTGCTGCCATGCGCCCACAAGGCTAACCGTTGGCAGCCCAGAAGATACTCCGCGAACTCAAGGCCAAGATCTCGTCGCAGTCCAAGAAGAACTTTGTCCTGGAAAAGGATGTGCGCTACCTCGACTCGCGGATAGCCCTGCTGATCCAGAACCGCATGGCGCTCGAGGAGGTGCGTTGGCCAGCCATTCATGTGCCGCGCTCTACTGACCATGGCAGCAAAACGAAGTCGCCGACCACCTCGCAGACGGCCTCGAACTCCAGGAAGGCTTCTTTCCCAACGACGAGAAGACGCAGAAGTACGGCAACCTGCTGTTCCTCCTCCAGTCCGAACCACGCCACATTGCCCATCTGTGTCGGCTCGTCTCCATGGCCGAGATTGACGCGCTGCTGCAAACCGTCATGTTCACAATCTACGGAAACCAGTACGAGAGTCGCGAAGAGCACTTGCTCTTGACCATGTTCCAGGTACGTTGTCGATTCGGGGGCCACGAACCATGCTGACCCACTACAGTCGGTTCTCACATACCAGTTCGACAACACCCCAGACTACAGCTCGCTCCTGCGCGCAAACACACCAGTCTCGCGCATGATGACCACATATACCCGGCGAGGACCCGGTCAGAGCTACCTCAAGGTCGTCCTGCAGGACAGCATCAACTCGCTCATCGAGCTCAAGGATCTCGACCTCGAGATCAACCCGCTCAAGGTGTACGAGAAGATGGTGACTGAGCTTGAGATCCAGGGAAAACTGCCCCCAAATCTGCCCAAAGGCGTCACCGCAGAGCAGGCGGCCGAGAACGAGACTGTCCAGAACATCATCACACCGCGCGTCAACATGCTCATGGAGATTGCCAACAACTTTCTCACAACCATCATCAAAGGCCTCGAGGAGACACCCTACGGCATCCGGTGGATATGCAAGCAGATTCGGAGTCTGTCGAGACGAAAGTATCCTGATGCCCAGGACCAGACCATATGCACCCTCATCGGCGGCTTCTTCTTTCTGCGCTTCATCAACCCCGCCATTGTCACACCCAGGTCATATATGCTCATCGATGTGCTGCCCGCGGAAAATCCCAAGCGGACGCTGACGTACATTGCCAAGATGCTGCAGAATCTCGCAAACAAGCCGTCGTATGCAAAGGAGCCGTACATGGTCAAGCTGCAGCCTTTTATCCACCAAAACAAGGAGCGCATCAACAAGTTCCTGCTGGACCTCTGCGAAGTACAGGACTTTTACGACACCCTCGAGATGGACAACTACGTTGCTTTGTCCAAGAAGGACCTGGAGCTTTCCATTACGCTAAACGAAGTGTATGCGACGCACTCGCTGTTGGAGCGACATGCTGCTGAGCTTGTGAGTGGATAGCGACTCTTGCATTTCCGTACTAACAGGTCCAGGCCAAAGAAGACAGCTCGCATCTGGGTGTCATTCTACAGGAACTCGGCAGCGCACCAGCCCAGCTTCCACGGAAAGAGAATCGCGCCATTAACCTCCCACTATTCAGCAAGTGGGAAACACCACTCGACGACCTCACAGCAGCCCTCGATATCACCCAAGAAGAAATCTTCTTCATGGAAGCAAAGTCGACGTTTGTCATGATCCTCCGCTCGCTCCCCTCCAACACCTCCATCACACGACGGCCGCTCCGACTCGACCGCATCGCCGAAGCAGCCGCCACCACAAAGAACGACTCCATCATGGTCAAGAAGGGCATCCGCAGCATGGAGCTGCTCTCTCAACTCCAAGATCTAGGTGTCATTGACAAGGAAGACGGCTTCTCGCTGCTGCGCGACGAAGTCGAACAAGAGCTGGTGCACCTGGGCTCCATGAAGGAAAAAGTCATTGAAGAGACACGCAAGCTCGAAGAAGTGTTCCGCACCATCCGCGATCACAACGGCTTCCTCGTCAGCCAGCTCGACACATACAAATCCTACCTCCACAACGTCCGCAGCCAATCCGAAGGCAAGACGCGGAAACAGCAAAAGCACCAGGTCCTCGGCCCGTATAAATTTACGCACCAACAGCTCGAACGCGAGGGAGTCATCCAGAAGAGCAATGTGCCGGAGAACCGACGCGCCAATATCTATTTTAATTTTACGAGTCCGTTGCCCGGCACGTTTGTCATTTCGTTGCATTACAAGGGCAGGAATAGGGGGTTGCTTGAACTCGATCTCAAGCTGGATGATTTGCTTGAGATGCAAAAGGACAACCAGGAAGATTTGGATTTGGAGTATGTGCAGTTTAATGTTTCCAAGGTGTTGGTGTTGCTGAACAAGAGGTTTGCGAGGAAGAAGGGGTGGTGAGGAATGAGGAGAAAGAGACGGCTTGCTGATTGGTTTGTTGCACTTGCGGCTACGCGCGCAACAAGATTTCGATGGAAGAGTTATGAAAGAGGAAGGAGAAGGAGAAGAGCAAGAAGATACGATACCCCCGATTGTTTATTCATTATCATTACTACTACTATCACCACTACCACGACGGCTTTTCTTGCTGCGATTGGAGGGATTTTTTCGAACAACGGCCAGACAGACGTACACGTACGCCTACAACACATGCATACACAGATCCGACTCTCGTTCATCTTCGTCCCCGGAGTTTCCTTTACTACTACTATCACAACACCAACACCACCACCGGGACGGACATGGCTCGTTTCTACGAAATCCGCATTCCATCCACTCATCCCATCCATCCATCCAGCAAAGGCATGCATCCCGGCGTCGGAGTAACAGGGCGTTACATTGGCAGAGCGCTCTTTGTTACTCTCTTCTTCTACACAACAATCTCCTTTTCAGGATGGATACCCCTACCTTGCCCTGCCTTGGTGTGTGGCGGATAGGTGCTGGTGCTGGGTTTTGGATTTTGAGTTTTGGTCTTGTGCTGCTGCAGGCTATTTGGTTTACGATAGCGTGGGAGTTTTGGAATGGGGGTTATGGGGTTTCTGGATCATGGGATTATGGGGCGGTGAAGTCTGGCAATTTCCTGCTTTCTCCTTGCTCGTCTGCTACCCCTGTGCGTGGTGGGGTGTTTTGCTTTTCTTGCGCTTTTACCTGTCGACGTCCTTTTTTCTTTCTTGCTGTCGGCATTGGAAGCCGAGCAGCAACAGCAGCAGCGACTGGATATTTGTTTGTTTGCTTGTTTGCTATTATGGGAATCTCACTATGCGATTGCTTCTTTTTCTTTTCCACATTTGCCCCACTTGCTTTGTTCTTTTCGTCAAATCTTTCCATGTCTCTCACTAATACGAGGTCTTCGGCAGGAACCGAGGCTCGCTACCTATTCTATGTCTTTGGCACAACGGGAAAGACTCTTTATGAGTTTGGGTTTGGATTTATTGTTTTCTTTTTGGTGCGAGCAGAGGGGACGATATCCAGATGCTAGCTTTTTGTTCCTTTGACACTTTTGTATGATATATAGGAATGATGCGTACGTAGATGCGAGTGACGAGAGTAGTGGTATTTTTGTAGAAACATTAGCAATGCTGATCGTTTGCGGCTGTGGTTGAATGTCCAAAGTTACGGTGAAGTATGGATGCATCGACATCACTGACAATGGCATCTGAGCATGGTCTCTTTTTACTTTTTGTCCAATCCAAGCATGTCAAGAATACATGTCGATGCTACGTACCCTATCTTGATGGAAACAACGCACCGCACAATACATACATACACAACACGGCGTGCGTTGTTCCTACCATGTGTACAGTCCATGCACATGCATCGATTCAGGCACCGGCCCCAGCCCCGGCGATAACGCTGCCCGCTGCCTTGACACGCAACGCTACTGCTACGTCACCTACTAGTCTCGTTCCGTTAACCCCCCCTTCCCCTCCCCTCACAAATGACCTGGTTTGCGTTGATCGCTCCCCACACCCGTCGAGTCGTGAACGCGTACCTGCAATTAATAAACCATGTCCATCATCGGATGCCACCGGGTCTGACATGATCCTTCTTAGGTACTGTTGTTAAGACCCTGGGTAGGTAGGGTAGTAAGCTCGGGGATGAATACGGTTTGCGATGTAGATAAGGATACGGCGGGTGAGCGTATACATGGCGCTACGGATGCAGGATACGGATATCATACACCCACCCACCGCATAGCCCCGTCATGCAAGATATAGTAGCAAAGGACGGGTAGGTGGGTGGTGTGCCTGCTTGGTACTGTACACGTGCGCACGCCATGTGTACAGTACAGCACTGGCACTGGCACGAGCAAGTGAGGCGGCGCGCAGCGGCATCAGGAAGTGAGCTAATGGACCAATCATTGTGACGCAGTGTGCTTCCGCGTGTCGTGTCGTGTCGATCGCTTTCGAGGGACGGGG
The DNA here is from genome assembly GCF_042100115.1 of Alternaria dauci. Lineage (NCBI taxonomy): Eukaryota > Fungi > Ascomycota > Dothideomycetes > Pleosporales > Pleosporaceae > Alternaria > Alternaria dauci. The sequence continues at coordinate 207,187 of NC_091278.1, forward strand.
GATGTGGGTGGGGGGAAGTCAGACGAGGCTACGGGGATCTATGACAACGGCGTCGGGTGTCCGGTGATGACTGTTTCTGACTTGTCCACTTCCTCACTTCGTCCCTGCTGGTGTACGGTATTTCTTGATTTAACAGACGGTTGGTGGTAGTTTTGTTTCGCTGCCCTTTTTTTTTGTTAACCTGGAGGGAGCTTTTGCTTATCTGGGTAACGCATCAACTATCTACCTACCTATCTGCCCTATCGACACTCCAACGCCGTCAACATCACAATGTCCTCCTCCATCGCCATCCCAAAACGCAAAGGCAAAGCGCCCGCACACGACTCCCGAAACACGTCTTCTTCCTCTTCCTCGTCTTCTTCCTCTTCCTCGTCGTCGTCGTCGTCATCATTCGCAAGTCCCTCCACGCCGCACAACTACGCCTACACCTTTACACCCTCCCCGAACCGCTTCTCGTACGGCGGAGGCAGTGGAAGTCCGCGGAGCTATGGGTCGTCGACGCCTGCTTCGTCAGCACAGGGTATGCGGCGCAGGGAGTCATTGATGAGCGAGACGTTTTCGCGACAGGAGCATATTGTTGTTAATGTTGGGGGAGGGGAGGAGGAAGGGGGTGGAGGAGGGGGGTTGAGGTTGATTAGCTGTGTCAAAGCGAGTCAGGGGTTTGATTGGAATCAGGGTATGTGTTTCTATTTCCTATGCTTTCCTTGTTCTCTCTCGTCTTGTGAGGGTGTTGGGGTTGGGGATTTGCATGTCGGACTAATAACGCTGTATGCTGACCGTGTTTGACAGAAATGTTCCTCCCTTCGTACATTGAGTACCACTTTGACGATCTCGAACGCAGACAAGATCCTGTGCAGGATATCATTCTTACGGATGAGGAGGTTAGGAATATGTTTCCTTCCGATACCCGGGTGTAGACGCTTGCGGATACGGATGCATGGGGAGGGACCAGTTGGCTGTGGATATGCATTTGCTTTGGCATCCGAACGGATGATGCGACCCTGGATTTATGTTTATATGGGCTGGGACAGGCGTTTGGTACACGAACATGGGCGTTTGGTTGGATGGCTTCATACGGGACATTGGATTGCGTGGAATAGGGAGTTGGGAGGTTTTACGTGCTGTTGAAGAGGCTTTTGCACTGTTTCTGTCTCTGTATCTCCAATCAAGAATCACACAAGCTGCAAAGCTATGAACACATATTCGGCCGTCTATTGAACGGTGCAGACTGTTCTGCCATTGAGCGCATGCTTCGAGGTGGTGCAGCGACCCCACAGCCTCGGCCCCGATAAGGCAGGCCGATAAGGATCAAGCGTCGCGCGCGGTCCACGTTCCGCGTTCACAAACAAACAGCCAAAACAAACTCGACACAACCCACGACGGCCGTCATTACACCACCCAACATACACCACCACGCCGAAGAGCTCGCCTCTGAGCAACTGCAAAAACCATCTGTCGAATACAACGAACTCACCTCCCTCCAACAAAAGGAAAAAGACACCTCACGCCGCAAACACCACAAACCCCCTCTCCCAACAATGGAACACCGCAAAATCGAACTCCAGTCCCCAGCCGACCTCGCCTACCTCACCAACCAAATCCGCACCGCCGCACGCCAAAAACTCGATCTCCATCTGCCTCCCGTCCCGCCCACCGATCAAACCGCAAACACACCGGACGAACTACGCCGCAGCGTCGAAGACCTAGTCGACACTTTTATTGCACAAGTCCTACACGGCATGCGACACAATATCAGCATCAACGGGCTCGACGTCGTACAGAGCGCTTCTGAAGACGTGGTAGGGAACGGGGATGGGATGGATATCGACGGAAGAGGAGAAGACGTCGAAACCATCGAATACGAAGCTTTTGACGATAAACTCCGCACACAGCTTTCCGCTACGGTAGCGAAGCGCGACGCGCTGATTGCGAAGATAAGTCAGCAGCGGCGTACGACGCCGAAAGTTGCAGCCGAGGAATGGATCAAGAGGTTTGAAGCAGAGAGTGCGGTGCTGCAGAGTGCAGGTCAGGGTGGAGATGTTGACGCGGAGAGTGATGGGGTGGCGGGTGTCGAGGCGCTGCAGAGACAGGACGAGGTGGAGAGGAATTGGGAGAAGGCGGTGCTGGCGCTGCAGAGGTTGAACAAGGGCTTGCCGGAGACGAGGGCGCGGTTGGAGAGGGCGGGGGATGTGGTGGGGTATTTGGGTGGTGGGAAGAAGTGAGGTGCGTTCTTTGGGATGGGGGCGTTGAGGCGTTTGGGTGTTTATGGGAAATAGGCGTTTTGTGAGGGATATGGGATACCCACGGCACTGATATTGCTGGTAAAGCATTGGCGAGATACTAGATCTTTCGTCTTGTTCGCGGATGCAGTATATGTTGTATGAAAGACGGTGTTCGAGAGTGGGTACTACCACTTTGTATATTGCTACATATCTGCAAAAGCACGATTTCAACGCAGCGTCTTCTCTACACGATTCTCTTGCCAACGCTGAGTTGCTGCCATTACAACACTTCGTCTGGACATCAAGAGAAATATGCCGGCAGCGCCCAATGCGATGATAACCTCGAGTCGATGATAGAAAGGTGGTTGCTAGAGAATGGCTGATCATACGATCATTGCATCACCTGAGCGCTTCTCAACCAACAAAAAGTCTCTGTCCCACCTGGGCACACTCTTTGTCCTCCCACTTCCTCCATCCCATCTCTCAAATCTCACACGCACTATCGTTCGCAGCGCATCGCGACACCGACGCATGCTACGGCCCTTTTTCTCCCGCGTCGTCCGAACCGAACCGCATGCTCAACCCTGCCATATAACTACTTGGGTATACCAACAGTACCGGTAGTCCGCAGACATGTCTTAATCTACACAACCAAAAATCACAATCCACCTTTTTGCGCAACGACTTTCCAATCGCAGCGACAATCGCTTGTGGAACTCGCTCGGAACGCTCCGCGCGTCAGGCTTGCACAAGCCATACGTCATGGCGTCGACGCCGACTTTCCGTGCGTCGTCCCGCAAGCACCCGGGTTGTTGATAAAAGTAAAAAAGTGCGGGTTGTCTTTGCTTCAATAATCTCTTGAGCTGCTGCGATAAAAGGAATCGGCTGAGTTGCGAAGTATGAACATGCTTTCGCCGGCTCGCATGTCGGTGTTGCCAGGTGGTATCAGGGAGCTTGCGGCCAGCTCGCGCGTGGGATCTTTATCTCGAACGCGTGCTTTGACAAGCGGAAAGTATGGAAAGAGCTTGGAGCAGAGGAGAGGAATTACGATGGAGAAATTAGATGAAGGAAGAGGCAGTACGTTTTTCAATTGTTACTCTCCTCCAAGATAATACCTTCATAGCCCTAACATCCCTTCCTTCCAGACCGCGAGCGCGTAGTCATCCTCGGATCCGGATGGGCAGGCTTCACAGTCGCCCGCACTCTCGACAGCTCAAAATTCCAAACCGTCGTCGTATCCCCCAGGTCCTACTTCGCATTCACGCCCCTGCTCGCCTCGACCGCCGTTGGTACTCTGGAATTCCGAACTGCCCTCGAACCCGTGCGCAGCCGCCGCACGAGCGTGGAGTTCTTCCAGGGATGGGCCGACGACGTGGATTTCAAGAACCGGACGATCACGATTGAAGAGGCGGTTGATGACCCGAAGCAGGGTGTGGCATTGACTACGGATCGGCATGCAGGCGAGACCAAAGAAGAGAGGGAGATGGAGAAGAAAAAGGATGCGAAAGTGGGAAGGTTGTTTGATCTGCAATATGACAAGTTGGTTGTGACGGTGGGATGTTATAGTCAGACGTTTGGTACCCCCGGTGTCAAGGAACACGCTTTCTTCCTCAAGGACGTAGGCGACGCGCGCAGGATCCGGAATCGCATCTTGGCGTGCTTTGAAGCCGCGGCGCTGCCTACGACTTCTGTTGAGATGAAGAAGCAGTTGCTCAACTTTGCTGTTGTCGGGGGTGGGCCTACGGGAATCGAGTTCAGTGCGGAGCTGCATGACTTGATTAACGAGGATATGAAGAAATTGTACCCGGAGCTTGTGCAGTATCACAAGATTACTGTTTACGATGTTGCGGAGAAGGTATTACCGATGTTTGATAAGAGACTCGCGGGGTATGCGATGCAGAAGTTTAAGCGCAGAGGTATTGATATCAAGACGAGTCACCATGTGGAGGAGTTGAGGCCAGGAGCGCCAGTTGAGAGGAGTATGTCGGACGATCTTGATGATTATCATCTTTATACGCTCAAGGTCAAGGAGGAGGGAGAGATTGGTGTGGGCATGTGTGTTTGGAGTATGTCTTCCCACATTCGTTACGTAAACATACAAATACTGACTTCGACCGACAGGCACAGGACTTATGCAAAACCCTTTCGTCGACCACGCACTATCTTCCGTTCGCGAAGCTCCAACCGACCTACACCTACCATCTTCCTCTTCTGTTCCTGACAAAGACGTAAAATGGATCGTCAAAAAGGACCCAAAGTCGGGCTCCATCATCACTGACGACCACCTCCGCGTCAAGCTGATCCCTTCATCCCCATCTCAACAAAATGAACAAAGCAGCTCCCAGCCCGAAGCAATCCACCCCTCCGTCTTCGCCCTTGGCGACTGCGGTATCATCCAAGACACGACCTACCCCGCCACCGCACAAGTCGCATCTCAAAAAGCTTTCTGGCTCGCCAAACGGCTGAACAAGGGCGACCTATCTCCTTCTTCACCTTCAGAATCTAAAGGATTCACATACAAGGATCTCGGTACGCTGGCGTATATCGGTAATTGGAATGCGTTGTTCCAGGGCGGCGGCAAGTGGGGTGGGAGGTTGCAGGGATATGTGGCGTGGATTATTTGGCGAGGAGCGTATTTGACGCGGACGGTTAGTTGGAGGAATAAGGTGCTTGTGCCGGTGTATTGGGCGGTGAATTGGGTATTCGGGCGGGATGTGAGTAGGTTTTAGGTGAGATGGGTGTGTGGTGAGGTATAGTGTTGAGACTGCTGTCGAGACTGCATGTTTTGCCATTATTGCCGACGTGGGGTCAAGGTGATGTGATTGGAATGCTTGTCATGAAGCTATGTGCATTCTCATCTGTAATCTTGCTGAGTTGGTACTGCGGATTGCACTTTTCTTCATGCAAGCCATTGAGATGTGTCAAACAAGTGCGTACTCTTCCTCTGCTATACCATCGAACTGAATCCAGTCTTGACCAAACCGCCTGTAGATTCGTCGGAACTGAGCCACGTTAAGCATGACATGCACACGACCCCTTCCAAGAGGCCTCAGGATAAAAGGCATGTTGTAGCCGAACCGATTGACGACAACATCCCCGGCTTGTATCCCGACCAGATCTTGACGCCACGTTACTGCAACCTCACCTTCCTCCGTGACTATCAGAGCCCGAGGGCAATCAATGAAACGTTTTGTGATGATCCTCTCTATGACTTCCATCCGTGGAAAACCAACGTTCCTGGCTCCAGACAAAAAAGTAGTTACATCATCCAAACGCACGCGAAATTCGGGATCGAAATTCAGTACCCCATATAGACGTTGCGGAGTTATGTTCAATGGTTTTAGAGTGTTGTGAAAAAAGTCGCACAGCTCAATGGCTCGACTTGCGTTCTCATCGTTCTCAACCTTCCCTTGGGTTTTCGCGTACGAAAAAGCGGCGGAGATCGTACCAATGCGTCGACCTTTTGCAAACAGAATCCGGCCATCTCCTGACACGCGCAGCAAGTCGTTTCACCCCTTCCGCTCGTTCAAAGGTAGCTCGAATGGTTCACGAACCCCAAGGCCACGAAGGGTAGAACAGAACGAAGAAAGATCCTTGAACAACCATGAAGGCTTGCCGTGGCTTTCGTCAAAGATTGTACGGGACGTGAAAGGGAAGTTGAGGTAGAACCCCGGGGATCCTTCTATTATCGCAACCACAGTGGCGTCGGCAAGGACTTTTTGGAAACTCTTCGAGTAGTCGGGTACGATTGGATCCGCTACTCGGAATTCACAAAGTCCAAGTAGGCCATAGACCTTGTCCCGGTTGTCTGTAGCATGAAAGCCATGCGAGTAGGCCAGCCATCGCCATAGGCTGCGGGTTCTCGCACGAGAGCGAGTCAAGCGACGCTCATCTCGCATCTTATCCAAATCTACCATTTTTGTATAGCTATACGTTGGTATTTCATCTTCATAAGTCTCCTCGAAGTGTTAAGAACATGCTTTGAAAGCGAACAAAAAGTTCGCCCACCACGCAACGTGACGTCCTATGCACATGACTGGATCTCTTTCGGCCAGGACGAACTCTTGAATGATCCATAACCCGGAAAACCATGACCGAGAAGCAACGTCCGAAAGGTGACCTTCGAAATGGTCCATATCATAGAACAGCTCGTATTGTTGTAAAAAGCTGGACATCATCGAGTAGCGTTGACTGTTCTCAAAAGGATCGATCATCAATTCTATCCAACTTGCTTCAGTGAGAATTCTAGAAAACGCTTTTTCACAGTGTTCTTGATCTCTGCATGTGTCGGACGATTGCCATTCTCCAAGCCATACCAGTACATTCGTCGCTAACTTGTATATCGACGCCATATGTTGAACTTGTTGCGATCGCTCCTGAACATCATTCTGGTTGATGCACAAAGCGTCGACCCATAATATGCGGGGCTCTCCAGCATCACGGAGACGTCTGAGGCCAAGATCAAGGCTCTCTCTCATAGTAATTAGGGTTCCGTTGAGAGAAGCTTCGTTCGGGCTATCGGTCGTTCCCCATGCATAGGAAAGGGCTTCATATTCGAGGTCTCTGGTTAACTTCTTTGGCAGCAGGCGCATTGAAAGCGGATCATCGTATTGCCAAGGCAGCAGTTCTAGCAGTCGGATTTCTCCATTTTCGAAATCGATGTTTGAGTTGGCCGGAAGGTGTGGATTGCGAGGCACGAGGGCTTGCGAATTCTCTTCCCGAGAAGGCTCGCTCATTGTGAGAGTGAACCGAGCGGTTGCTCGGCGGGAAGAGGACTAGAAACAATCGATGATACTATGGTAGGCTAAGAGACAATGCGCATACGCACGCCAGTGCAAAGGCGACGGGAGCCCATCGTCTGGGAGGAAACTGGAGTGAAGTGGCCGCGATATCAGAGAAGTGACGACTATAACATCTATTGCGATAAGATTCTAGATAGATACGACAAGGCTGAGAAACAGCTACGTGGACGGCATAGATTGGATGCCGTATATTATCCGCAGCAGGTGGGGTATTTGTAACCGGTGTGGCGTCGAAGCGCGTCGCATCGAACCGGAAGGCAAGCTGGGTCGGGCGGCGGGGTGCTTGGTTCCAAGGCATATTTATACAAGCGTGCGCCCTCTGCAAGTCGCACACCACCAAGGTAGCGACGGCAAGGTTGTCTCGATCTATTCAATCTGTCGACAGATTCCATAAGCCATGACAGGACTTTGCCGTAGTAAAGCTTATAGGGGTAGGCTCCAGCCTCTTGCCGCCTCCACTCCTGTTAACAACTTAAAGAGTAGTTCGATTCGTATTGTCTTTGCGTAGGCGGATGTTAAAAGACACGGTAGCAGAAATGTTCCATATCGGTAAGGCTGTATAGTATTGATACAGAACGCACGCGAGTGATGATGCAATCAATCATTCCCCGGGCTTATCAGCCACATATTTCTTGCAATGAACCTTGTGTCTCTTCCACTCCCGTTTTTGACATTCCTGGGAACATTAGAACGCTGACCTGCATCTACTGCATGCTTTCAGCTCATTGAACTTGAACAGGCGAGGAAGGCCATCGTTCCGAATGCGAAAATCGATAAGTCCAAAAGGACACTGCGCCGAGCACGTTACGAAGGCCAATCTAGGTTCCATTCTGTCGAACATACCTTTGTACTTGAGCAAACCATCGTTCCTGTACTCGCGCCTTGCAAACGAGCTTCTTTAGCATCAGAAAGCTGGTCCATATCTTCAAGGATTAAACACAATTGCTCCTTGGCTAGTATAGCACTGCCTTTACCCTCGCGTCCAGCGAATTCTGCAGAGTATATTTCCAGGCTTTTCTCAATAGCTTCTTTTGCCTCTTGTAATCTAGATGCCTTGCGATATTCCGATCCGATCAAGTACCTGTAGTTTTGGTATGCGAAGTAAGTAGACATATCAGACCGGGGTTGCATCTTTGCTCTTCTTACCAAGCACCGGCAACTGGCCCAGACTCGGCCTCGTAGACGCCTAGTCTGAGTTGCAACGTCTCATGAGCAAGCTCTACAACGCGCTCCGTATCTCCAGCTCTACCCGCGGCCGCATTCATCAAGACCAGCCGTTCTGTTTCCCTGTCTGCCGCTTCAGCTTACGCTGCGGTGACATCATCCCGGAAGTCGGGATGTATAGAGTTCGCCATACGTGGCATGATGTCTAACTTTATGCTATGTTTGTCGTTTTGCTCAAGTATATGTTAATGAATTAGCTGACAGAGATGAGAAGCGTTTGTGACCGCAAAGAAGTTAGATGGAAAATACGTTTTCCGACCCAGTCTGGCGATCTGGCCGCCTGGCACGTGCTTGTGTGGCGCGATCCCCGCCCAAGTTTCATCTCGGCCTTCGGTCGTATCGACACCAACTGTCTCGAGCTTCGATGCAACGGGCTTGTTATCAGGCTCATTCTCGCAGCGATCAAATGCGTACGAATTATCGGATCGCGAATCGATCGTTCAGCCCATCATTATTACGTAGTCAATACACGATTTTTCGAGCCGAAGGCAACTTTTCTTCCACGAAAAGAGCAATGAGAGTGGTGCAGATCCCGTTATACTTACCGCGCAATTCTGTACTCACAGCGCATGGCCTAGACCGCACTTCGAAACTCGTGGTGCATCACGCATAGCGCTCGCTGAATGGCCTCGCAAGCTTTAATTATTTAGAAGTCTGAATCGAACTGCTAGTACGCTAGATGAAAGAGATGCCGGAGTAGAACTGTCCGGCGATCGTTCCTGGCGGGTGGACGGTCTTCGCCTCAACCTGCTATCGCCATCCGACTCCGTTTACTCAACGTTATCAGCGCCAGACACATCTGCCGTTGCACGCGGGGAAGGGAAAAATCGAGCACCCTATGTAGGCAGCTAGGCAAGGAAGCGTTAGGTTTTTCCCTTCCCCGACGTGGCTGTGACATCCTAGGCTGGCGCCTAACACCACACCCCTCGCTGAAATATCATACGGCGGTAAATGCGATGCGGTTCTGTGGCTCATTGCCGTTCGCTTCGCCAATGCAACCGGTCAACCCAAGTTGCGGAGTTGCTGTGACTAACAGTCCAGTGGCTGACAGTATACACTTCTATTCGTTTGGCGTCGAAACGGCACGCGAGAGCCACGTTGCTTACATGCGCTTGCAGCGATGACATCGATTGGAGGACCTGTAGCCCAGCAGAGCGCCTGCCAGAGGCTGAACATTGGCATAGAGATCATTGCCTCAACAACTTCCCCACAACTCATTTTTGCATTCTCAGCCTCATACCAATTGCTCAAGACCTTCCTGCGGCTATGGCCCGACCTTCCAATGATTGCGACGCTCGTATGCAAGGTTGCACGAGGGGTGCTGCTGGTGTTTGGTATTGTGTGGACTGCGCCAGTGAGTTCTGCGAGCCGTGCTGGGAGAAGTTTTTGGCGCATCGTGGGGGCAGAGAAGGCAGAGATGGGCCGCATGAGAAGGTCAAGTATTACATGTATGCCAAACTCGTTAAGATATTGGAGCCCAAGTACAGTAAGGAGGAGATGGAAGAGCTCCACGAGCGCGACCTGGCTACTACCTGGTTCGGTATGATTCCTGTCCATCCGAGGCGCAGGCCAGCACTGATATCACCCAAGGGGTAAAAAGAGACGACGATCTCGAACGTCACGACAGTTTCCAAAGAACAAGCGACCAGTCAAATCGCCAGCTATTCCTCGATTGTGACGTGTACTCTGGCTTGTTGGGTAGCCCGCTCAGGAGCGGCAAAGAGAAATACCCACAAAGAGAAATACCCACAAATGGTATCTTTCATTGGACAAACCAGTAATACTTCCATCAGTCGATGTCTTGAGCGTTTCCACAACACTAACCACGCACTAGATGCTGGGAAAAGTACTTTGATCAACATGCTCATTTAATTACAAGCGGCCTGCGGCCTAACAGAAGGATACCCTTCTTCTATTGTTAGTTTAAGGCGTCTTAAGGCACAAGCTGCAAATAAGAGGCCCAGAAACGATCCAATCAAGCACACTCTAACGTCCGTCGACGTACATTTATACGCAGACTCCAAGAGCACCAATTCACAAATACCCTTACTATATGCAGACTACGAAGGTTTAGAAGGTAGAGAAAGCCCACCGATTAGCGCACGAGAAAACCGAAAGTCATGGTCAAATCCTCATTCGGCCTCTGCACGGTTGACTCCAGGTCGGAAGCGATCATTAGCATGGGCTACCGCCGGTACGGAAAGAGAAAAAAGAAGTTACATTATGAAGGAGTTATACCCACGTATCCTTTACACTCTCTCAGACGTTGTGGTTTTTATCATGCATGGCGCGAACTCAAAGTACGTGAGATGTCTCGTCTCGGGCTCTGTTCACTTACAGTTTTGCAAGAACATTCGAGGTAGCAACCCTGCAACCCTTGTTGCAATGGGCTGACGCATCCCTGGAGACGTCCGTAAACCAACCGACACTTCCACATGCCATTATTGCACTTAACAAATGCGAACCAAGTGCCGAGCCGAATGAATGGATCAGTAAATCGGCAACGGAAAGCTTGCTAGCGGCCAACCAACACTGTATCGACCCCAGGCATGGACATCCCTTCTTCATCGGTCTGGCGGAGAGTTGGAGAGAAAGAGGACGACGCATAACATGCATTCTTGATTTGATTCACTGCTACTACTCCACATTCCAGGTCATACGAATACCACGCGAAGGTAGGTATCAATTATTACACAACCAAGTCAATCGTCTTTACAGGGGGATTACGTCTTCTTGCGAAAAGTCGTTCGATTCCCGGAAACGAGCCAACATGCTCTTCAAATCCTTTGAGCTGGCCATGCATTTCCAGGCCGTGTTCAGCCATTTTTCACGTACGCTCACCATGCCTTTCGACTTCATCGCCATGGGTCTCATGAACAATCCGATACCCAACGACTTTGGTGGGCATATGCTCCAACTCGCGCTTCCTATACAAGCTCATGATAAGAAATCCGCGCTCTCCAAAAGTACCTTTAGAAGGATACACAAGGCTACTGCCATCTTTGATCGTATGTCTAGACTTGTAGCCTCCAGCATATCCCTTGACTGTGTCCGCAATCTAAAAGGTACGTGGTATCGCCTATCTTCTTAATACGATATGTCTTTCGATCTCAAGTTGTAACTAGGTGCCCTCAATGCCGGTCATCTGAACGTTCTCTCAAGCGTTCGCTATCGACTGTTCTGACATGTCATAGGTTCTGCTTTGGATCACCTTGTTTACTATATGAACTACTGCAAGTTCTCAGTAGAGACATTCTGGAGTCAACATCTCACTTGCGAGTTCTCCAACGGCTCATATCGATGCGTCAACGTCGGCGCTAACCATGACCCAAAAGGGCACCAGAACGCCAAAGGCAAAGTGATACCCGGTGACTTCGTGTCCAGTTTCCAGCCAGAAAGTTATTTTCCGGTGTGGGAAGCTAGCATCCGATCGCAAATGCGTGACATCGATCGTGAGCTAGGAAACGCCTCCCTAGAGCACCAGGCTACTCTAGGGAAACCTATATGATGGAGATTCACCGCGACAACACGATCAGGTTTTTCGATGCTTTGGGTTCAGCAAGTGGGATCCTGAGTCATGCTACATGTTTCTGCTGTCTTATGCAATCGCCTGAGCACGCCCTTCGTTGTGGGCATGTGCTCTGCACGCAATGCGTGCGGGCTCACGGACAGCGTCCGCAGAATGTCACCAACACACGATGTTTGGTCAATCTGGAATGCTGCCCCTTGCACCCGGAAGAAACGCAATAGGAAGTACCGTGCCTTCTTAGATTCAAGCCTGAACATGCAGGAGTTCGTCTACTATGCCTTGACGGGTGAGTTAATTCCAGCTAAATTCGAAGCCTTTTCGTGGAGACAAAAGCCTACATTATTAGATCACGGATGCATTCACCAATCTTTCCCGTGGTGTCTCTCCTACTTTAGTTAACTTTGAATATGTCCTATACTAACATCTATAAAGTGGTGGTGTGCGCGGTATCGTTGAGCTTGAAGTACTACGAGCCATACAAAACCAAATTGGTGACCGAATTCCGATCCAGGCATTCTTTGACCTAATCATGGGAACGAGGTAAGTCTTAGGGGATTTCTGAAGATAACAATGCTCACGTCTCGAAGCACCGGCGGGATCATTGCGCTAGCAATGGTCGCTAAAAACTAGAGTCTAAGGCGTTGCTCTAATAAGTTTAGAACGCTTTGTAGTACTGCCTTCACACCACGGACTTTGCACAGCATTCCTTTCCTAAGACACTTAATAACCTTAAAGCTCACTTCAAAGTATTCCACAGGCCCGTTCAGACAGACGCCACTACACAACTTTGGAGAAGAGCATCTCTTCGGCAACTATGGACAACGAAGTTCGTAGGTCAATACCAAGGTCGCTGTGACAGCCACGGACAAGACCGGATGTAAAGCGATCATCATAGCAAACTACAGCCGAAAAGAGAACGAAACTAGTTCGTTACGTCCTGCCGAATACGAGTTTTTGCGACCAGACCGGCTTGAGATAGGCCTTTCAATCGCCAGAGTTGTCAACAATCAAGCTAAGTAAGCTAGGTACCCCAGCTTAGCTTAATTGTATCGTACCTATACACTAGGTTAGCTTAATTAGCTTAGGAGGTTAAAATTAATAAGTTTAATTAATTAGCTTAATAAGCTTATTATTTAAAGCGTTTTTAAGGCTATATAAATATTTAATATTATCTATATTATAGCTTTTTATAGCATAAAGTTTCTAAATTACTGTTAGTATTACTACTCTCTCTAACGTCCTACACGTTTCTACTATTTAACGCCTCTATCTTGTTATCTAATATAGGGTTTCTATTATTAAGTTTATAATTATATAGCCTAGCTATATATAGCGGGGTAATAAAAAAAAAAGATTCTAGGAGAGTTATAGTTTTTAGATAAATATATCTCTATACCTAGAGTAGCTAGAGACTAGCTATTAATATATTAAGAAAAAGGAAAACTTACACTAGAAGAGAGGCTACTAGTAATAAAGCTTAGTTAGTATTAAGAGAGTAGAATCTACTAGTAAAAAGTAGTTTAAAAAAACCTCTAACTTAATTCTTAAAGATCTCTTAAATATTATTATTATTATTATTAAGATTTATTTATATTATATAATAAATATAGAGGTATTATATATAAGAAGGATAAGGTAATAAAATATAGGATTATAGAGATAAAAAAAAATCCTTTTTTTATATATATAACTATCTTATCTAGCTTACTTATACTTAGTATACTAGCCTTTAGCTTCTATAATAGTACTATAACACTTACGTAAAGATAGAATATATAATTTTTTATTTTCTATAAGTGTAGGGGTATTATTAAAATATAACTTTAAAGAAATAAAAAGTAGCTATCCCTCTACTTATTAATCGCAAAAGTTAATAAGAAAGATAAAGTAATAATATAGTTTAAATATAAAACTAATTAGCGTTTTATTATAATAAAGCTCTAATATCTATATGTAAAAACTAAAGTTAAAATATTTTTACTAAAGGTAACTAAAAAAAGACACCTATTAAACCTTAGTAGGCCTGATAGGGATCGCTAGCTATTATTAGCTAGTAATGTGATTATAATATATTATAAAGGGGAGAGAGGATATAGTATATTTACTATAACTAAGAGGAGGTTATATAAAAACTAAGCTACTTCTAACCTTTATACGAATACTAACTTATAAGCTTTAATACTATATATAATTATTTTATACTATATATAACTACCTTATATATAACTAACTTATATATAAATACTGTAGTAATCCTTAATATATTATACTATAAGAATAATTACACCCTAGTAGGGGAGGTCCTACTTATACTATTTAGTAATATAAAAGATCTAAGTATTATATATATTAGTAAGCTGCCCCTAAAGGTCTTCTAAGAGTTAGGGGAGTATAAACCTAAAGTCCTTTAGTACTTTTACTATACTAAATATAATAAGGACCTTATAAGAGAGACTAGGGTTAGCTATATTATAATAGAGGAGGGGGTAGAGGAGACTATAATAATAATCCTAAGGAGGAAGGGGTTTAAGTTAATATTTATTATATATACTAATACGCGTTACCTTATTAAGCTTATTAGGTATAGCTACTTAGCTATTATAGCCTTAGGTGTTAGTAAAGAGACTAAGGAGTAGCTATACTAATAAATCCTAGACGTTAATAAGGTAGTTACGGAGAGGGATTTAAGTATTATAGAGAGGGAGTTTAAACGTATACTATAAGGAGAGTAAAATAAGGTATAGATAACTATACTACTAGTATTCCTTTAGCTAAAGTTAATTATCTAGTAGTAATAGTATTATAGATAGCTATATTTAAATAAGGATATAACTATAACTATAGGGGTAGTAAAAGGCTTTAAAGTATATTAGCTACGCTTAGTATACTAGCTATATAATTATTTAACTTAGAGGTTATAGTTAGTAGTAATATAGGTATTATAAAGAAGGGATATAGTAGGGGTAGAGTTCGGAGTAAGAGTAGGAGTAGCTATAGAGGGTAGCTATAAAGGGTAGAAATAGTAAAGGATAGTATATAAGTTAAAAAGGTTACATCTTATAGTCTCTAGTCTATATATAATACTAATATATATCTTTAGTATCTAGTGTTTATAATATACTACGTATATACTAGTAGTACTAAATATAGGCTTATATAAGCCTATAGTTACTTAGTTAGTACTTTATCTTAAAAAAAGTCTCTAAATATACTATAATAATAAAAAAAGTCTATAAAGGTTAAAGCTAAATAGAATATATTTATCTATTAATTACTATAGTATTAGCTCCTACACCTCTTTAATAGCTTTAATAAAGCTATTTAAAATCTTTTTAAGTTTCTTACTTATAGTTTAGATCTAAATCCTATAAAAATTATATAGAGTTTACTAATATATACTTTAGTTAAAAGACCTAAAGCCTCTTTAGGCTTAAGTAATTTTAAAGAGAGGGATCTTATTCTAAGAAAACTAGCTACTAATATTAATAGCTATATAGATCCTTAAGTTATCTTACTAAGATTTTTAACCTAGAAAGATATAAATATTAGCTTTCTATTAATATAATTTTTATAATAAAGGTAAAAACTTTACTTACTTAGAGCCTTTTAAAGTTTAAAACTAAGGAGGTTAAACCTACCCCTTTTAAAAAGTAGTTATACTTTAGATACTAGTATCTTTATAATAAAGTAAGTATTATTAAAGTTAGTAGTAATTAAAGGGGTCTTAGTTACTACTAAATCTAATCTACTATCTAAAAAAATTACTCCCTAAACTAATATAGCTATATATCTTCCTATAGCTCTATTAGTAAAGAAATTAAAATTATATTAAAAATAGTATAAAATATTTGATTTTCTAAAGAATAATATAGGTTATTTAGAGTTTTTTTAAACTTACCTAAATTCCTTTTATTAATAAGTTTAGCTTTAACCCCTTTATTTCTCTATTTTTAAATATTTACTATATAAGTACTATACCTATATTATATAATAGACTTATTAAAGAATATAACTTTCTTAAAGTCTAAATTTATTATAAGTAATAAAGGGTAAATCCTCCTTATATAAAGGAGGGTTATAATAAAGGAAATAAGGCTTAGGTATAGGGTATACTAAGTTACGTAATTAGTATCCTACTAAGTTAAGGCCTTAGGGAGGCTAGGGAGGATAGGTATTAAATATAATAGGTAGAAAAGATAGATAGTTTTTATTATTATACTTATTATAGTTTACTTAAATAGTTTATCACTTATATAGATTATTAACTAGTTATTCTATTGTTTATAGAATTAGTATTATATATCTCTTAGTTATAATAATAACTCTTTTCTACTTAATTATTCTATACGCTACCTTATAGACTATTACCTAAGCCTATCTCGCCTTAGTATAGACTAAGCTTAGAGAAGTATAGTAAACCCCTATATAATAATATTTTAAAGATTTTAGCTTATCTCCTTAGCGTATGGTAAGTAATCTTTAGCTTTTTTTAATATAAAAGAGCTTTATTCTTTATAGTAATAAGAGAGTAATTCTCTTCTCTAAGAATATATTCTAAACTTCTAGTAGAAAAATCGAAGTTATTTACTACTAAAATATACTTATTTATTCTCTTAAGAGTCCTTTCTAAGTCCCTATTAGTAAATATTCTTAAAAGATTTTATTCTTTTAAAAGACCGTCTAAGTTTAAGAGTTTAGTAGGGTAGAAAAGTTATATTTTTTAATCTTATATAATAAAGAGTATTAAAAATATATCTAATATATATATCTAGAATATTACTAGTAGTAATAGTAGAGTTAGTTTATAAAGATAAGAGATAATATATTTTATAAATAAGCTAATAACCTAAGTAAGCTAATAACACTTAACTAGTGTACTACCTATACGTAGTAATTATATAATATCTTAACTATAACTAAGCTAAAAGATATCTACTAAAGTAGATATATAGCTTACTATCTATAATATAAAAGTATAATATATCTAAAGCCTTAATTAAGCTATAATAATATATAATATACTAGAAAGTACATATAATATAGCTATAAAGTAAACTTAAAGTACTTAATAAAACTAGAAGAGGAGGCTATAGTCTAGAGGGTTCTTAAGTAGTTTATATAAAGTCTTATACCCTTAAAGTCTATTATATAAGAAATAGTAGATAGATTTCTTTAATTAAAAAGTAGTAACCTTATTAGTAAGAACTAAGTTAATAACTTTATTTTAGCCTTAGCCTTCGTAGAATTTTTTTTTATTATTATTATAATATATTTAGATACTTTTTTTAAGATAAAGCGCTAACTAAGTAACTATAGGCTTATCTAAGCTTATATTTAGTACTACTAGTATATATATAGTATATTATAAAAGCTAGATACTAAAGATATATAATAGTATTATATATAGACTAGAGACTATAAAATATAACCTTTTAACTTATACGCTATCTCCTACTATCCTCTACTATCTTTTACTATCTTTTACTATTTCTACCTTTTATAACCTTTATAGCCGCCCTTTATAACTACTACTACTACCTCTACCCCTTCCTAAGAATAACTAACTAGCTACCTATAGTATAGCTACTACTACTACTTAATAATAAGCTTTAGTTAGAGGAATATTAATAGTAACGTAGCCTACGCCTTATTCTCTTATTCCTATAGTATCTTTTTAAATTCCCTCTCCTTAAGCCTTAGATACTAGTCTTTAAGTACTATTTTAATATTAATAGCTTAGTAGTATAGCTATCTCTTAGTCTCTTTACTCTACTTACTAAAGGTTAGGTAGTTAAGGTAGCTAAATATAAGGAGATTAATAAGGTAGTAAGTATTTATATAGATAATCTCCTTACGCTTTATAACCCTCTTTAGATACTATATTCTAGTCTACTTATAGGTTACCTCTATAATAATATTACTAACCCTAGACCTCTTAATAAGGTACTAGCTAATAGATTTACTATCGCTAAGGATTTAGAGTATTAGAGGTATTTACTCTTCTAGCTCTTTACTAACTACTAGATTTAGCTCCTAAGTATATATAGGGTAGGTATATTATATACTTATAGATATATTAATTAGTACTTCTCTAGCTACAGTTTTTAGGCTAGGGTATAAGACCTTATAGATAAAGATAAAGAGGAAATATAAATATCTATATATAGTATAATTTATTAATATATAGTATAATTTAACAATATATAGTATAATTTAATAATATATAGTATAATTTAATTATATATAGTAGGATACTTAAAGTAAGTTAGTATTAGTATAAAGGTTAGAAGTAGCTAGGTTTTTATATAACCCTCTCTTAGTTATAGTAAATATACTATATCCTCTTTCCCCTTTATAATATATTATAATTATATTACTAGTTAATAATAGTTAGTAATCCTTATTAGGCTTACTAAGATTTAATAAGTATCTTTTTAGTTACTTTTAGTAAATCTTTTTAACTTTAGTTTTCGTATATAGATATTAGAGCTTTACTACCCTAAAATACTAATTAGTCTAGCGTTTAAACTATATTATTACTTTATCTTTTTTATTAACTTTTATTACTAATAAGTAAAGGGATAGCTACTTTTTACTTTTTTAAAGTTTTATTTTAATAATACCCCCTTACTTATAGAAAATAAAAAAAATTAGTAGTATAGCTACTCCTTAGTCTCTTTACTAAAACCTAAGGCTACTATAGCTAAGTAGCTATACCTAATAAGCTTAATAAGGTAATACGTATTAGTATATATAATAAATTTTAACTTAAACCTCTTCCTCCTTAGGATTATTATTATAGTCTCCTCTCCTCTCTCCTCTATTATAATATAGCTAACCCTAGTCTCTCTTATAAGGTCCTAATTAGGTCTAGTATAGTAAAAGTACTAAAGGACTTTAGGTTTACGCTCCTCTAACTCTTAGAAGACCTCTAGGGGTAGCTTACTAATATATATAATATTTTGATCCTTTATATTATTAAATAGTATAAGTAGGACCTCTCCTACTAGGGTATAATTATTCTTATAGTATAATATATTAAGGATTACTACAGTATTTATATATAAGGTATTTATATATAAGGTAGATATATAGAGTATAAAATAATTTTATATAGTATTAAAGTGTTACAAGGTAATAAGGAATTACTTCCCTTTTATACAGGTCGTATGAAGGAAGACTATCGGGCGGACACGATAGACGAAAGTAGATCTAGGGCGGGGCCTAGATTACGTAAAAGGAATAGCATCCCGCTAAGACCTAGCCTCTAGGAGGCTAGTAAGAATTAGGAGGCTACGGCCCTCCTAGGCCTCCCTCTTAGTAGGGAGGGTAAGGAGGATAGGACCTATAGTAATAGGTATAAGAATGTGTCGGATCTTATTATTACACTTATTGTAGTTAACTTAAATAGTTTATCTCTTACACAGATTGTTAACTAGTTATTCTATTATTTATAGAATTAGTATTGTTTATCCTTTAGTTATAACGATAACTCTTTTCTACCTAATTATTCTATATAATACCTCACGGACCACCGCTTTAGTCTACCTCGCCTTAGTACGGACTAAGCTTAGAGAAGTATAGCCTAACCCCGTATAATACTTTAACCACCTTAGATATTAGTGGACGTTTAACTAATAGGACAGCCTAATTAAGATTTAATAATAGCTTATTAGGGAAACGCGCAGAATAATAGGGTTTAGGGTTAGAGACCCTTAACGCTAGTACGCCCTACCCTAGAAAATAATAAGATGCTAGAAGTATCTAATAACGAGGGAGAGAACCCTAACGTTACTGAGCTTAGGAACCTTAGGTAATATATAACTACGCAGGCTTAGCAGATTACTAAGATATAGGTAATAATTAATTAGCTTATAGGGCAACTAATAATAACCCCTAACGAATAACCTGTTACTATAAAGAAACCTAAGATAGCGTTACTAGAGAAATACGGCGGAGAACGAGAAAAGCTATAAGTATTTCTCACTAATATCAACCTATACTGCGAGTATAACGAGGTACCTAACGACTAGGAAAAGATCCTTATAGTAAGTACATATATAAAGGATAAGGCTTCTAATTAGATGTAACCCTATATCGATAATTACCTACTAGATACAGAGTATATAGGAACTAAAGAAGGAACACGTACCTTATTTGTAAGTTAGACTAAGTTTAAGTAAGAAATAGGACGTATCTTTAGAGAAGTAGACGCTTAAAACTAGGCTAAAAAGAAGATTACTCGCCTAAGGTAGACTACGTTAGTATTAGCGTATACGGTGGAGTTTAAGTAACTATAGGCTCAGATCGATTAGGACAACGCGGCACTTTAAATAGTATTTAAAATAAGCCTAAAAGAAAATATTAAGGATAGACTTATACACTATAATAAGCCTAAGTTACTATACGCCCTAATTAAGCTAGTAACACGTATTAATAACTAACTTTAGGAATAAAATAACTAGAAGAAATACTTCTAACCTAACCTACCTAATATAAAGAGACAGCGTAGTAGATTTAATAGGGATAGTGACGCTATTATAACTAGTAAGGTATAAGAGAAGGTTAGAGATAAGAAAACCTAAGGAAGTAAAAGATATGACAGTCTCTCTAAGGAAGAACGCTAGTAGTGTTACGATAATAAAGTATATCTCTAATACAGGAAGATAGGACACTTCGCTAGGGATTATAAGGAAGAATAAGTTAAGTAAGTAGCTATTAAGATCTAGATAATTAGATAAGGTACGCCTTACCCGGCTAGGATAGAGCTAGATAACAACCTAAGCGACTTAGACCTATATAAGGAGGTACACTTAGAGGATAAGGAAGGCTATAAAATTGTCCTAAGAGTTAAACTAGATAATAAAGTTCTTACTATAGGCTAGCTAAAGAAGACTAACTAGAAGGTTAAAGGCACTATTATAATAGAACGATTAGCTAATAACTAGTGTTAGGTATATAGTAATAAGACACACTACGCCGACGAATACGCAATTTATAAAAGAATTATAATTACTAGCCTAAATACTAAAGAAGTTAGGTATTAGGCGATACACTAATAACCCTACTTTAATAATCTAATAGCTAAGGTCGAGGACTAAGAAGCCTACGAAGTAGAAGATACTAAGGATTATAAGGATTTGTATTAGTATAACTGTAAGATTAATTACGAGTTCTATAAATAGGATAAGGAGGAATATAGGATAGACTAGGAATAGTGCTGTTACCTAAACCTCTAGGTAGACGAATGTCTAGCGGACAACTACTACCTACACGAGCTAGAGAAAGTAGAGACCTACTACAGACTTCTATAGACGCAATGCAGGAATAGGTGTGACTTCTATCGTAAGCAGCTTAAGGAAGTACATAAGGTAGATAACTATTACTATCACACCCTATTATTAAACATCTATAAGGTTGTAGACTATAAGATTTACAAAGCTAAGAAGGCTTAACTAAGGAAGAGGATTACTAGGGAGGAGATACCTTATTAGAATATTTACTAGAGCTTCTGTTATAATAATAGGTGCTTGACGCACTATAGCTTAAAGAATAACATAGGCTACTTTCCTAGGTATAGGAAAGGTAAGCAGTTAAAAAACTAGGATGCCGCTAGGGATAGGGTCACGCTAGTAAAGGTAGTCCTAAAATAACCCTTAGGAAGGTATAGGATACTAATAGTTAGGTAAAGTAGTTACTTACGACTATATCTATATAGGGACAGAACATTAAGGCGCTCGTAGATAGCGGGGCCGCATAAACGATAATCTTACCTAGAGTAGTAGAGAAACACAAACTACCCTACTAGGTTAAGAAGAACCTAGTATTAGTACTATTAGCTAACAAGAAACCTATAGAATATAGAAATAGTATAATATAGATAGAAACCGAATTGATAAAGCTACGAATAGCTAGTATAGAGTGCTAAATAAACATTAATATAATAGAACTAGGAGGACTAGATATATTAATTAGTTATAACTAGCTAGATGCCTATAACCCTGCTATTAACTAGTGAATAAAGACGATACTTAGAAGAGAACCTATATATAAGGTTACTAGAGTACGCTAAAGAGTAAGCCTAAAGGACTAGAGCTTAACCTAGGAAGGGAGGTTTAGTAAGATCTTACCTTATAAGATTATAAGAATCTATAAGAAGGACTCTTAAAGAGTAGGAGTTATATAGATAAGACGAGTTATAACTACGAAGGAAGGACCCTTACTACTAGAGATACTAAGAGAGTATTAGACCGACGAGTTTAGAGAACTCTTTAAGGAAAACGAAGCTATAGACTTAGTAGACTATTAGGATTAGGATTATAAGATTATCCTTAATAAAGGGGTAAAGCTAAGCCTAGGACCTATATATCCTATATTACCTAAGCACGATGCTGAGCTAAGGGATTACATCTAGAAGAATCTAAAGAAGGGATTTATCTAACTAGGATTAGGCCTAATAGCCTCACCTATCTTATTCGTAAAGAAGCCTAATAGGAAGTGGCGACTATATATTAACTTCTATAGGTTGAACAGCGTTACTTAGAAGAACTAATATCCCCTACTACTAATAACTAAGCTTATAGATTAACTCTAGGGAGCTAAGTGGTTTACGAAGTTTAACGTTTAGGAAGGATTTTACTAAATTAGGATTAAGGAAGGACACGAATAGATAATAGCGTTTAAGATGAAATATAGACTGTTTAAGTATATAGTAATACCTTTTAGGTTAATAAATACCCTAGTAACGTTTTAGTTAGTTATTAATAACGCTCTTTACGAGTACCTTAGAATCTTCGTTATAGCGTACATCGACGATATACTAGTATACTCTAGCGGAATGCTAGAAGAATATATAGAGTATATTAAGAAAGTGCTAAGGAAGCTTAAGGAATATAAGCTGTACCTATAGCTAGGGAAGTGTAAATTCTATATAAAGGAAACAGAATACCTAGGCTTTATTATATCTATAGAGGGAGTAAAGATAAACCTAAAGAAGATAGCGGCTGTATAGGAGTGGCTAACGCCCAAAATAGTCAAGGATATGCAATCCTTCCTAGGATTTGCTAACTACTACTAGAAGTTTATTAAGGATTACTTAAAGATCACAACACCCCTCTCTAAGATTACGAAGAAGGAAATTAGTTTTAAATAGAATAAGGAATATTAGGAGGCTTTTGATTAAATTAAGTAGATATTCCTTAAGGCACCTATACTAGAAATGTATAACCTAAAACGAGAGACGCGAGTTAAGACTAACGCGTTAGACTATACACTTAGAGCTATATTATTATAGCAGTGCCTAGATAAGAAGTAGAGACTAGTGTTCTACTACTTAAGGAAGTTCTCTAGAGTAGAACTTAACTACAACATTTATAATAAGGAGCTACTAGGAGTAGTTAATTCCTTTAAATAGTAGGAAGTCTATTTACTAGGACTACTATATTAGATTAAGGTTTTTACTAATTACTAGAACTTAGTAGGTTTTATAATAATAAAGAAACTTAACTAATAATAAGTCTAATAGGCTAAGATATTAGCTTAGTTTAACTTTAAGATAACCTACTACGCTAGAACGCTTAATAGAGCGGCGGATACTCTAAGTAGGAGATCTAACTTACGTAAAGAAAGTTATAAGGAACTATATAATACTATATTTAAGAAGATACTTAATAGTACCCTATATTATAACTAGCTAGAACTAGCTAAGGTAGCTAAGGTAGCTAAGTAGGTAGAAACTCTTTAGTAGTAGTAGTAGTAGAGAGTAGCTAGCTAGTAGTTTAAGCCTAAAGAAAAGGGCTCTAATAAACTATTATAAGATAAGTAAGAGTACTAAGATATAATTTAAAGTAATTAAATATATATACCTTTATATATAAGATTAAATCTTATTAAGGAACTATATAAGTCCCTAGAGTATAGATATATATTACTAAAAGAAATGGTTAGGCGACTATTAAAGGTGTTTACAATACTACGCTTATAAGTGAAGGTATAGGACGTCTTAGGTAACTGTTTAGCTTATTACTAGAATAAACCTAAAAGATATAAGCCCTATAGCCTATTATAACCCTTACTACTACTAATAAGACTATAGAGTAGCGTAATAATAGACTTTATAGTAAAGCTCCTAAAATTGTTAGAACTAGGATCTAGAAGATTGTGCGATATAACCCTAGTTATTATATACTAATATACGAAAGGAGTAAAGTTTATACCTACTAAAGAGACTATTATAGTAGAAGAATACGCGTATAAGGTTAGTAAGGCACTAATGTTAGAGTATAGGATACCTAAAGAGTTTATTACTAATTGTAATAAACTGTTTACGTCTAAGTATTAGAACATATTCCTAGTAAAGTTAGGTGTGAAGAAGAAGCTATTAACTAGCTTCTACCCTAAAACAGATAGCTAGACGGAAAGAACAAACTAGACACTAGAATAGTATCTAAGGATGTACGCTAATAAGTTATAAGATAACTAGGTTAAACTCTTACTAATAGTATAATTAGCCTATAATAGTACTAGGTCTGCGACGATAAAGTACTCGCTATACTATATAAACTATAGATATAAGCTAGTTGCTTATTAAGATCTAAAGGATATAGAAAGTATTATAGTAGGGGTAGACAATAAAGCCCGCTTAATGTGAGAACTATATAAAGAATTAAGTAAGAATATTATTTATAGGAACTTTATAATAGCTAAAGCGGCTAATAAGTAAAGGATTAAGGGACTAACCTTTAAGAAGGGGGATAAAGTTTTCCTGTTATAACAGAACTTAAAAACTAAGCGACTAAGTAAGAAACTAGATAACCTCTAAGTAGGACTATTTAAGGTTCTAGAGGAAATAGGAAATGTAAATTATAAACTTTAACTCCTACTAGGTATATATATCTACCCTGTCTTTTATAAGAAACTCCTAGAAAGAGCACCTCTAGATGCTAAGCTAGCTACTAATATAGAGCTTAAAGACGACGAGTATAAGGTTAAGGAAATTAAGGACCTACAGAAAATTAGTTGTTAGTAGAAATACTTAGTTAAGTAGCTAGGATAGCTAGAGAGCTAGAATACTTAGGAACTAAAGGAAAATTTAATAAACTATAAGTTATAGGTACGTAAGTACTATTAGAAATACTTAAAGAAGAGAGGACTAAATCCTTAAGGGAAGAAAAGAATTTAGAAAAAAGATTAAAAGAAGTATTATTCTATAACTAGCCTAAGTTAGTTAATAGTCTAGGTAGTAATAGTTTAGTTAGCTAAAAGTCTGTACTAGGGGTAGAGTTCCCCTTAGCTTACTCTTTTGCGTGATCCTAAAGACTTAAAATAGCGTAATCTTAATTAGTGAATACTTGCTCTTACGCCTTAGTCTCTACTACTTCTAGCTAAAGTTAAGTGACCTTGGCCTTAGCTTAAAGAAGCGCTAAGCGCTTCTTACGCTTTTTAGCCTTAACCTTCTCTTACTCTTCCTTAGTTATAAATAAGCTGTACTTAGCTTTTACTAAAATATAGCCCGTACACTGCCTAGAGGTAGTGTCTATAAAATAACGAAGATTCCTCTCCTTATACTACTTATAATAAAAGGTTATCTTATTCCCTTATTAGTAGATATAGTTAGCACGAGCCTAGCGCTGTTAAGTTGAGTTCTAGGTATAGACGCGTTAAGAAGTCTGAACCTTAGGTATAGTTAGGGAAAGTGAGGAAAGGAGGAAAGAGAGGATATGACACTACTAGAGTAGCTATACCTCTACTACCGCCGCCGGACTAGGCGTAGGAAAACAATAATCTAGGGTATTAAGATGATACGCCTAAGAGGGGGGGTAATGTTATAAGGTAATAAGGAATTACTTCCTTTTTATATAGGTTGTATAAAGGAAGACTATTAGGCGGACACGATGGATGAAAGTAGATCTAGGGCGGGGCCTAGATTACGTGAAAGGAATAGTATCCCGCTAAGACTAGGCCTCCCTCTTAGTAGGGAGGGCAAGGAGGACAGGACCTATAGCAATAGGTATAAGAATGTGTCGGATCTTATTATTACACTCGTTGTGGTTAACTTAAATAGTTTATCTCTTACATAGATTGTTAACTAGTTATTCTATCGTTTATAGAATTGGTATTGTTTATCCTTTAGTTACAACGATAACTCTTTTCTACCTGATCATTCTATACAATACCTCACGGACTACCGCTTTAGTCTACCTCGCCTTAGTACGGACTGAGTTTAGAGAAGTATCGCCTAACCCCGTGTAATATAAAGCTTATAAATAAGTATTAGTATAAAGGTTAGAAGTAGCTTAGTTTTTATATAACCTCCTCTTAGTTATAGTAAATATAATATATCCTCTCCTCCCTCCCTTTATAATATATTATAATCACATTACTAGCTAATAATAGCTAGCGATCCCTATCAGGCCTACTAAGGTTTAATAGGTGTCTTTTTTTAGTTACCTTTAGTAAAAATATTTTAACTTTAGTTTTTACATATAAACGTTAGAGCTTTACTACTATAAAACGCGAATTAGTCCTATATTTAAACTGCGTTATTACTTTATCTTTTTTATTAACTTTTGTAACTAATAAGTAAGAGGATAGCTACTTTTTATTTCTTTAAAGTTATATGTTAGTAATACCCCTATACTTATAGAAAATACAAAATTAGATCTAAGTCTAAAACTTTTACTTAAGGTTACTTTTAAGGGGGTTAATCTTAATAATAACTTTAAACTTACTATACTACTTAGTAGTTATGATAATAGTTACTAGGAGGGTTACTAGGCCCTCTAAAACTAGGCGCTTTATACTTATAATAAAATTATATATAATAACCTTGATATTAGAGATACTAGAGGTACTAAAGTTACTAGATATACTAGATATATTAAAGTATAAGAGTTAAGAGAAGAAAATTTAAGTAGTTATATAAATATCTCTCTTTTCTTAAGTACTATAGTTATAAGCCTAGAGGTAAGCTATAAACTATAGTTATTAACTAAAAAACTCCTCTTCTACTTTAACTCCTCTTCTCCCTAATATTACCGCGACTATCTAGAACTACTTAAAGTTTAGGGCTTTAGTTTTAACCTATCTATTATTAAACTATATATAGCTATATATAGTAAAAATAGGTATTTTGGAAATATACCTTTACTATAATTTATTATAGTGTCTGTTAATAGTATTATAATTACGTCTTTTACTACTATATTTATTATTTTGATAGTTAAGTATAAGATATTCTATATAATAGACTCTAGTAAAGATAGTACTAGTATAGTTATAGAATAGTTAAAGGAAGATAGTAAGTAATATATAGTATAGTTTAAGAGTATACTTAAGTCTATATAAGAGTATAATTTTTTATTTTCTATAAGTAGGGGGGGTATTATTAAAATTAAACTTTAAAAAAGTAAAAAGTAGCTATCCCTCTACTTATTAGTTATAAAAGTTAATAAAAAAGATATAGTAATAACGTAATTTAAGCGCTAGACTAATTAGTATTTTAGGGTAGTAAAGCTCTAATGTCTATACGCAAAAACTAAAGTTAAAAAAATTTACTAAAAGTAACTAAAAAGATACCTATTAAACCTTAGTAGGCCTAATAGGGATTACTAGCTATTATTAGCTAGTAATATAATTATAATATATTATAAAGGGGAGAGAGGATATAGTATATTTACTATAACTAAGAGAGGGTTATATAAAAACCTAGCTACTTCTAACCTTTATACTAATACTAACTTACTTTAAGTATCCTACTATATATAATTAAATTATACTATATATAATTAAATTATACTATATATAATTAAATTATACTATATATAATTAAATTATACTATTTATAAAATATATATTTCCTCTTTATCCTTATCTAGGAGGTCTTCTAGCCTAGCCTAAAAACCTTAGCTAGATAGGTACTAATTAATATATCTATAAGTATATAATATACCTACCCTATATATACTTAGGAGCTAAATCTAGTAGTTAGTAAAGAGCTAGAGGAGTAAATACCTCTAATACTCTAAATCCTTAGTAATAGTAAATTTATTAGCTAGTACCTTATTAAGAGGTCTAGGGTTAATAATATTATTATAAAGGTAACTTATAAGTAGACTAGAATATAGTATCTAAAGAGGGTTATAAAGCGTAAGGAGATTATCTACACAAATACTTACTACCTTATTAATCTCCTTATATTTAGCTACCTTAACTACCTAACCTTTAGTAAGTAGAGTAAAGAGACTAAGAGATAGCTATACTACTAAGCTATTAATATTAAAAGAGCGCTTAAAGACTGTTATCCTAAGCTTAAAGAGAGGGAATTTAAAGAGATACTATAAGGATAAGAGAATAAGGTATAGGCTACGCTACTATTAATATTCCTCTAACTAAAGCTAATTATTAAGTAGTAGTAGTAGCTATACTATAGGTAGCTAGTTAGTTATTCTTAGGAAGGGGTAGTAGTAGTAGTAGAGGTAGTAGTAGTTATAAAGGGTAGCTATAAAGGTTATAAAGGGTAGAAATAGTAGAGGATAGTATATATATTAGAAGGTTACGTCTTATAGTCTTTAGTCTACGTATAATACTATTATATATCTTTAGTGTCTAGTGTTTATAATATACTATATATATACTAGTAGTGCTAAATATAGGTATAAGCCTATAGTTACCTAGTTCGCGCTTTATCTAAAAAAAAGTCTCTAAACGTACTATAATAATAAAAAATATCTATAAAGGCTAAAGCTAAATATAAGAGTATATATAGTATTCTACTAAGCTAGAATAAAAAGTAGTACTATAGGTACTAAAGTAGTTTTATAAATACCTTTATAGTATATATTTTACTATAGAGACTAATATAGCAACACTTATTACTTAGCTTAACCAGTCTTTAATAGATAACCCCAGCTCAGTTATAAACAGATAGATATCCGCTATTATGCTATAGGATTTCGATATCAAGCATATACCTAGGAAGAAGAATGTAGTAGCGGACGCCCTCTCTAGGTACCTAAAACTAGATGATTGGGAACTATAAAAGGAAGCTCAAGATAATCTTAAAGAATTTATTATTTATATAATTAGTAATTTAAATAGACTAATAATAATAATATATAATAGTAAAGTCTTATAGCTAAAGTTCTTAGAAATACTAGAATAGTACGAGTAGTTCCTTATTAACCTTAAGATAGTAGGAGGAATAAATATTTATAATTTATAAGTATAGAAGAAGAGAGTATTAATCTTCTTTATTTAAGATACGATACTATTTGAGAGGACTTTATTTTATATTACTATTTAATACGTAGTTAATAATAAAGATTAATAGTTAGCTACTATATAGAGTATATACTAATAGATTAGATACTAAGGGGTAAATATAGTATAGTAATACTAGTAAATAAGGATATATAAGTATATCTATACCTTACTTACTACTTATCTAGGTTATTTACTCTAATTATTAAAAAGAATAATAGATATACTTATAAATACGTATAGCTTTACTATTTAGGAAACTATAACTATTAATACAGTATATATACCTTAGTACTTTAAAAAGAAGTACTTAGTTATTGTAAGAGATTACCTTAGTAGTTAACTAAAAACTAATATCCTATCAAATAATTAGTCTTAGACTATTATAGAGTTTATCTATAAAGATATTATTTATAAATAGGGTACTTCCAGGAAACTTATGGTAGATGGAGGACCTGACTTCGCCAAAGTGGTGGGCTATCTAACTAAGAACTACAAGATTAATTATATATAGTTATTAGGATAACACCTTTAGGTAATAGGAAAGATTAAATATAAATATAAGCTAATAGTCAATGCCTTGGCTAAGCTTCCTGGACCTTAGGTGAAGAACCTTCCTACGGTACTCTTTATAGATAGAATTTCTATATAAAAGTAGATAGAGTACTTACTATATTAATTACTAACTAGCTAGAACCTTATACTTCTTATTAAGTTAGCTTTACTAACTTAGTAAACACTCCTATTCTGAGAAGTCAAGGATAGAGCTCAGCTGCTAGCTATATATACTATATAGCTAAACCTTTAAGATTAGTTTACTTAAGAAGTAATTACCTATACTAACTAGATATAAGTAGCTAAGTTAGCTTTAGCCTTTATAGACTTATTTTAAGATAAAGTATTAACTAAGTAACTACTTACTTATATAAGCCTATATTTAGTACTACTAGTACGTATATAGTATATTATATACGTTATATACTAAAGATATATAATAGTATTATATATAGACTAGATACTATAAGACGTAACCTTCTAACTTATATACTATCCTTTACTATTTCTACCCTCTATAGCTACTCCTACTCCTACTCCTACCCTTACTATATCCCTTCCTTATAATACCTATATTACTACTAACTATAACCTACAAAATAAATAACTATATAGCTAATATATTATTATATAAGGGTTTAGTATACTTCTCTAAGCTTAGCCTATACTAAGGTAAGATAGGCTAAGGTAATAGTCTATAAGGTAGTATATAGAATAATTAAGTAGAAAAGAGTTAATATGATAACTAAGAGAATTATAATACTAATTCTAAATATAATAGAATAACTAGTTAATAATCTATGTAAGGGATTAACTATTTTATTTAACTATAATAAGTATAATAATAAAAACTATCTATCTTTAATACCTATTATATTTTATACCTATCCTCCCTAGCCTACCTTTAGGGAGGGAGGTTTAGGAGGACTATAGCTTATAGCCCTTATAAGCCCCCTAGAGGCCTTACTTTAGTAGGATACTACTTATATAACTTAGTTTACCTTATACTTAAGCCTTATTTCCTTTATTATAACTCTCCCTTAGAGTCTAACCCTATATCTATTATATAAGGAGGATTTAATCTTTATTACTTATAATATATACTAAGCGTAGCTAATATACTTTAGAGCCTAAGCTTTAGCCTTTATAGACTTTTTTTATTATTATAGTACGTTTAGAGACTTTTTTTTAAAATAAAGCACTAACTAAGTAACTATAGGCTTATATAAGCCTATATTTAGTACTACTAGTATATATATAGTATATTATAAATACTAGATACTAAAGATATATAATAGTATTATATATAGACTAGAGACTATAAGATGTAACCTTCTAATATACACGCTATCCTCTACTATTTCTGCCCTTCGCAACCTTTGTAGCCACCCTTTATAACTGCTACTACCTCTACTACTACCGCCGCCTCTACCCCCTCCTAAGAACAACTAACTAGCTACCTATAGTATAGCTACTGCTACTACTTAATAATTAGCTTTAGTTAGAGGAATATTAATAGTAGTATAGTCTACGCCTTATTCTCTTATCCCTATAGTATCTCTTTAAATTCCCTCTCCTTAAGGCTAGGATACTAGTCCTTAAGTACCCTTTTAATATTAATAGCTTAGTAGTATAGCTATCTCTTAGTCTCTTTACTCTACTTACTAAAAGTTAGGTAAGTAAGGTAACTAAATATAAAGAGATTAATAAGGTAGTAGGTATTAGCGTAGATAATCTCCTTACACTTTATAACCCTCTTTAGATACTATATTCTAGTCTACTTATAGGTTACCTCTATAATAATATTACTAACCCTAGACCTCTTAATAAGGTACTAGCTAATAGATTTACTATCGCTAAGGATTTAGAGTATTAGAGGTATTTACTCTTCTAGCTCTTTACTAACTACTAGATTTAGCTCCTAGGTGTATATAGTAGTAGGGCTTATATTATTTATATTTAATAGGTTAAGGGGCTCCTTACTAGAGAGGGTACGCTAGCTTAGCTAGATAGCTATAATAAGTTACCTTAAGGGATATATAGTATATATATATAGCGCAATTTAATTATATATAGTAGAATACTTAAAGTTAGTATAAGTATAAAGGTTAGAAGTAGCTAGGCTTTTATCTTACCCTTCTTAATTATAGTAAAGATACTATATCCTCCCCTCCCTCCCTTAATAATATATTATAATTATATTACTAGCTAATACTAGTAATAAATATATAGGGGTTTACTATACTTCTCTTATCTTAGTCTTTACTAAGGTAAGATAGGTTTAGGTAATAGTCTATAAGGTAGTATATAGAATAATTAGGTAGAAAAGAGTTATTATTATTAACTAAGAGATAAACAATACTAACTCTATAAATAATAGAATAACTAGTTAATAATCTATATAAGAGATAAACTATTTAAGTTAACTATAATAAGTATAATAATAAGATCTAATATATTCTTATACCTATTACCTTAAGTCCTACTATCCTTACTATCTCTTCTACTATAGATAGTTATAATAGCGCTACTATCCTAAGGTATTCTACTATCTTAGATATTAGATCTTAGTATAATAGTATATTATATAACTTAGTATACCTTATACTTAGCCTTCTTTCTTTTATTAGTAGCTTTCCTTATATAAAGAGGATTTAACCTTTATTATTTATAATATTATCCCCCCTCTTAGGTATATTATCCTAATACCTTAGATTATTATTTCTCTATACCTAGTCTAGTAGTAGAGGTGTAGGATTAGGTATTCCTATAGTATTATATCCTTTCTTCTTCCCTTTCCTTACCTCTCCTAACTATACCTAAGGTTCTATCTTCTTACTATTTTTATCTCTAAAGCTTAACTACTAAGTATTATACCTATACTAACTATATAAGAGAGTAGAGTTTAGAGATATCTTTTTATTATAAGTACTATAAGGAAAAGAACTATTATTACTTTATAGATACTAAGTTAGGTTATTATACTAGTTATATTTTAGTAAAGGCTAAGTATAGCTTATTTATTTCTAAGGAAGAATAGGAGAAGGTTTAGTATAAGAAGTATAATTTTTTGTTTTCTGCAAGTGGGGGGGTATCATCAAAATAAAACTTCAAAAAAGTGAAAAGCAGCTATCCCTCTGCTTATCAGTCACAAAAGTCGATAAAAAAAAGATGAAGTAACAACGCGATTCGAACGCTGGACCGATCGGTGTTTCAGGTTGGTGAAGCTCCGACGTCTGTGCGCGAAAACCAAAGTCGAAAAAATTTGCTGAAGGCAACCAAAAAGACACCCATCGAACCTTGGTAGAGATCTAACGGGGATCGCTAGCATTGGCTAGCGATGCGATTGCAATGTGTTGCGAAGGGGAGGACACAGTATGTTTACCACAACTGAGAAGGGTCGTACAAAAACCCAGCTGCTTCTGACCTTCATACTAATACCGACTCACTTCAAGTATCCCACCGCATACGATCGAATCGCACCGCATACGAATACATGTATCCCTTGAGGCAACTCATCATAGCCATCCGGCCGGGCCAGCGCACCCTCTCTGGCAAGGAGCCCCTCGACCTGTCAAAATAAGAAATATATAGAGCGTCTAGAGGTTATATAGCTAGAAGCTTAGCTAGCTTAAAGTAAGCTAGAGCTTCTAGAGGCTAAGGCGTAAGAGTAAGTATTTACTAATCAAGATTTTACTATTCTAAATCTTTAGGATTATATAAAAGAGTAAGCTAAGGGGAGCTCTACCCTTAGTATAAACTTCTTAGCTATTAAACTATTACTACCTAAACTATTAATTAACTTAAGCTAGTTATAAGCTAATACTTCTTTTAATCCTTTTTCTAACTTTTTTTCTTCTTTTAAGGATTTAGTCCTCTCTTCTCTAAGTATCTCTAATAGTACTTACGTACCTATAACTTATAGTTTATTAAATTTTCCTTTAGTTCCTAAGTATTCTAACTCTTTAGCTATCCTAGCTACTTAACTAAGTATTTTTACTAATAACTAATTTTCTATAAGTCCCTAATCTCCTTAACTTTATACTTATTATCTTTAAGCTCTATATTAGTAGCTAGCTTAGTATCTAGAGGTACTCTTTCTAAGAGTTTCTTATAAAAGATAGGGTAGATACGTATACCTAGTAGGAGTTAGAGTTTATAATTTATATTACTTATTTCCTCTAGAACCTTAAATAGTCCTACTTAGAGGTTATCTAGTTTCTTACTTAGTTACTTAGTTTTTAGGTTCTATTATAATAAGAAAACTTTATCCCCCTTCTAAAAGGTTAGTCCCTTAATCCTTTACTTATTAGCTACCTTAGCTACAGTAAGGTTCCTATAAGCTATATTCTTACTTACTTTATTATATAGCTTTTATATAAAGTAGGCCTTATTATCTACTCCTACTATAATACTTTCTATATCTTTTAGATCTTAATAAGTAACTAGTTTATATCTATAGTTTATATAGTATAGTAAGTACTTAGTTATTATAGACCTAGTACTATTATAGGCTAATTATAATATTAGTAAGAGTTTAACTTAGTTATCTTATAGCTTATTAGCGTATATCCTTAGATACTATTCTAGTATTTAGTTTATTCTTTTTATCTAGCTATCTATTTTAGGGTAAAAGCTAGTTAATAGCTTCTTCTTTATACCTAACTTTACTAAGAATATATTCTAATACTTAGAAGTAAATAGTTTATTATAATTAGTAATAAACTCTTTAGGTATCCTATATTCTAATATTAGTACCTTACTAACCTTATATATATATTCTTCTACTATAATAGTTTCTTTAGTAGGTATAAACTTTACTCTTTTTATATATTAGTATATAATAACTAAGATTATATTATATAATCTTCTAGATCTTAGTTTTAATAATTTTAGGAGCTTTACTATAAAGTCTATTATTATACTACTCTATAGTCTTATTAGTAGTAGTAAGGGTTATAATAGGCTATAAGGCTTATATCTCTTAGGCTTATTTTAGTAATAAGCTAAATAGTTACTTAGGATATCCTATACCTTTACTTATAAGTATAGTATTATAAATACCTTTACTAAATATCTAACTATCTCTTCTAATAATATATATCTATATTCTAAAGACTTATATAATTCCTTAATAAGACTTAATCTTATATATAGAGGTATATATATTTAATTACTTTAAATTATATCTTAGTACTCTTATTTATCTTATAATAGTTTATTAAAGCTATTCTTATTAGGCTTAAACTACTAGTTAGTAACTTTCTACTACTATTACTATTTAAGTATTTCTACCTACTTAGCTACCTTAGCTATCTTAGCTAGTTCTAGCTAGTTATAATATAGGGTACTATTAGGTATCTTCTTAAATATAGTATTATATAGTTCCTTATTACTTTCCTTATATAGGTTAGATCTTTTACTTAGAGTATCTACTACTCTATTAAGTATTCTAGTATAGTATATTATTTTAAAGTTAAACTAAGCTAGTATCTTAGCCTATTAAACTTATTATTAATTAAGTTTCTTTATTATTATAAAACTTACTAAGTTCTAGTAATTAGTAAAAACCTTAATCTAGTATAGTAGTCTTAGTAAATAGACTTCTTACTATTTAAAAGTATTAACTACTATAGTAGAGTAACTAGGGGAAGTATAAGTAGTTAAAGAACTATTAGGCTTAGGGATAGTATAGGAAAAAGGAGGCTTTATAGAAACTAGCTAAATAGCGTTTAGCTATAATATAATAATTATAATATATACTCCTTTTAATATTTCTATTATTTCTATATCTACCTACTATATTAAGCACCTATTCCTAATAGAGAATTAGTAATAAAATACTCTACTATACTACTCCTAGAACCTCCTTAATATAAATATTATAGTTAAGTTCTACTTTAGAGAACTTCCTTAAATAGTAGAATACTAGTTCTTATTACTTAGCTATATACTACTATAATAATATAGCTCTAACTATATAACCTAATATATTTATTATTACTTATATCTCTTATTTAAAGTTTTATATCTATAGTATAAGTACCTTAAGGAATATCTACTTAATTTATTTAAAGGCTCCTAATTTTTCTTATTCTACTTAAAACTAATTTCCTCTTTTATAATCTAAGAGAGAGGTATTATAATCTTAATATAATCCTTAAAAGACTTCTAGTAGTAGGAAGTAGATCTAAAGAAAGATTATATATCCTTAACTATTTTAGGTACTAGCTACTCCTATACAGCTACTATCTTCTTTAGGTTTATCTTTACTTACTCTATAGATATTATAAAGCTTAGGTATTCTATTTTCTTTATATAGAATTTATACTTTCCTAGCTATAGGTATAGCTTATATTCCTTAACCTTCCTTAGCACTTTCTTAATATACTTTATATATTCTTCTAATATCCTACTAATATATACTAGTATATTATTAATATATACTATAATAAAGATTCTAAAGTATTTATAAAGCGTATTATTAATTACTAACTAAAACGTTACTAAGGTATTTATTAACCTAAAAGGTATTACTATATATTTAAATAGTTTATATTTTATCTTAAAAGCTATTATCTATTTATATCCTTCCTTAATCCTAATTTAGTAAAATTCTTCCTAAATATTAAACTTTATAAACTACTTAGCTCCTTAGAGTTAATTTATAAACTCTATAATTAATAGTAAAAGATATTAATTCTTCTAAGTAATACTATTTAACTTATAAAAGTTAATATATAGTTACTACTTCCTATTAGACTTCTTTATAAATAAGATAAGTAAGACTATTAGGCCTAATCTTAGTTAAATAACTTTTTTCTTTAGATTCTTTTAAATATAATCCTTTAGCTTAGTATTATACTTAGGTAATATAGGATATATTAGTCTTAGGCTTAACTTTACCCCTTTATTTAAGATAATCTTATAATCCTAATCCTAAAAGTCTACTAAGTCTATAGCTTTATTTTCTTTAAAGAGTTCTCTAAACTTATTAGTCTAAAACTCTCTTAGTATCTTTAGTAGTAAGGGTCCTTCCTTTATAGTTATAACTTATTTTATTTATATAACTTCTACTCTCTAAGGGTCTTTCTTATAGATTCTTCTAATCTTATAAAGTAAAATCTTACTAAACCTCTTATCCTAGGTTAAGCTTTAGTTTATTAGGCTTACTCTTTTATATACTCTAGTAACCTTATATATAAGTTCTCTTCTAAGTATTAATTACTTTTACTAATTAATAGTAGGGTTATAAGTATATAAGTAGTTATAATTAATTAATATATCTAGTCTTCTTAGATTTATAATATTAATATTTATTTAGTACTTTATACTAGCTATCTATAACTTTATTTATTTAGTTTCTATTTATATTATACTATTTCTATTTTCTATAAACTATTTATTAATTAGTACTACTAGTACTAGATTCTTCTTAATCTAGTAAGGTACTTTATACTTTTCTACTACTCTAAGTAAGATTATTATTTATATAACCTTACTATTTATAAGTACTTTAATATTTTATCTTTATATAAATATAGTTATAAGTAACTACTTTACTTAACTATTAGTATTTTATACTTTCTTAAAAGTTATTTTAGGACTACTTTTACTAGTATAACTTTATTCCTAGTAGTATTTTAGTCTTTTACTTACTTCCCTTTCTTATACTTAGAAAAGTAGCTAGTATTATTCTTTAAGCTATAGTATATTAAGTATTTATTATTATAATAGAAGCTTTAATAAATATTCTACTATAAAATCTCCTCTTTAGTAATCCTCTTTCTTAGTTAGGCCTTCTAGGCCTTAGATATTAAGTAATCTATAACTTTATAGATATTTAATAATAGTATAGTATAGTAATAGTTATTTACATATCTTACCTTATTAAGTTATTCTTAATAGAATATATATCTATTCTTATATTATATCTAAAGGAGTTTATAGTAGATCTTTACTTTCTTTAGTTTATATATATAGTAGTTATCTACTAGATATTTATCTACTTAGTAGTTTAAGTAATAGTACTATTCTTAGTTTATCTTATATTCCTTTTTATCTTACTTATAGAACTTATAATTAATCTTATAATTATACTAATATAAATCCTTATAATCCTTAGTATCTTTTATTTTAAAAGCTTCTTAGTCTTTAACCTTAGCTAATAGATCTTTAAAGTAAAGTTATTAGTATACTACTTAGTAACTAATATCCTTAGTATTCTTACTAGTAATAATAACTTATCCTTAAATATTATAGTTATTAGCGTAGTATATATTACTACTATAAATCTAGTATTAGTTATTAGCTAGGTAGTTTAATACGTCTTAGCCCTTAATCTTTTAGTTATTATTCTTTAATTCTTCCTAGGCTAATACTTTAGGCTACTAAATTATTATAAATCTTTCTTAAGTTACTTAGCGTACCTTATTATAGAGGTCTAAGTTACTTAAGTTATTATCTAATTCTACTAGAGTTAGGTAAGGTGTACCCTATCTAATTATTTAGATCTTAATAGCTACCTACTTAACTTATTCTTTCTTATAGTTTTAGGTAAAATATCTTATTTTACTATATTAGAGATATACTTTATTATTATAATATTTCTAGTATTCTTCTTTAAAGAGACTATCTTATTTCTATTTTTAAGTTTTTTTATCTTTAGGTTTCTCTTATACCTTAGTAGTTATAATAGT
This sequence comes from Alternaria dauci, assembly GCF_042100115.1. Classification (NCBI taxonomy): domain Eukaryota; kingdom Fungi; phylum Ascomycota; class Dothideomycetes; order Pleosporales; family Pleosporaceae; genus Alternaria; species Alternaria dauci. The sequence goes on from NC_091278.1 coordinate 245,477, forward strand.
ATTACTATCTTTATTATACATATTACGCTACTTCCTAGTATTAGCTATTACTAGCTAAAATTATCCTTTCTACTAAGACTATTCCTATAAGTAGTTATCTATATATATAGCTAGCTTAATTAGAGCTTATAGTATTCTAAGCTTATTATAGTATATAAGGCTATCCTTAATATTTTCTTTTAGGCTTACTTTAAATACTATTTAAAGTACTATATTATCTTAATTAATCTATACTTATAATTACTTAAACTCTACTATATATATAGATATAGACTTAGTTTACTTTAGGAAAGTAATTTTTTTCTTTACTTAATTCTTAGTATCTACTTCTTTAATTTTTTTTGTTTTCTGTAAGTGGGGGGGTATTATTAAAATAAAACTTTAAAATAGTGAAAAGCAGCTATCCCTCTACTTATTGATTACAAAAGTTAATAAGAAAGATAAAGTTATAACGTGATTTAAACGCTAGACTAATTAGCGTCTTATAGTAGTAAAGCTCTAGCGTCTATATATGAAAACTAAAGTTAAAAAAATTTACTAAGGGTAACTAAGAAAAACACCTATTAAACCTTAGTAGAGATCGAAAAGGGATCGCTAGAATTAGCTAGTAATGCAATTATAATGTATAATAAAGGGGAGGATATAGTATATTTACTATAACTAAGAAGGGTTCTATAAAAGCCTAGCTGCTTCTAACCTTTATACTAATACTAACTTACTTTAAGTATCCTACTATATACAATTAAATCGCACTATATACGAATATATATATCCCTTAAGGCAACTTATTATAGCTATCTAGCTAGGCTAGCGTACCCTCTCTAGTAAGGAGCCCCTTAACCTATCAAATACGAATAATACAGGCCCTACTACTATATACACCTAGGAGCTAAATCTAGTAGTTAGTAAGGAGCTAGAGGAGTAAACACCTCTAATACTCTAAATCCTTAGTAATAGTAAATCTATTAGCTAGTACCTTATTAAGAGGTCTAGGGTTAGTAATATTATTATAGAGGTAACCTATAAGTAGACTAGAATATAGTATCTAAAGAGGGTTATAAAGCGTAAGGAGATTATCTATATAAATACTTACTACCTTATTAATCTCCTTATATTTAGCTACCTTAACTACCTAACCTTTAGTAAGTAGAGTAAAGAGACTAAGAGATAGCTATACTACTAAGCTATTAATATTAAAAGAGTACTTAAAGACTAGTATCTTAGGCTTAAGGAGAGGGAATTTAAAGAGATACTATAGGGATAAGAGAATAAGGCGTAGACTATACTACTATTAATATTCCTCTAACTAAAGCTAATTATTAAGTAGTCGTAGTAGCTATACTATAGGTAGCTAGTTAATTATTCTTAAGAAGGGGTAGTAGAGGCGGTAGTAGTAGAGGTAGTAGCAGTTATAAAGGGTGGCTACAAAGGTTGCGAAGGGCAGAAATAGTAGAGGATAGCGTGTATATTTGAAGGTCACGTCTTATAGTCTCTAGTCTACATATAATACTATTATATATCTTTAGTGTCTAGCGTTTATAACACACTACGTGCGTGTTAGCGGTACTAAATATAGGCTTACATAAGCCCGCAGTTACCTACTTAGCGCTTTATCTTAAAAAAAGTCTCTAAATGTGCTGTAACAACACAAAAAGTCTGTAAAGGCTGAAGCTAAGCGTTTACTTTTTTAAAGATATATCCTATCTCTTACTTAAATTTATTCTAACTAGTAAATATAGCTGTAGTTTCCTCTCTAGTTCCTTAGTATTCTACGTCTAGTAGATAGTTATCTATATAAAGTTATATCTAGTTTAAAGCTTATCTCTTTATATATATACTTACTATAAAGATCTTATCTTAGTTACTTAGTACTTTATTAAATTTATAATAAAGATTAACTTAAGTAAGGAATATATATAACTCCTCTTATCCTCTATTATATTTCTTAAGCGCTACTATCTTAGGCTTCTTAATAGTAGGGGATCTTTTATTAGGTATAGCTATTAGCTAACTTATAAGCTAATTAATTATATCTTATATTCTAGCTATCTACTAAGCTTAGATATAGGCTAGTTACTTAAGATTCCTAAGTTCTCTAATACTTAGGCTATCCTCTACCTTAGAGTTAAATATATAAAGTATTTTATTATTATAAAGTACCTACAGTAAGAGTCCTAAACCCTAGGCTATATTATTCTAAGTAGTTCTATAGGATATTATTACTAAATCTTAATTAGGTAATTCTATTAGTTAAATATCTACTAATATTTAAGGTAGTTAAAGTATTATATAAGGGTTTACTATACTTCTCTAAGCTTAGTCCTTTCTAAGGTAAGATAGGTTTAGGTAATAGTCTATAAAGTAGTATATAGAATAATTAGGTAGAAAAGAGTTATTATTATAACTAAGAGATAAATAATACTAATTCTATAAATAATAGAATAACTAGTTAATAATCTATATAAGAGATAAACTATTAATATTAACTATAATAAGTATAATAATAAAATCTAATATATTCTTATACCTATTACCTTAGGTCCTACTATCTTATCTAACCTATTTACCATAGATAGTTATAATAGCGCTACTATCCTAAGGTATTCTACTATCCTAAATATTAGACCTTAGTGTAATAGTATATTATATAACTTAGTGCGCCTTATACTTAGCCTTCCTTCCTTTATTTATAACTTTCCTAATATAAGAAGGATTTAACCTTTATTACTTATAATAGTAATCCCTATTATATACTCCTAAGGTTTAATAGGTGTCTTTTTCTAGTTACCTTTAGTAAATATTTTAAACTTTAGTTTTCGTATATAGACTTTAGAGCTTTACTACTATAAAATACTAATTAGTCTTATATTTAAACTACGTTATTACTTTATCTTTCTTATTAACTTTTAAAAATACTTAGTAAAGGGATAGCTACTTTCTAATTTTTTTAAAGTTATATTTAATAATACCCCTATACTTCTAGAAAATAAAAAACTATACCTAGTAAGATCTTATTATTATATAGTATCTATAATACTTTATTCTCTATAAGTAGGGTAGTATTATTAAAATAGAACTTTAAAAAATCAAAAAGTAGCTATCCCTCTACTTATTAATTATAGAAGTAAATAATACTATATTGTAAATAATAAACTAATTGATATCTTAAAATACTAAAGCCCTAATATCTATATATAAAAACTTAAAGTAACTAAAAATATACTTATAAACTCTTATAGGCCTAATAGAAATTACTAGTACTAGCTAGTAATATAATTATAATATATTATAAAAGGAGGAGGATATAGTATCTTTACTATAACTAAACTTATCTAGAATTTTTTATATTTCTCTAAAAGCCTAGCTACTTCTAACCTTTATCTTATACTAACTTACTTTAAGTATCCTACTATATATAAATAAGTTATACTATATAAGATTAAGTTCTACTATATATAAATACTAAAATATTTCCTAAGTAAGTTAGTAACCTAAGTAAGTTAGTAATACTAAACTAAAATACTACCTATATATAATAGTTATATAATATCTTAATTATAATATTCCTAAAAGATATATACTAAAGCTAACTTATAGCTTACTATCTTTAGTATTAAAGTATAATTCTTATAAAGTATTTACTAAACTATAATAATATATCATATACTAAAAAGTATATAAAATATAACTATAAATTAAACCCAAAGTATAATATAAAACTAAAAAAGAAGGCTATAGTCTAGAAGTTTCTTAAGTAATCTATATAAAGTCTTACCCCCTTAAGGTCTATTATATAAGAAATAGTAAATAGACTCCTCTAATTCTAAGGTAGTAACCTTATTAGTAAGAATTAAGTAAATAACTTTATAATTTTTTATTTTCTATAAGTAGGGGGGTATTATTAAAATAAATCTTTAAAAAAGTAAAAAGTAGCTATCCCTTTACTTATTAGTTATTAAAGTTAATAAAAAAAGATAAAGTAATAACGTAATTTAAATACTAAACTAATTAGTATTTTAGGGTAGTAAAGCTCTAACGTCTATATATAAAAACTAAAGTTAAAAAAATTTACTAAAAGTAACTAAAAGGATACCTTTTAAACCTTAGTAGGCCTAATAGAGATTACTAGTATTAGCTAGTAATATAATTATAGTATAGTATAAAGGGAGGAGGATATAGTATCTTTACTATAATTAAGTTTACCTAGAATTTTATACGTTTCTATAAAAGCCTAGCTACTTCTAACCTTTATACTAATACTAATTTACTTTAAGTATCCTACTATATATAATTAAATTATACTATATATAATTAAATTATACTATATATAATTAAATTATACTATATATAATTAAATTATACTATATATTATTAAATCCCACTATATATAAATATATATAGTTCGTCTTTATCCTTATCTAGGAGGTCTTCTAGCCTAGCCTAAAAGCCTTAGCTAGATAGGTGCTAATTAATATATCTATAAGTACGTAATATACCTACCCTATATATACTAAGGAGCTACCTAGAGTAGTCCTTAATAAGTTAGATAAGTAATTACCTAAGTTCTACTATTTTTTATAAACTAAGATAGTAAATAATATTAATATTATTAATACCTCTAATATTAATAATATTAAAGTAGAGGAGATAGTAAAGAAGAGTAGAATATAAATACTAAAGGATATAGAGGAGGTTATCTATAAGGCCTAGATTAATAATACTAATAGTAGTAAAGTCTTTATAGTTAACTATCTTACTATCTTAGTATTAGGAAAGGGATTAAGCTAAGAGACTAAGACCTAGCTATAATAGTAAATAAGTAATATTAGGAGGGTAATTAATAATTAATATCTTAGGCTTAAAGAGAGGGAATTTAAATAGATACTATAGGGATAAGAGAATAAGGCGTAGATAGTACTAGTACTAATATTCCTCTAACTAAAGCTAATTATTAGATAGTAGTAGCTATACTATAAGTAGCTAGTTAGTTATTCTTAAGAAGAGGTAGAGGTAGTAGTAGTAGAGGTAGTAGTAGTAAAGGTAGTAGTAGTAGAGGTAGTAGTAGTAGTTATAAAGGGTAGATATAGTAAAAGATAGTAGAGGATAGTAAAAGATAGTAGGGGATAGTATATAAGTTAGAAGGTTATATCTTATCTCTAGTAGGTATATAATACTATTATATATCTTTAGTATCTAGCGTTTATAATATACTATATATATACTAGTAGTACTAAATATAAGCTTATATAAGCTTATAGTTACCTAGTAAGCGCTTTATCTTAACAAAGTCTCTAAATATACTATAATAATAATAAAAAAAGTCTACAAAGGCTAAGGCTAAGTTAATAACTTTATAAAGTAGACTCTTAAGCTCTAGAAGAACTAAAGTAATCTATATAACTATTAGTAAGCTACCTAGAAGGATCCTACAGCTATCTAGCGCTAGTTTAACTTAATATAGGAGATAAAACTAAAATAGGGGATTATAGATAGTAATATCTATAACTTTAATAAGACTAGGTTTATAATAGGTAAGATTTTATTATAGATAGTAATTACTAGCTTTAAAGTAACTAGAAGAAAGAAAATTATCTAGCTAAGTAACTATAAGTAAGTTAATATTAACTAAGATATTAGGGTAATAAGTTATTTACTCTTTACTTTTTATTATCTTTAAAAGTAGTATACTTATTTAATATTTAGTTTAAAAACCTACTATATAATTAGATCCTTAAAGTAAGCCCTAATAGTTAGATAAATAACTAGTTTACTCTTACTTAATTAGAGTACTTTAATAAGTATATACTAGCTACTTATAGTTAATAGGTATAAGAGCTATAGTATACTAAAATTCTAAGATCTTTATAATAAAAAGAATATTATCCTTTACTATATACCTCTATATTTATTACACCTACTATAGCCTCTTAATATTAGTTACTTTACGCTATTAATATATAGGGATAGTAAATAAGTCTTATTATAGGTATATAACTATACTACTTTTATTAGTAAAGAATCCTTCCTCTAAGTATTTAAGCTAGCTTTTAAATAGTCTTTAATAGTAGAGAATATTAAGGTAGGCTTTAGAGGTACTAAACTAGTCCTATATAACCTAGAAGCTATTCTATTAAAGCTTAATATAAGGTTATAGACTCTAGTACTATTATTACTAATATAGGGCGTATAGGAGGCGTAGATACTATATAATATATAGAAGATTAAGGCGTAGGCTATACTTATTTAATAGAGGATATAAAACTATTATAGGTCCTTTATAAGCTTATTAGATAAAAAGATTAGGTAGCTAAGTAAAGGTGTATAGTAGATTATATATAATATAGTATTATTATAAGAGGGATAGGCGTATATATAAAGCGTAATTAATAAGCTTATAAAGCGTTAGTTAAGAAAATATAAGTATATTTAGATAGAGGAGACCTTAATAGTTAAGGAAGTATAGGACTTAATTATTAAGAGGGTGGGTAAGGAGTGTAATACTAGTAAAGGGCCTACGCGTAAGGTGCGTAGTATATAATACTATAGATATTATAGTAAAAAAGGATATAACTCCTATACCTATAAGGTAGAAATAGATAATACTAAGGATAGTAATAAGTTTAAAGAATAAATTAGCTTATTATAAGTTTTAATAAGTATAATATATACTAAATATTTATTACGCGTAAGTAGTATATACGTTTAGTATTAGTAACTTACTTAGGGTAGTAACTTACTTAGGAAATACGTTATAGATACTATAATAATATAGGGTATAATATATAAATATATAATTATAAAGTAGAAGTAGCCTCTTAATACTATTTTATAGTCTTTTATACTATATTATACTAGAGTAAGTTATAATAAACTATAATAAGAGGAGTTTTAGTAGGGTCTTAGTATAAGTAGTAGGTAGAGTATAAAAGCACGTAAAGTATACACCTACGTTATATATATTACTTTGCTTATACGCTTACTCTGTGATCAGTTATTAATAGTATGTTTTGCTTCGACATAGTTATGCAACTATCAAGACAATGTAGCTAATCACCCCCCCCCCCCCCCCCCTCCCCCTCCCCCTACGCTGTACGGTCCGCTTCCGATAGCCAAGGACGAATCTCTTCCCTACCGGAGCTACGCCAATCCAGATGCTTGGGAGATGCTTATACTGAGGTATTGCATGCGGAAGATTGAGGAGAGCTGCAGCATTTCATATGCCAAACTCACTGCGTGGAAAGAGTTTGTCAAAAATAGCCATGCCGTACACAAGTGACCGTCTCCATTTGAGTCGTACAACAGTGTTCATGAGAGAATCCCACACGCAGATCTACGCTGTACCCAAACAAGTGCAAGGCTTGGTACTCTGTCCCCTACCCCTGCATCTTGCACACATTCCAGTGACACTACCTGACCTCATGCAAGCCCTACATTGAATCGCGTGTATGCGATCCGGCGCGCGGAGTATGCCGGTGCCGCGACATCGCTGACACTGTGCGCTCCGTCTACCTGTGCCGTTGCAGCCAGTACAGCGTATTGGTAGGCGGCGCGTGTTTCGGCAGAGAGGGCAGTTGTTGTATGCCATCTGGAGTTGTATTTGTACAGCGTATCCGTGAAGGACGTTGGAGAAGGATCGGAACGATGGAGGCAAGGGAAGAAGGGCAGGTTGGGTAGCGACGAGGCTAGATCTCTGGTATGTGGTTAGCAATACTCTTTTGCTTCTTTATTACTACGACAGTGGTTTGTGTTACAAAGGGACTCTCTATCCTAATGTCGAAGCATGCGCAAACACATTTGAGTTTGAATCATATGTCACAATACAGAGTCGCCTAGCGGGATGTCATTGATAACAAAGCTGACTCGTGAGCAGGCTGAGAAGCCGAGGCATTTGATTGCTGTGTGCGCGGCGTGAGCTACCGTGTCCGCTCAAGTGCTGCGTCTCCACCGTTTGAAGGCTCCAAGTATCTTCGTAGGATATCGATGTATGTCGGTGAAGCGCGATCCTGAAGGTCGCTACTGGGCTGTGGCATTAGGCGCAGGGTGACACAACGTCTACTCTCGATGGCTTCAACAGCTGGTAATTTGCCTAGCGTACTCGCCACGAAAACCCATAGCCCTTACAGTGATATAACACACGGATTAATAGGAAGAGAAAACAATACTATCGGTGGACCCGAATCGGCAATGATTCGAGCCGAGAGCTCACTGCGAGTGTTCATCAGCCTGGTGGAGTGTTGGATCTTGACAGTCGAAAGGCTGCATCGAATCGGCTGCACCGTTGAATGGACCCCATCGACAGTCCGCAAGCAAAGGCTTCTGACTCGTACAATACATATTGTGGCGTTATTGGAGGACGACTGCATCCGCAGTGCTGATATGATTCGATGACAAGGAATGGTGGGCGCATCGCAAGGCAGTCACGCAAGAACACCAAAAGGCAGCTTAAAAGAGGTTAAGCTTAAAAAGTATTGCCGTTTAAGCTGGTGCATGAGATGTCAAGTATATACAAACCATCTTTTGGTAGATGCGAACCGAGTGTGGAGGACTAGCAGTACTGCGAAACCATCTGTGCCGCAAAATAGTCTTATCAACCGCCCGGGGCCTGACACGGTAGCATTGCAGGGAGCGATAAGCCCTCACCGGTGAGGCGATCTTCCTCAAGAGAGCTTTAAGGCAGCTGAGATTGCTCATTGACGCTCATGATGAGATTCCCAAACGTCTTCTTGCAACAATGCCCGAGAGTATCGGCGAGCCACCTTCTTCGATCGTGCCTTCGGGCAGTGGTCAAAAGACTCCCGGCTTCAGTACGCAAGGTCAGCTCAGCTGGACAGGCCTCATCTCTACCACCTTTCACGTCACTGTCAGCATCCTGTCCCGAGTTAGCGCCGCTGGTGTTGACCCGTACACCATTCTTGTGGGCCAGAAACTCAGCAACATATTCCAGATGACACCGGCCTGCCGTAGGCAAATCACAGACGCCATCAGCGCCTTGCCTCTTTATAAAGGTATTGGCGGGGTTCTCTCCTTCGGATTTGGCGTTGAGCATCTGGTCCGTGTCATGAACAAAACAGAAGAGGGGCAAGCACTGTTGATCTTATGTGCCTCCCTGTCCGAGTGCTACCATTCAGATCACGTTGCAGAGGTTCTCATCGAGTTGGTGCGTACTAGTCGAGCGCCAGAAACTCTGCAGCCTTCGGTCGCACAATGGCGGAGCTTGTTGGATGTCAGCGCCGGGATTCTTTCTGCCACGACCTTTGCGTTGCACGCAGAGAAGATCATGTCTCTCTTCCTTGCACACCTATCGCTTGGGTATGGTGGTCCTAGCAGCCCGTCACAGGAACGGACCCAGATGAGGAGGCGTGGATGTGCTAGTCCAGAAAGCCTTGCCGAGGCTATACTCGCGATTGCTCAGGTCACAAGAGGGGAGTCCAAATCCGTTACAATAATAGGCAACTCCAACGCAGGCTGGCTAGCTGCATTTGCAGAATGGCATTTCGAGCTATCGGTGCAGATTCTACACGAAGGGAAAGAATGTGTGCTGTACGAAAGCGGGAACAGCGGACATGAGTTTCAGGTGATAGTCATCTACTCGAGTGGCCAGCAGGAAGGAAGCCTGCAAGTAGCGGGCCTCATATATAGGATCAGGGATGTCGCCGACATCATCAAAGATGGCATGTGGCATCGCGATACTATGGCCGTCACCGGACGTACGCCTTGGAGCAGCGCTTTGACATCCACCTTTGGAGACGACTTCCGTAGACTTTTGGAGCAGGGACCGGCTTTCGGTGGTGCGATAGGCTGCCTGGTGCGTATCATCAAGGCCTTGAGATTAGGAGAAGACGCGGTGGGTATAAGATTTCTCTTTCACTGGGACTGCTCTGAACAGATCGTATTGGATTGTTACGGTAGCAAATTCATCGCAAATCTGATGGAGTGGTTTCCGGAGCTCATTGAACTACGACAATACACGAATCACAATGTAAAGCTTGATGCGAGCACAGCGGTGGCACGGTACATGGCTTATAAAGCGGCGCTGAAGATTGCATGCGGTTGTGCTTCGTGTCGTGGTAGTAAGGCCGGGGAAGGGTATTGCTTCATCGTCCTGGTCGAGACTATTGTCAAACTTGGGCAGTTGCTGTCCAAAGTGGACAATCCTGCTTCTCTACATCCTTCGCGTCTAGGTATAGAGCAGTTCTACATCCAACCACTAGGACGCAAGAGGGGTACCGATTCAGCGCAGCAAGACATCAAGAGCGACCGGTATGATTCAGATGTCATGTCAGCTCTGTATAGTTCCACCAATTGGCTGAACGATACGTTGCGGCTTTTCTCTGGTCGTGTGGTCAAGCAGGCGGATACACAGAGCGCAGTGTGCAACTTTGGGATTTGTACGTTTTACAGTACATTCGGACAGGCCTGTGCGGGACAACTGTCGGGTCGCGTTACTGTCACGGTGGGCACCATCCAGTCGCATGAACGCTCATACCAGATGATGACAGATGACTACATGGCATCCGAGTTAGACATTGCCGTCGCGTCGAGACTGCCAGAAAGTCTGAGTTTCCATGACGTTAGCGTAGTGATACGCGAGACAGCGACAGCGCTGAAGGTTCGGTTCGAGCTCAAGGATCCATCGCAGAAAAGATGGCAGGGTATATCGGATCATGCCCGCGTCCGCGATTCGATCTTTCCTCTGGAAGACTAAATTTGAGTATTGCAGTCCAGCTTCAACGGCGCATACTACTACCGCTAGCGACGCTATCATCAAGGCACAAACCTGAAACTTGACTCGATACCAAATCGGCAAGGTCGAAGTAGCAGTTTTGGAGTCGAGCCTTGTGCATCAGTGGTTGTTGGTGGACTGTACAGAGACGGAATTCATCATTGAAAAGGAATGCTTGGATTGTAGTCTGGCTGCAGCGCTGGCTGCCGCATATCAGCTTTGGCGTAGAAGCGGTCTCGGTGAGGACTGGTACAAGGTGTGGATTTGTAGGACGATTGGAGCTTGAAGGCCTGGTCAACTGTAGCCTCTGGTCCTGTGTAGATGATTTTACGATTGAAACGCTCGAAGTAGTCCTTGCGAGGTAGTGTAGCGTTGGGGAGGGCTGCGGAATTTGACAATGGTGATATCACACGTCTGCCAAGCCCGTTTGCGCTAAAGTTATTGCCGCAGCAAAGCCGGGGACGGGCGGTGTGAACATGTTTTCCTCCACTCACCACACACGTACAAGCTAGCCATCCTTTTGTCATGGCGGCAAATCTTTCGGCCTGGTCGCATGGCCTTGCAGAAATACATACTCGTTGAGACCGCTTTTGATCTTCCTGCTTCAATCGCCAAGATAGCCCCCATTTCTTCACAGATTGTCCCGTCATGACGACATCTCCGTTGTAATACCACCTGCAGCAAAACACCTGTAGCGTACCCACCCCGCGCTGCGGCCTCCCCAGGGACGAACCAATGTCTTCGGATTACGCGAATAGATCGTGGAAGTCGCGTGTGCTCCGTCCCTCGAAGCACAATGCCGCGCCGAACAACTATCTCCATCGGGAGACCACGCGCCAATCGCGCGGAACCGCTGCGTCAAACAAGAGCGCTTGGTGGAAGACACGCTTGTTCAGTGGCATGGTGAACGATGTACGGCGACGAGCACCGTTCTACTGGAGCGACTGGAAAGATGCGTGGGACTACCGTGTCGTGCCCGCGACAGTCTACATGTACTTTGCGAACATCCTCCCCGCGCTCGCTTTCTCGCTAGACATGTTCGAAAAGACAAACGAGAGTTTTGGCGTTAACGAGGTCCTCCTTGCCTCCGCGCTAGCCTCTGTCGTTTTCTCACTCGCAGCAGCCCAGCCGCTGGTCATCGTCGGCGTCACAGGACCCATCACCGTCTTCAACTACACCGTATACGATATCATTACCCCACGGGGAACCAACTACTTCGCATTCATGTGCTGGATAGGCATATGGTCCCTGATCTTCCATTGGATCCTCGCATTGACGAATTCCTGCAACGGCTTACGATACGTCACGCGCTTTTCCTGCGACATTTTCGGCTTCTACGTCGCTTTCATATATCTGCAAAAGGGGATACAGGTCTTGACGAGGCAGTGGGCTGTCAATGACGCCTCGGCATATCTCTCAATCGTGGTTGCTTTGCTGGTCACGGCGGTCGCATACATTTGTGGCCTCATTGGACAATCGTCGCTGCTTCAGCGGCACGTTCGAAAGTTTGTCGAAGACTATGGCACGCCGCTCACCGTCATCTTCTTCACTGGTTTCGTGCACATTGGCAAGATGGCCGGTATTGAGCTGCTCAAGCTACCTACGTCCAAGGCCTTCTTTCCGACGACGGATCGCGGATGGTTCATACACTTCTGGGACATAAGTGTCAGCGACGTCTTCCTAGCTATTCCGTTCGCCATACTCTTGACAATTCTATTCTGGTTTGACCACAACGTTTCCAGTCTCATCGCGCAAGGCACGGAATTTCCGCTGCGCAAGCCTGCAGGCTTTCACTGGGACATCTTCCTCTTAGGCATCACGACTGGAGTTGCGGGTCTACTAGGCATTCCGTTTCCCAACGGCCTCATCCCCCAGGCACCATTCCATACCACATCGCTTTGTGTCACACGCACTGTGTCCGACTCGGACGACGAAGATAACAAAGGACATGCCAAGCGGGTTGTTGACCACGTAGTAGAGCAGCGAGTGTCGAATCTCGCGCAAGGACTCCTTACGCTAGGCACCATGAGCGGACCTCTCCTCATTGTTCTGCATCTTATTCCACAAGCTGTGCTAGCAGGCCTGTTCTTCGTCATGGGCATACAGGCACTGGAAGCAAACGGCATCACAGCGAAGCTCATCTTCCTCGCAAAGGACAAGCACCTCACATCGCGATCCGACCCCTTGAGACAGATCAAGCGCCGGTGGGTGGTCTGGGCTTTCGTTGGCCTCGAGCTCATCGGCTTCGGTGCTACCTTTGCGATCACTCAGACTATCGCCGCCATTGGTTTCCCGGTCTTCATCTTCTTGTACATTCCGATGCGAACATTCTTAATGCCCAACTTCTTTACGCAGGAGGAATTAAATATTCTTGATGCGCCGACTGCGAGTCCGTTTACTATGGAGTCGGTGGGTGGTAATCATGGGCAGATTGTAGAGCCAAATCCAAACAATCAAGCATTGGAAGAGAGCGAAGAGGCCGAAAGAGGCGAAAGGCGCAGTACCGACGAGGAGAAGATGGGTGCTATTGGAGGACCTAGTAGAGACAGGAACACTTTTCAGCGGACGGGTTGATCGAATGCAGTCGTTTGAGAGGCCAGCAAGTGGAAAAAGTAGCGGCTGAAGCTCTGCGCCTGTGAGATGTTAGAAACAAAATGCAAGGCAGAGATTTAGTACACTAACGTCGAAGGTTGATATGCTCCGCGATACTGTCTTGGCGCGTTGTAGATGATGACAGCAGCATATCACAGTATCTTTGCCGTAGATAGTAGTTGGGTTGACGGGCCCGTCTTTCGGAGCGGTAAAACTACCTGTTTGTGACCAGGTGTGCTTGGCATCTTACCATATTGCTCTTGGCATGGTAACGCCCAGGCGACGGACCGTCACGATCGCCTACGCTTATCTTCTTCCATCGGTCAAGACTCAAAAATATCGCCCGCTCCAATCATTGATCGGAGCCAGATATGCCGACTCCGAGCAGGCGGTTGCCGGATTACGTGGGTGGATCTAGACACAAAGGTGCGAGCAATAACTCCAGGGCCGTCGTGAGTGGGGTCCAAAATTTTGGAAGATGCTCCTAAACATTCAATAAAAACCAGCTACCCCCTTCAATGAAAGCATCGAACAAATGGCACAGCAACCACAACTCCGGAGGTTTGCCGGCGGCTCTTCGGTGAGCTTGCCTGGAGAAGTGCACAAGGTAGTGCACAATAACATAGCCGGCATGACTGATAGATTCTCAACAGTGGATATCGAGGACATCAAGGTAGATACCAGCGAGTCTTGGCTTGCCAAGAATTTCTTCCAGAAGTTCCATAAGAAGGCATAGAGAAGTACCATTGCACAATGTTGTTGACCAGCGGCTTCATTCTCCATCAGCAATCGCCATGCCGCCATTCACCAAATTGCTGCCACTTCTGGCAAGCATTGCTTCGCTTTCTGAATCTAAGCCGTTGAGCCAGCCGTCGGTTACCTTCGCTCCTCTCACAGGCGCTACCCCCGGAAGCGCTCAGAATATCGTCGTTGACTATGTCGGAGATGTCGATGGTGAGCTTACAATCACATACGCGGCATGTGATGTTAGCGCTTCCATTGTATCTGCAAGGCAACATATCGGCCGAACGCACGTCGGCGCTCATCCTTTAGCGAAACGCCATGAGCAATACGAGAAGAGGCGGCCGAACAAATTCGTCTGGTTGACTCCAGCCGAGATGTCTGGCGGATGTCTTCATGCTTTCCTTGACGGAGAGCTCATTGGCAAGTCAGAAGAGCTGGTTGTCAGCAAGCGTCGCACTCGCCGCAGCGACAAGAAGTCGTTTGTCGATGTCGCGGGAGTCGACAGTAACTGGTTCGACGGCGTTGCATACTTGCAGCAGAAGCAGCCAGATGATGTGTTTGTGGCTTCGGCGAAGAACAAGTCCTTTGGTATCCTAGGCGGAGGAATATCGGGACTCATGTCATCTGTAGGTACTCAAAGAGTCAAGTATATCAGTATTGCGCTAACGAAACGACCAACAGCTCTTGCTAGACTCTGTTGGCATCCACAACTGGAAAATCCTGGAATCTTCCCAGCGTGTTGGCGGCCGCATTCGTACAGTCTATCTCAACGGTACTTCTCCAGATGAAGGCCAGTACCATGAGCTTGGACCTATGCGTTTCCCATACGAAATGACAGATTCTGAGACGAACGAGAGCATTCCATTCAACGACCAGCGCATGGTCTTCCAACTCGCCGAAGCTCTCAATGAGCGTAACGGTGGTAACAAGGATCTTCTTGTCGACTTTATCGAGTGGATCCAGACATCTCCCAACACTCCAGGTGACAGTCCTTTCCGTCGTCCCGACGGAACGATTCCTAGCAGGACTGAGATCGCAAACGACCCCACATACAAGAACCCGACAACATACGGTAACGCCACTGCTGCCAAAGAGGCTGTTGCTGCTCTTGATGAGTTCAAGGGTCTGGACAAGGAGCGCGTGAAGATGTACGCTACCAACATCTTCAAAGCCTACAAGCAGGCCAAAGACGACGGCATGTTTGACTACTCCGAGGTCGCCTACCTCCGCAACAAGCTCAAATTCGATCTCAACACCACGGATGAGGTCGGCCAATCCCACATCTACTGGCCCATGTGGGAGTACGAGACCGTCTACTTCCTCGCGACCAAATGGGTAACCATCAAAGGTGGTCTCTCCAGAATGCCCGCAGCTTTCGAGCCCCTGGTCAAGGACAAAGTCCAATACGGTGCCAAGATCAATGGCCTCCACTGGAACGCCAACAACAAGACAATGTCCGTATCCTGGAAGCCCACCGGATCTGATGCCTTTTCAACCCAGGACAACACCGAAAACTTCGACTACGTACTCAACAGCGTTCCCCTCAACCTGATGAAATTCTGGCGCCTCCCGCGCTACTCCAGCCTCCTCAAGCGCGCCATCGACCGCACCCTCTACGCCAACGCCTGCAAAGTAGCTGTGCAATTCAAAACGCGTTTCTGGGAGCACCTCGACAAGCCCATCATCGGCGGATGCACACGCATCACGCAGCCCCAACTTGGACAAGTCTGCTACCCGTCGTGGCACGTCAACGCTACCGGTCCTGGAACAATGCTCGCTTCCTACCTCTCCGACTACGAAGCCACCGTTGCATGTGCGATGCCCGAAGCCGAGCATATGGCGTACATTAAACGCGCTTTTATCGAAATGCACGGCGAAGATGTGGTCGAAGAGAACTGGACTGGCAACTATGCGAGACAGTGCTGGGAGCAGGATGAGCATCAGGCTGGAGCTTTTACGATGCAAATTTTTGGGCAGCAGGATTTGTATCTTCCGGCCTTCTACCAGACGGAGTTTAATACCGTGTTCATTGGGGAGGCGGCGACGTTTACGCATACGTGGATTTTTAGTGCATTGGAGGCGGCAACGAGAGGGACGGTGCAGGTGTTGCTTGACATGGGATTGGTGGATGAGGCGAAGCAGATTACGGAGACTTGGATGGCGAGGTTCATTAGTATGTAGAGGCGGTAGATGGTTGTAGGTTCGACCCATACCAATAGAGAGCTTTAGAGTGCAGAAATTGTGCATATTGTATCAAGTGCGGTGTACAGGTAACACGGTGAGAAGGTGACACGAAAAAATTGGAAAATGCAGAGCGAAGGTAATGAAGGTGAGAAGAGTGGTATAGAACGCAGTCAAACGGAAAGGCAGAGACCAGGTCCTGCGCTACTCCTTGATCCTAGTGGAACCCCATACTGTTGCTTAGAGGTAGGAAGTCTACTTCCGAAGTACACTACCGACGACTACTCTAAACTCTTGAAAAATTTATGCAAATGTCTGTTAACATGGTGTGGAGCCTCACTCTGCATAAAGTGTTTTGCTGGCACGGTCCTAACTGTAAGGAACGGAAGATGCGGCGAAGTAGAGCTGAACTGAATGCTTGGAATGGCAATAGGGTCGTCATCGCCAGTGATTAGCATAGCGCGTTTGGTGACCATAGGGGTAGTTGAGGCTTTGAGCGCTTGTGTGTGTTAGTTACAAACTATCTCATTGTCTGCTGACACGATCGAAGAAACCTTGGAAGAATTCAGAAGAAGGGATTGATGAGAAACAACGGAAGCGGTGACTCCAGGTCCAGTATGGCCTTGAAAAATGGGACTGTAAAGTTGTATTATACGTACATTCTTCGTCGTTAGTGTTGTATCCCCTCATCATAGCCCGATACCACTTATTCGCGCCATCCATACCGCCCTGTGCTTTCACGATCGTGCGCCACTGCGAGAGCGTAACGTCTGTCAAGTGCTCATTCTCAAATGGGATTCGACCATCACCAAGCAGCCAGCGCTCCAAAGCACCCACCACAGCGATATTAGATACCCAGACAGTATCGGCACCATAGGCAATATTGTAGAGAGCATCGAGCTAGTAGGTGAATTGTCAGCCTGGTACACCCCAGTTCGTTGATAGAGTCTTTTAGGAATCACGCGAGGAATGGCATGATTTCGTTTCCACTTACGTGCTGATCCATGATGGCAGCTGCGTCGTCGCGCTCGTTAAAGTACCAGTACCCAAGAAGGGGATATCCAAACGCCGCCTGAGTGGCGTCATTGGTAGCATCTACGAATGCGCGGGTGAGATCTGCACCAGGTGCAGAGTAGCCAAGATTGAGGAAAACGAGAGCACTCAGACGGTCGGGATGGTAGTGCTGAAGGCGAGAGAGCATGGCCGAGCCGCTATGATGATTAGTTAGTCGGTTAGCAATGGACAAGGCCGTGTAAACCTTAAGAGCGCTGGTCTTACATGTCGTGGCCGACGCCAATGACTTTCCCAAGACCTTCACACTCGAGGAGGTCGTTCATCTCGTCAGCTGTTCGCTTGAATGTGAATGACTCTAAATCCTCTGGATTATCACTTCCGCCTGTGCCTAGCATGTCAGGAGCAACAACGCCGTAGCCCTGGCGGGTGAAATAATCAATTTGATTAGCCCATGAGTACGATGTTTCGGGCCACCCATGAAGAAACAAGATCGTTGGAATTGAGGAGTCAAACGGCGCTTTGAAGATGTAGCGATATGTATGACCTGAAGGGAGTCGCACGCTTCTGACGAGATTGGCATAGCTCGTATATTTGATGTCGGTCTAAGGAGGAGGAAGATGGAGTGAGCCAATTGAAATCGCCAATGTGCATACAGAGGAGGCTTACAATGTCGGGGTTCAAGTTGACCTTGGACGATGTAGTCGGGTTGCTTGTTGTCGTCTATGTATGTTTCAGGTCAATGGGATACCAGTGCAGTGTTGGACGTGACTTACCATGGCGAAGAACAAATATTCCAAGTGATGGACAAAAGTGTACGCACAGAAAGATGTGGATCAATTCGGCAGAATTGTTAAGCGACTTTGTGATTAGAAGAATGGTTGCTTGACTGTGGTAACCTTGGAGCGTCTTATATGTTGATTTATGCGAAATGTGAACGTGGGCTTTCAATGTACTTCGCTGCCATACGTAGGCAAAATCCACTACGGAGCTTGGCAATGATTATGAGTAGAATGCCGGTATAGCCATCTCAGCATTCGTCTCGACTTCAAGGCCGCGTTTTTCGCTGACCTAGCATGGATCCAATGTGTTTCCTGGTACCTAGGTAGACACAGGAGTAATGCTCGATTTCTAAGCAGACACCTCGACAACCTTCTGATGCTCTCGATACCGCTCCGATATGCAGAAGGCTTGATTTCACCCAATCAAAGTCGTCGGTCAAGCCTCCGTGAAGTGAATCGGTCCGGTTACTAAGACGTGTTTGATAATCGACAATGCTAACTACGGTAAAGGGAAAGCGCCCATACGACAACACCACGACAGAGACTTTGTCTCTCGCAGTTAAGAAGCGGTCCTAAAATATTACGAAGTTTCAGCGTTAAACCATGTCATATTGTGACCAAGCAGCAGTAACTAATCACCCACTTACTAATGCATGCAGGAAGAGAGCTAACAACGTCAACTACATTCCTCAAAACGCTTGCATAAGAAGAGACAGAGTCCATGTCATCCTGTAGACTGGACTATCACCATCAACTTCAACATCACGCTTGACTTCAATTCTATCTGACTTCCATTATCCCTCAAACTGTTCTAGCCGCCTCCAAGATGTCTAAGGAACTGGTACTTGTTAGTAACCCCTTCTTCAAACACGTACACTTGCTATTTTTCGAACCGTACAGACCTTAGATAGTAGAAAACAAAGCTTCTAAGGCCTATGCGCAGGTCTGCAATCAATGTCGAAGACCCTCTGTATCCTTTCACCTACGGCCTGCACAATCTGACGATCACCATAGATGTAACCAGCAGAAGACTAACATCCAACACAGATAACTGGCGTCTCAGGCCATGTCGGCTTCCGCGTTCTCGTTGAGGCACTCACACGCGACTTCCGCGTTCGCGCTGTCGTTCGCAAGGCTTCGCAAGGCTCTACAATCCTCGCCACCTCATCCGTCTCACCGTATGCCTCAGACGTAGAGATTGTCGTCATTGAGGACTTGACAAAGGAAGGCGTGTTCGATGACGCGCTGAAGGGAGTGAGTGGGGTGCTGCATGTAGCATCTCCACTTGCAATCAGTGTGCGTTAGCTGCAATCCTGCCCCAGCAATCCTTAGCCTGACTTTCACTCTAGACCGATGACTTCAAGCGCGATATCATCGATCCAGCTATTGGTTCTACGTCTAGCATCTTGAGATCTGCAGCCAAAACCCCGTCTGTCAGGAGAATCGTCTTTACATCCTCGGTCGCGCCGCTATTGTCGCTGGAGTACATCATGTCCGACGACTTCACCAAAGTTTTCACTGGTGATACCTATCCTCTACGACTGTTTGACGCTAAGAATGCTAATATTACCCAGCTTACGACACTTATCCCCCGCCCGATCTCTCATCCCAATTCTCTGTGCCCCTCCAGGCTTACGCAGCAGCCAAGAGCCACGCACTCGCCGTCTCGGAGCAGTTCGTGGCGACTGAAAAGCCACATTTTGATATCATGAACATCATGCCTAGCGTTATCATTGGAAAGAACGAGCTAAACACCACAAGGGAAGAAATCCTAGCTGGTACGAACGGCATTGCCCTGGGCCCGTTGCTTGGCCGTAAGGCGGAGATGCCAATGATAGGAGTGGCAGTGCATCTTGACGATGTTGCGAGGGCCCATGTTGATGCGCTGAACCCCAAGATTTCTGGGAACCAGAGATTGTTATGTACATATGGTGGACTGGAAGGCGTCCAATGGGACGGTGCGAAGGACATCGCAAAGCGGCTTTATGGCAAGCAGGTGTCGGAGGGACTCTTTCCGCTCACTGGCTCAACACCGACAAGGCCTATTCGACTTGATGCATCCGAGACAGAAAAGGTGCTTGGGTGGAAGTTCAAGTCTTTCGAAGAGCAGGTTAAAAGCGTAGCCGATCACTATGTTGAGGCAGCCTCTGCTTAAATGATAGAAAGTCAGCAGAAGAGGCAGATGACGAAATTCACTGATTCGCAGCCTGCACATTTTCGGATTCTGATTGTGATGATCGTTCGAAATTAATCTGGGGCTGGTTCTGAGGAGGTAAAGAGGCGACGGTAGATTTTGGATGTACTAGCACAATCGTTGGTTTAACAATTACGATGACATACTTGACTGCGGAACGTTGCGGTGCGGAGAGCTCTCGATGCTTCATATGCGACTGATTATCTGTAATATACCAGAAGAAAATATCCAAGGCTGCAGCATTGCCATTGCGTCAGTCCGCAAGCGATGCACTCGTTTTGTTGTTGTTGTTGAGCCCAGGTGTGGCGTTATCAACAGATTTCCATGGTTAGTGGTTCGGGAGGATCATTGTGGCGCATGTCGCTCTAATCTTCTGGACAATAAATAGATGCAGGGTGGCTGCATGAGCTGAGCTGAGCTGAGCAACACGATTGGGGGCCGTTCCCCTCTATCCTTCGTTTCGCGCAAGCGCTGGCCTGCCCCATCACTCGTCCTACTGGTACCGCGATCGCCAAACCATCGCCTTCTCCATCGTTCTTCCTGACGGAGCACGTAGTTCATTTGCACTAGAACACTCTTCAGGGCATTCACGACGTTACCCGTTACGAATCTCGCGCGAAGTAGCGAATACTCGCCCATGAATCCGTCTAATGGCTCAGCAAGGCTTCGAAGAAGAGCTCTTACGAAGATGGTTTCCAGCCAACGCTGAGAAGACATTGACACCATTAACGGAGACCGATATTCGCGGTATCGCAGACGTCTTGACGCGATGCGCACGGAAACGTTGGTGCCTTGTCCTGAGATTGTATAGCATTCTCCGGAAGATTGGCCAGCTGGAGGTGATAGACGCGTTCATTGACAGCGACATTACAGATGTCTACTTTCCGTTCACGAAGAGCACATTACCGGAGGCATTACGCGACCATTCCGCACGACTCCGATTCCTCGAGTTGCAGCATCTTGTTTACAACAAGGAAGCACTTAATCTCGAACGACTCGCGCCCCACGGACACTTTAGCGATTTTACAGAGGTACCTTTGAAGAAAGTAGGAGAGCTGGGTAAGGGTGGATTTGGATTCGTCGACCGTGTCGTCAACACCATAAGTCATCGGGAGTACGCACGAAAACTCATATTGAGAGGAAGAACCTTCAAGAAGGACAAGCAGATCCTGAAAGACTTTACGATGGAATTATCGAATCTCAAGCAGTTGTCGCACAGGCACCTCGTCGAGCTGGTCGGAAGTTACACAGATAACAGATATGTGGCCATTATCATGCTTCCGGTTGCCGATGCGAATTTGCAAACGTTCTTAGAGAGAGCGCATCGTGACGAAAGATCCCGATCCTTCTTGAGACCTTTCTTCGGCTGTTTGACTTCCGCACTATGTTATCTGCACGACAATCGCATTCGACACAAGGATATCAAACCTTCAAATATACTAATCAAAGACGACCAGATTTATTTCACCGACTTTGGAACAGCCCTCGATTGGTCCGATCGAACAAGCAGCACGACATTGACGGCAGCGCCCACAACTCCCCGATATAGCGCTCCTGAAGTCATCGTGTACACTCAACGTAACTCATCTTCTGATATCTGGTCACTTGGCTGCGTTTTCTTGGAGATGTGGACTGTTTTGCGATGTCACGTGCTCGAAGATCTCAGGACGCACATGACTGCTCATGGTTCTGGAGTCAAAGAATACCACTCCAATCCTGAAGCCATTACGATTTGGATCGAAATCCTTCGATGCTCCCCAGGATCATCAAGTGATCTCATCTCCTCTACTTGGATTACAAATATGCTACAAAGAGAGCCGACAGACCGTTGGAATATCCACACTCTTGACAATTACATTGAAGAGGCCTGTGTTGACTGGTCAGTACAATACATGTTCAAAGGAATGTGCTGCCTAGAACATGAAGATGATCTTTCCGAAGATGCATGGTCCTCGGCAGAAGAAAGCGAAGGCCGATCAACAGCTCAGTTACAAGCTCAGCATACATCTGAGTCGACCGCAGCGAAACCATCGTCTCAAGTGCCAGATCCTAGTCAATATGCAATCACCATGCTGCCAGAAGACAAAGAAATGCCAGTCTCTCTAGACGGAACTAACCACTTAGCTGAGGCTGAGAGCAACTCTTTCGTTTACAAGAGTGCTATAAGCTCTAAGGACACACCAGGAAATTGGGTTGGTAATATTGGCATGGACATAGACAAAGAGGCTACGCTGAAGGTCGCATCTCAGTATTCTGATGCTAGCATCTGGGAAACGGAGAATCTTCCCGGGACTGAGATAAAGCATGATACTACACCAAGCTCTGATTTGGTCGACGATGCAAAAGCAACCACCGATTATCCGAACGTACCAAACTTACTGACCTGTCACTGGGACGTTGCATTCGAGCGCGAAGACGATAATGCTACCGATGATGAGACATTACATCGCCGCGACACCACTAGTAAATTTGCCAGTCACGCGCTGGTACCCCTCAATTCTTACCAGGAGGAAGCTGCTATCGATTTCGACCACCACGCCCGTGCTTGTGTTTCCTGCAAAGATCCACTAGACGTTTTTCATCGACATGACATACTCTGCGCAGAGGGTCTCCATCTTGCTAAGAGACTTCTCGAATTCGTCTCTCAATCCAACGGCAGAGTATACGGCACGCGTATGATACCGATAGTCGGATAGATTCTGGAGGCGGTCTACATCCCTCCATCTTACCATCAGGTCAAAGGTTTATTGACAACCATCGACCGCAGTAAGAGGTGCCCCGGTAACTACGTCTTCCTCGCTCGTTACTGCGAGGATCCCGAGCACCGTTACTGGCAAGAGCTATATCCCTGCCCTTGGTGCACAAGGCCACTCGGATCAAAAACCAGGAAGCTGGTGAACAATGGGGCGCTGGTACACAAAAGATGTCGCTTTTTGAGGATGGTACGGAGGACGGGAACAGTGAACATAAAAGAGAGATGCTGGAGGTAATGCAAGAGTTGGACTCGATGCGGGTCGAATGCGATGAAGCATCTCCAAAATTCAAGGGATCTGTCTTTATGAGCTTTGTGCATCACGTTCTCCAGAAACGCATACTTGACAGATTCACGACCCAAAGATGGTCGGATTCGCTTGAGTACTCTGAACCACGCAAGGTAAAACGCCCAGTCACCTCGCAGCGTCCCGGTGCGCCCATAGAGATCATCCCCATCTCCCACAAGAGCAGAAACAGCAGTGGACCAACAGGCTCTGGTCAGAAGAAGAAACTTTCTCGGCGGACTAACGCAGATGTCCAATATCGAAGAGAATCGGAAGTCGAACAGTCTTGAAGCAGAGTCCAATTGTCGAACAAGAGCCAGGAACGTCCCAAGCATACATACCGCAGTCAAAGTCGCTTCGACACTGCCGAAGAAGAAGCTGATTACTGTAGCTGGATAGAAGAACGAGAATATGGTCTTATTCGTAGAGAATTTCCCAGCGATTCCAGTAGATAAGTATTCCGTCTTCTGCCTAGCATTTATATTCGTGGATGACTCCGTGTGCGCGACCGCATGCGAGTTTCACTTGTTGCAATTATGGGTAATGGTACGTAGTATTAAGAGATTTTAACATCTAGCATCACGCCTCGATCAGTGATCACAGTAGGAGAATACGGTTACATCTCACAAATGCAATGGCCTGCACCATCCTACGCACCAGTAGAACTGCGTCGCGATATGGAACCATAAGGTGATATGAACTTGCGTCGTTAATCATCTACGAGTACCATCTATATCTACCCGTACCAAACACCTCTAAAACTCCACCAAAAACAAAACACCTACAAAAGCGTATCCCCAAGCGCGCACCGCACAATCGAAACACCCGCGCGCACCGTGTCTCCTGCACCCTCAGCATCAAGACTAGGATTAACCTCGACAAGATCCAACGCAATCAGCTGGCCCGTCTCCGCAACACACTCGGCGATGAAGTCGCCCTCGCGCAGCGTCAGTCCGCCGCGGACAGGAGTACCAGTGCTAGGCGCCCACATGGGGTCGAGCGCGTCGACGTCGAAGGAGAGATGGATGGGCGTATCGCTTCCGATCCAGCCCAGGGCCATATCCATGACTTTGCCAATACCATGTCTATCAATATCGTGCATGGAGAAGGCCTTGATACCGTGCTCCCTCAAAATCTTCTTCTCTCCACGGTCAATATCCCTCAGACCTGCTAGCTGTCAGTCCAACAATCTCAACCGCCCACCCTCAACCAGGATAAAACGAATCAAACGTACCGATATAAACCAACTTCTTCGTACTCAGCCGATGCTCCTCCTTAATCCATCCAAACACATCCTCGCGCTCCTCGGTCGCCAACCCCGTCAAAAACGCCACCGGCATGCCATGAATATTGCCCGACTCACTCGTCTCAGGCGTATTAATATCCGCATGCGCATCGACCCAGATTACCGCAATATCCTTGCCCAGCCGCTCCCGCACCGCTTTCGCCGTGCCAGACACCGTTCCAATCGCAATCGAATGGTCGCCGCCGAGCGTCAGCACAAGTTTCCCAGACGAGGCGTGCGCGTAGACTTGCTCGCTGACTTGCTGCGTTACTGCAGATGCGAATTTGGGGCGCTTCATGCCGCGGTAGTCGGGGTCGGACGAGGGTTGCAGTTCGGTGTAGTTGTGGACTTGGCCGTCGTAGGTAACTTTGTATTCTAGGTCTTGTTCTAGTTGGTTGATGAGGCCGTTTTCGATGAGCGCCATGGGGGCGGCGTCGACGCCGGCTTTGGGCTGGAGATAAAGATGGTTGGTTGGTTGTTGTTGGGTTTGGGGGAGGAGTTTGGGATGGTGGGCTTACCTGGCCGCCGCTGAAGCCGACTGCGACGAGGCCTAGGTCATGCCTGTTTGGCAGGAACTTGGGCTGTTGAGTGGGCGCGGACGTCATTTTGCTAGGAATAGTGTTAGTATTATGATTCTCGAGCGGGTTTGTTGCATGAGATGGTGTAGAATGGGCTTTGTTTGTCTGTTGTTGGTCGCGCTCCAGACATGCAACCACTACATCGCAACCACATCATAAAAGTAATGCTGCAATACCTTACCTTTTACAATTAATCTCTATAGCAATAGCCAAAGAAACAAGCTAATCTAGCAGGGCAAAAAAGTGGCTAAAATCGCAATGCGTACAATACACACTCTCAACCCAGTCTACTCTGTTGTTGAGCAATCGAGGAAAATTTACAAATTTACAAAACGACAAAATGGGTGCAGGCGGTCTGCCTTTTATCTCTGGACGGCGCAAGCTCTTAGGTAATTGGGTGTCGTTGAATTTTCGTGGCATCGTGTACACCTGTACTTAAGGGAAGACATCGATGAGGCTCTCGTCAAATTTATCACTTAGGGGAAGTAGTCTTTATCTTAGGGGACTGGTACCGTAAGAAAGCCCCCACTACCGCAACTTGCCGCCATGTCGCTTTAGGTAGGTCGGACGGGGTCATCGGTAGCAACGTGGCATTTCGAGATTCCCCAGAACTGGACAAATATTTCTGTATCTGGAGACTGTAAGTAGGTATGTTCTGTTCTCATAGGCCTCACAGTTCGCAGGTGTTTGGCCAGCCACTGGGGGGCGCGATTGGTCGGATGCGCTGGCCGTGGCTAACCCGCGCGAGGAAAGGACGGCTGCAATCGGCCTTGGGCACCACCTCCAGCCGCGTCACCTACCCATTCTTACACACGCCGTCATCGCAGTCACATGCACTCCATCTCGTCCATGTCCGTTCCCGCGATCCGCGTTGCAACTAAAACGTCCGCCAGGAACTGTACCAGCACCGTCCAATTACTGTGCCATGTCAAGCCCGGGGTCAGTGCGAACCGCGAGGGCATTGCAGCGGTATCGGATGAGCGCATCGAGATCTGCGTTGCGGCTCAACCGAAAGACGGCGAGGCGAACAAGGCCGTGAGGCAAGTCATTGCTGATGCGCTCCGAGTCGCAAAGACGGATGTCGAAGTGGTAAAG
This sequence comes from Alternaria dauci, assembly GCF_042100115.1. Taxonomy (NCBI): domain Eukaryota; kingdom Fungi; phylum Ascomycota; class Dothideomycetes; order Pleosporales; family Pleosporaceae; genus Alternaria; species Alternaria dauci. The sequence continues at coordinate 271,700 of NC_091278.1, forward strand.
GGGTTGAAGAGCAGGGAGAAGACTGTGGCGGTGCAGATGGGCGTGGATGGCACGGCGGAGGAACAAGTCACTCGCATCAGAGCGGTGCTGGAGAGTGCGATATGAGTAAACGAGTTTATCAAAGCATTACTATTATATTAAAGCCATTAAGGAGCGTCGTATGTACACCGTAAACATATCCGTCCACCACATCGTGGCTCATTATCACATCCCAAACAAACATTACCAACTCGTCCTCACCACAACAACTGGTGAAAAGAGTCTAGTACTGCCACGCACCAGGCTGCTCAACCGCAACCGTCAGCGCACTGAAGCCCAAACACTCCTCACCAAACGTCGCGCCCTCGGCAACCTGGCCAAATACCTGATACCCATCCGTCGCATTCGCCGCCGGACAAGCCACAAAGCCAGTATCAAAGTTGAGGTACCCAAACGCATTTCCGTTCGCAGGCGCAGTCCGACTGAACCCGTCGACGTGGCTGCCCTCGGGGATATACGCACTGTGCGCAACAGTATAGCTCAGCGCACCGTCAGGCGCGACATATACCTGCTGTCCACCAGGCACTACAACACCAAGCCCGAGCGTCACGTCGCCGCCAGCGAGCACAGTCGTGTTGCCTGGTGGACAGTTCTCGGCGCCGATTGTTTCGGCAGGGCAGTAGGAGCTTGGGGGGCCGCCGCCGAGGTAGAATTTGGTGCCGCGGGCGGTGAGGGGGAGGAGGTGGATGGGCGAGGCGGAGCGGGAGGAGATGACGCCAAAGTAGCCGTTGTCGGTGGTCGGTGGGCTGGGGGTTGCGGACGGTTGGCTGGAGGTGACGGTGGCGGTGTGCGAGGGCTTGGAGCAGTCGGATGGCTTGTGGTCGCCTGCCATTGCGATGGCGGCGAGGGCTGAGAGGGCGAGGGAGTACTTCATCGTGGTGGTTGTGGGAGTGAAGTGGAGAAACCGGGAGTTGAGTGAGATTTTCAAGGAAGGTTTCTGTTACTAAGGAATTGCTTTTGAGAGTTTGCTGAGAGTGATGATGGTATCCTTTGTGAGCGGCCGTTTGCAGACTCCTTTATACAAGCACCGAGGGATGAGCGGTTTGTTCTGCACGTCGTTCAAAGTCCTGCTAAGTAAAGTAACACGACTATTTTTTCCCCACCGTCTTGCCTCATAGGCACGCTGCAGATGCAGTGCTGCACAGTCCCTGCAGTTCCATGCCTTTCGCAGTAATGTCCCGCCCGTTTAGATCGCAGCCTAAGCATGGTTCAGGTGATGATCAGCCCAGTCAATATCGCTGGAAACACTGACGCGAGGGGGACCGGACTAGCCGGCAACGTTGCATCACGCATTCACGCGATCCAAAGCTTGTCCAACAAGGGGACGTCATATTCCGACCCTGACGTACCACTACCGTATCGCGTAGTATATGCATCTTGTCGTTGTTGGTGATCGCCTCGTGTCGCAATGTCACCAGACGTAAGGGGGACTGTGTGTGATTGAATGCAATGGTTCCGTGTCGGGTGCGAGTTTCCCCCATCAGCCACTTGCATCTTGCTTGCTTAAGCGACATGCACAAGCTGAGGCGATAGGCCAGAATAATTCCGCACTCCGGTATCGATAGTCCTCGCATCTGTCTGCTTGCGCGTTTGGTGAAGACCAACTCCATAGCTGCTTCTACCATCGTATTCGCACTACCCACGTGAATGCACGACGGAGCCTCTCCGCGTGGCGGTGGCTACATTCTACACGACACCAATAAAATGTACCATGGTACCAACATCGTGGCGCAGTACCACGCAAATACCTAGTTCACACGACACGGGCAACGCTCACCACAGCACGAGTGCCTCCGCCAGCCTCGTTTTGCCGTAGGATTGCACCGTCCTCGCTGGTGGTGCCACTCCCGCTACCTTAGTGCTCCTACACTACCTTCCCCATCGCCGCATCCGGAGCTGCGAGATCCACCGCATCTCGTATTGCTTCTAGCAGCTTCGCTTGGGGTAGACGTTAGTCGATACGACCGGTTATTTGCAAGTCGCATGAAGAAGGCGCAAAGGCGAGAACAGTGGTATGGCTAGGTTCCATCAACAGCTTGGATGATGGCTTCATTTTACAATGACAGAGCGTCACTAAGCGTACGGCTTCTCCGGAAGAACTCGTTTCGGCTCGCAGTACCCGACAAATGCATTCTGCACCTGGTGTATCTCGGCAGACAGCAGACTGCTCGTGGCAGGCACGCGGCCACCGTGATGGAGTTTTGCATGGGCCGACCCACCGACCCTGGTCGATACTATGGAGATGCTACTCAATTCGGCCGAGAGAAAAACAGCACCACGGTATTCCAAAAACAATAGATCGCATACATGCATGAGTTGTAAGAATCTATATTTCGATGATGCAATAATTCAATAAGCGAATCAGACTCTGCATGAGAGGTATTTACGAGCAACAGAACTAATACAGAGTCGGTCAAACACGATAGGTAGTGTGCAACTACGAAAGACCTTGTGCGCGACAAAGTACTCGATGAATACATGGAATATCTTCAGCAAAAGATACTAAAGCTGTTAACATTATTCTATGAACTTGGGTACGGCTCTCGTGATCAATGCAATCCAGAACTTTGGCAGTCTGAGCGAAAGGACCACGCGTTCCAAGGAAAACATTGAACGCTCTCCCTAGCTGCCCGGGTAGAGTATTCAGCTTTTCCCTAAACCGCGTGGAGCTCACTTTTCTTCGCGATATAAACAGCTTATATCTAGCAAGCGTGCAATAGCAATGAGTATGAGAGACTGGTAAGCTCACTGCTACATGAAAGACGAAGCAACGAAGATAAATTCAATGGTGAGACGTTGCACAAGTCATCACTACGAACCCAGTGTACATATTCTAGACTAGGGTTCAGAGGGTAGCGGTGCAATGCATAACCTCCATGGCATGCCGAGTCCGAATACTCCAAGGGAAGTTTCAAGGCGTCAAGCCCCAATCAAACGACGAATGAATCACTGCCAATTCTAAGTTGATGTACTCTTCCATCTGCATGGAGGGGTCGTTGAGTGAAACATGGTGACGATTGTGGGGCTGTAGGTGCAAGTTACACATTGCAGTCACCGTCACATATCCAGAAGAGCGTCTCAAGTACTTCCTCCAACACTATCGAAATAGAAATATCATGGCTCAAGCGTGATAGCTACAAAGAGATCCAACGAGACTAGCAAGTGCAACTACAAAGACCTCTAGGGTATCAAACGACGTGACAGCAACCCACTAACCAACACCAACTTCGGCTCCATCACAATCCAACTCCCATTTTCCCTTTTATTCCACATTCGATTCTTCTTCGTCCCTTCTCTTCACATCCACAAACACAGCTTTCCGCTTGCAGTACCAGCAGCCACCCAATCAAGCGTAGGATGAAACTTTGCCACAGCCGGCACCGCCGTGATACCCTCGCCCCCCAGCTGAGCCAACTGTTGCCCCTTTGCGGTATAAATATCCACAAAACGATTCATGTTCCCGATACAGAAGCGCTGGACGTTGTCTTGAGGAAATTGCTGCCACTGAGCTCGTAATCTACGCGACTGGTTAGCAAGGAGCAGAACGTAGGGGATAGGGAAAGTGAAAAGTGAGTCCACCACCAATCCAGGCAACTTACATAGTAACCCATCGTCCCGTCTGATTATTATGCGGCACAGCGACACTCGGTTCCATCTCCGCCTCACCCATCTCCACGCCCACCTTCCACTCCGCACAATTCCCAAAATCATGAATCTTAATCGTATCATCATACGACGCAGTAGCCACCTGGCCCGCCGAATTCCATGCCGCATGCGATACAGACAATTTGCTCGTATGCTCCCCGACCAGCGCCGGCGCCCTTTCCCCTGCTTTACCACTAATCTTCCTCAGATCCCAAATCTTGAGCGTGCGATCCAAAGACGCTGTAGCAACGAGATGCGGATGCCCAGGATGCAACGTGAACCCGCCAATCTTCTTCTCGCTCAGCTGGAAAATTTGCAAACCCGTTGCTTTTTCTTTCGGCGTGCGCATGTCATAGATGCCAAACTGACCGTCGAGCGTAGAAAAGTAGAGCGTGTGTGGGTCGTCTTTTGAGATTTCGAGACCGGATAACGGCGCGTCTTCATCTTTATCGGGTGGCGCGTAGACTTCGACGGCGACACCCTTGGCGAGATCTAGCTTGCGTACGCTCGAGTCGTAGGAAGCGGTGTACAGTGCGTTTGCGTCGTGGGGGCTGAATTGGAATGTGTGGATGGTTCTCGTGTGTGGTTTCAGCGTAGTGATGGTCGGACCCTCTCTCTCTGCATCATCTTCGTCGTCTTCTACCTTGACTTCTGCCGCTTTCTGACTCGCGTCGCAGATACCGAGGTTACCTAGCTTGTCACCAGCAAAGACAAGCGGCTTGTCTGTTGTAGGATGCAGGCCCATGGAATATATCCGCTCCGGCGTGATCTTGATCTCATTCGGCTCAAAGTCTTCCCACAGTGTCAGACCACTCATGCGTTCTCTGAGGGCACGCAGTTCCTTGTCCGTTGTCTCTTTGACATCATTGTAATCAAATGTCCGCGCATACGGATCCGCAGGTCCGACTGAGAGAAAGTTCCCATTCTTATCCCAGTCTTTGCCTGCGACGACAATGTCGCTGAAATTAAACGCTTCACTAACGCGTTGCCGCTTTGCGCGATCTGCAGCCTGCAACGCGACATATTCCTCCTCTGCCTTCCGCTTGGCGACCTCACTATCAGCCACAATGCCTTTTAACCGAGACGATGTCCTGCGCGGCGCAACTTCTTCTTGCTTGATCTTCTTCGGCGCAGGTTTCTTTGCTTTGGGGCGCGAAGGCACAGAGGTTTTGGCTTTGCTGGTGGGACCTAGGCCAGCTTCTGCGGCCTCCATCTCGAGGTTGCGCAGCAGCGCCTGCGTCTTTGCAATGTTCTCTTGCCGTTTCCGCTCATACTCGCTGATCTCGACATTCTTTGCGCGCGCCATTGTAACCGTATACGATCCGTGTATGGAGAAGCAAATGGGTTACTTCCGACCTGGGGCAAAACGATCGGCCGAGGGGCAGGATGGGACGCGTGAGTCGCGATGCGCGTGGGGTCACGAAGATGGCGTTTCAATCGGGGGATGTCGCCTCCAAGATGTGCGGGGCAGCCGATGGTTCCTGAAGATCGGATGGCAATATCTGTACGCAATGTCAGGGGACTTGCGGACTCTAGATGAGATCTCTGGGTGTTGCCACTAGCGTACGCGGGTAGACGCGCTCGACGCGTTCGTCACGTGCTGACGTGTAGATCTAGAACTTGTGGTATGCAAAGCCACGGCTTGTGGATCCTAGGCTCAGGAACAGCAATTAATTGCCACGTGAGGAACTGTCATTGCCGTCTGCCGTCGAGATGTATACTTGCAGCCTTCTAGACGCGGATCGATGGTGCAATTCGATGCTGTAATTGATCGTTCCCACCGACGTCAGAGAAGCTAGCGCGGAGATCTGATCGATGCCGGTCTTGGCAGATTTGCGGAGAAGAGAGCAGTCGTCCGCATCGGCAGAACAACCTCAACTGCATCTCAAACATGGCGCCTGCACGACTAGCCAACGGGCTCCGCGGGACTTTCCGAGCAGCCTCAATTCGCACCACATGTCTTCGTCCAGCAGCCGTCGCAACACAGCGCTGCCTATACCACTCGTATGACTACGCTCAGCCGCCGCCGTTTCCTCCCGCCGAATCTGCGATACTTTCTTCCGCATACGCACACGTACCGAGCCATGGGTTTAGTATAGATGCGCTCAAGCTCGGGGCGAGAGACGCGGGCTATCTCGATGTCTCTACGAATCTGCTTCCAAGAGGTGTTTTCGATCTGATCAACTACCATCTAGTCACGCAGCGCCTGGCCCTACAAAACAATGTTCAGTTCCCAGAACAAGGAGAGCAAGGGAAGAAGATGGGCGTCGGTGCCAAAGTCAGAACACTGACATTGGCGCGCCTGCGAGCAAACGAACCCGTCATACATCGATGGCAGGAGGTATGACAACACGCAGGAGAGAATCGAGATCAGCTGGCTGATGGACGACAGGCACTGGCGATCATGGCGCAACCCACATACGTCCCCGCGTCCGTGGCCGAACTTGCACGACTCGCAGACGAAATATGGTTTCTGGCTGGCGATCAGAGCGTCGACAGCAGCTGGTATACCAAGCGCGCGACCCTCTCGGCCATCTACTCGTCGACTGAGATATACATGACACAGGACAAGTCGGCCAACTTTGTCGAGACGGAACAGTTTCTGGATAATAGATTACACGACCTCACCAAGGTGGGTGGGTTTGTGGGGGCGCTGGGTGAATGGCTCAACTACACGGGACGTTCTGCCGTCAACGTGCTGCGGAGCAAGGGCGCGCGCATCTGAGTTTGCGTATGCATCGAGGGTGATTACGCTTTTGATCGGGTATTTGACCTGTATGTTCGGAGTATTTGACCGAGCATACTTATATACTATGTGTTTCTACTTTTTTTTCTCGCTACACTAGCGACCATGTCATGGTACATGGGATCTCGATGAGATGCTACACTTGCTGTATGCCCCCTATCTTTCTAGTCTACCACCAGACACCAAGTCTGTAACCAATATTGCTGATGCCGTCGTACACCTGATGAGTTGCGAAACGATATTTGGTTTCAATTTTGTGATTTGGCCGGAACGTGTCCCCAAAAGGACCCTGCGCTGGGGGTTCTGTCAGGTAATCTGCGATCCGGGCTCAATCGGTGATCCATGGTCGAAAGTGGCATCACCCCACTTGGACGAGCAGAATTGTCCGCGGAAGGGTTCAGACACGGCAGCAGACAGGGTAGCAGACACAGTTGGCAGCAGTCATGGTCGGTGGCTCACTCGAAACCACATCAGCTGAGGATCCAGGCGTCTCTAGACCTGACGAGGCCCCTGTGCGACGTGTACAGTAGGTGAGATGGACGGCGAGGATGGTGACTGGACCCTTGGTTCACGACCAGCCTCGGGCGGCTCGATGGGCGATGCCGAGGGTGATTGAGCACGGCGCATTCGATTCAAGGGCACCGGCAGAGACGCCAATCAGGCGGCGAGGCTTTGGAAGCCGAACAACCAAGGCTCAGATCAGGGTCCAGAGAATCGATGTGCGCTGCCCAGGTGTTGCAAAAGTGACCTCATTTTGCGAGGGGGCCGGGCGGGCTAGATGATTACAATCTCGATGGACGTGTGGCTGGTGAGGACCGCCGCGGAGGGTCCAGGGTTGAGGGCGAGGGCCATCAGCGATTGGGAGATGAATCAGCGATGGAGAGGGGGCTATCGAGCGCTGAAAGGGTCTCGTCGGAGAGCAGCTAGTTGGGAGAGAGGATGCATCGGCGATGGAGCGAGCGGGCGGCGGTAGTCGCTTGCTTCTAGCCCCGGGAGCGCCACACGCTGTCGCTCGCTCTCACTCAGTGCCAGGAACCCTCGATCCCCAGGCCGTTTCTTGGCATCGGTCAAATCGAGAGCATCGAAACGGGCGTCGACCTCAAGATGTATGCTCGTCATGGCCTCGACCTCGTCTACCGCGAGCGACGACACTCGTCTCTTCTGCCCATTCTGCTCCCCAGCCCTGCCCAGCACCCGCGCCCCCCAGAGACCCCGTGTAGCGCCCATGGAGAGCATCTTCCCCGAGTAACCCGTATACGACTCTGCACCGCCGCCGCGATGAACGAGCGGCCAGGAACCATTCCCGCCGCAGTGCACCACGCCCATCATCCACGCCGCCCGCCCGCCCACCAGTCTGTGTCTCTCCGCCACAGCCCACCCGCCGCGAAGCGCAAGCCGAAAGCCTCAACAACCACAACAACACAGAGCTCGCCAAACCTCGCCAGCGACAAGGCCAACCCCCCGTCGAGCGTCTCGCCACAGCTGCTCTCCAACAAGACGAGCTCGGGCGAGAGCAGCGACGCGGGCCAGTGGTTTGAAAAGACCAACAACAACACGGCCAGCCGGGCCAAGTCGTCGTTTGTCGACAGTGAGTCTTGAGCCACGCACCCTCGCTGCCGCCCTGTGCCTAACCCAACCCCCCTCCCCACAGACGAGCCGCCCTTCTTCCTCCACAACTCGTCGTCGTCCGAGACACCGCCCGACAACTCACAATATGCCCACGCACACGCCGCCATGCCATACCGCCCCGGCCTCGGCCAGATGGGCACCGACGGCAGCAGCACCGAGGACTTCCGCAGCGTCATCGACGACCTGACCGTGGCAAACAAGCGCCTGAAGCAGAAGCTGCGCAAGTACGAGAAGCTCTACGACGCCCACCTGCAGGAGGAGAAGCTGTTCGAGGTGCGCTTCCACGGCCTGCCCGACCACAAGAAGAAGGAGCTCGAGGAGACGCTGCGCAAGTTTGCTTCCGAGCTCGACGACGGCGCCGCCAACGACTACGCCGACATGTCGGCCTTTGCCCCGCCGCTGCAGACACACAACACGGCCTCATCGAGCTCACGCTTCGCCGAGTCGGGCTATGCCTCGCTGTCGGCGTCGGGCCAGAACTCGTCGGCCACCAACCAGGACAATGACCGCCGCAAGATGACAAAGTCGGCCTACAGCCGCCAGCAGCAGACGATCCAGTCGTACCTCCACGACATCCCCATGGGCCTGCTGCCAAACACAAAGAGCGTCCCCATGACGGACAAGGCCAAGAAGAAGATGGTCGTGCGTCGGCTCGAGCAAATCTTTGCCGGCAAGCGGTCGGCCGCCGGCTCCCACCCCCAGCAGATGCAGCAGCAGGAGGTGGCCCAGTCGGCGGCGACAGCGGACCGCGAGCGCCGCGAAGCCACCGGACAGGACTCCAAGCCCGAGGGTCATCGCGAAGCACGCATCCGCAACGACCGCAGTGCCATTGCCGCTGCCGAGGACAACAACACGACCCAGGACGAGGCCGTCCAGGGCTTCCGCCCCAGTCTGCACATTGAGGAACACGACTTTGCCGGCTCAGGCTCGTCTCCCGATCAACGGCCTACGCGGCCGCTCGACTTGGACCCCTACCGTGCTCAGGTGCCTGCCGACAACATGAACTACATCCGCCATCTTGGATTCTCCCCGCCAGACATGAACTCTGGAGAGGTGCCTCTCGGCCACGGGTGGATATACCTCAACCTGCTCATCAACATGGCGCAGCTGCACACCCTCAACGTCACCCCCGAGTTTGTCAAGGATGCCCTGCACGAGTACAGCAGCCATCTCGAAATGTCTCGCGATGGACGCAAGATCCGATGGAAGGGCGGCCTCGACGTCACCAAGAACAGCGGCAGCAGCTCGTCGGAGCACTGGGGCGGTGCCTCGCCAAACGAGACTGGCTCCCAGTCGCCGTTCAAGCAAATCCCCACGGGCACTAGCGGCACCAGCAGCGACATGCTCGACGAGTCTGCAAAGGCAAAACGACTGGCCCGCGTGCGGCGCGAGAAGGAGCAGAACAAGTTTGCCTACAAGCCGCTCTTCTTCCACAAGGACGACTCTGACAACGAAGACGACTACTACGGCTTCGACGCGGATTCCTCAGCCGAATACTCCTACCAGCCACATCCGGCTGGAAACTCTTCGGGCCTGAGTAGTTCGATTATGCAGAGTTCGAGCTCGAAGCCGCGGAGACGCGACGACGGGCCTATGATCTTTTACACAAAGGCCAAGTTCTGCACTGATCTGAGCGGAGACCGCAATGGTGCTTTTCTCACCATGCCTGGCAACTACCAACCCATCACAACCCAGCCTCTTGGCGCCACGCAGACTGCGTCCCCACAAGCCAAGACGTCCCTGGATCTATCCGAGCCCCGGGGCCCTCTAGACACGACGCCCATGGATGTTGACTCGACGGCTGGATCGCGCACCGTTCACAGCGACGACCTAGGCTTCTCGCCCGAGGCTCTGAGGAATGACAGCGGAAACACGTCGCCTGAACTCATGGACTTTGAAGCTTCTGGTCTGGGCGGTGTGCAGCCAGAAGATAACTTTTCTATCCACGTGCGACGCTCACAGATTTCCACTGCGCCACCGCAGGGCGCTGCGAGGAGAATGTCACACTTATACCCCAAGGCCATTCAGGACGCACTCAACTCGCGCCCACACTCTGCGTCCCCTGAAGTCGAGTCTCCGCGCTCGAGCCCGCACCGTGTCATTGAAGAAAAGATCCTTTCCGCATCTCGCAAGAACCTCCCCTCGTCTGCGCTCCCACCTGCGTCCTTTTTACCCCTCGATTCGTGTTCCTCTGGGGACGTCGACAGCGATTTCGCGTCCGATGCTTCCTCTGAACCTGACGATAGCGATAGCGAGTCTGGCGGGCCGGCGACGGCTATGCAGATACTGAATATTGCGCCGATACCGTCCGATATGTCGGAGGGGAGCGAGTCGGATTACGAGGATAGCGGTGATGACGATGATGATGACGGGTCGGTGGATTTATTGGCCACGGCGAGGAAACAGGATCCGTCGGCTGTAAGGGCGAGTGAGCGCGAGTATGATGCTGCGCTTGCGGATCGCTTGGCTGAGGAGATTCAGGCGGGGAGTAGTGCGGCGACGGCGGGTGGGGGGAGTGGATTCAATTCGCCGGTTGGTGGTGGGGCCGGATTGGTGAGGAAGAGTTTGGAGGGTAGTAGTGTGGCGAGCCAGGGGAGTGTGGCGGGAGGACAGCAGATACCGGGCAAGCTGAAGAGGGCGAGGACGAGCGATGGGTTTAGTAATTTGCCGCCCAAGAAGAGTCCGAAGACGAGGAGGATGGGTGAGTAGAGTGAATGGAGTTTGGGGGAGAAAAAGAAGATTCCATTTATGAGACTGGAAAGGAGTTTTTGTTAGACTGTGTGGGGGTGGGGTCGCAAGAGTGTTCCCTCTTTTTCCACATGGGAGCGGGGGGGTTTCTTTATCCCTTCCATATTGTGGATGATTTTGCCATCATTTTTGATACCCCCTTCCTTTTTTTTGGAAATTTTGGCTAAGTAGGTTTAGCTTTTCTTGAACGACATCATTTGGTTCGATGTATAAACATTTGGTGGTACTGGTAGGACTTGGTATCAATGAATGACAAGTTTCTATCTACACGAGATGAGCTTTTCTTGAAACGGAGGTTCGTGAGGTTCGGATCTTTCTATCTATGCTGGTGAAGAGATCGAGATGAGATGTAGGCTTGGAGGGGGATTTGGGAATGAGATTTACAGATTTAGATTTAGTTTTTGCTGCTCGTGGTGTGGGTTCTGCAGTCTCTGGGGAATGTTGCCTGCTGATAGTCCGTAGGCCATGTCGTCTTCTGGGTCTTGTGCTGCCTATACGGGAAATGAAGAAAATGTCGTGGGGTTTGTAGTTGCAAGACCTATCTTGATCAGCTTGACTGTCGACATCTATTGTAGTACTGTAGCCTTTTCTTCTGTCACATGATGCCAAGCATGGCAGCCTAGTATACAGCGCGCTCATCCCATGGTCACTTCCTCTTTGGGAACAAACGAAAAACTTCACCTGCCTTCACCTCTCACAAATCACATCGTCAGACCGCGCTCTCATCGTAGCACCGCCAGTCTGCCTATCTCTACACTCTCCTTCCAGAATTCTGGCCAGCATGTACGCCGCAACGCAATCTCGACTTGGAACTTCGGCAAAGCTACCACACCAAGTTCCGATCCTGATTTCTCGACTTTCGGGGCTCTGACGTTGTGTTCTCTCATCTCATGCCCCGCTTGTGAGACGAGCTACATCTGCAATATTCGATTTTCTACCTATCTGAATGGTCGCGAGAGTGTGGCCTTGTCGCGCTCCCACCAAGAACTCGGTACCGCGGACTCCAAGTAACTACGGTACGGAACAACACAAGCTTAGGTGATGGGTAAACCTGCCTCCACGCACAGCTCGAGAAGAGCAGAAGGTTGCAACGAAGACTTCAAAGCAGCTGAAAGGCCCGAATGGCCGCCCGGATCTCAAGCGCCGCCGCAACGCCGACAAGGCTGTCGATCTTCAGGCCACAACCAAGAAGCAGCACAAGTCAATCACCTCGGTGCCTGCTGATTCTATTCCGTTGACCGCCGAGCGTCGAAGTGCGGCTCTCAATGCTTTTACCACCACGGATACCCCAATGACGGCCCAAGAGGTCCTGGACTTCCAAGCGATTCAGGTTGAAAAATACCAAAACAAAGAGCCCCCAACGATCGCCACCATCAACGCAGCTAGAGACTGGGCCACAAAAGCCCACACTAGTCCTTTCTGCACACCGGCGTTCGACGAGTACAGGTACTTGTCACGAATCGGTTCCAACCAAGGCGCTGCTAGCCATGCAGTGAAGATGAAGCAGGGCACTCTGAAGAAGATTGGTCAAGACGTGAACGGTGATGACAGCGATGTCGAGGTCTCTACAAAATGGGGGAAGTACGAGATGTCAGCGTCTGATGCACTATTTGTTTCGTTCCGTCATACTGCGACGATAAACAAAGCGATGGGTAAACCTGTCTCCACGCACAGCTAGACTACGCCGCCTACATAGCGGAAGATAGATCGACTGGACGTGTTCGAACTCATCTGGGATGGCATAGTCATGAACGAAGCCGATGTCTGCCCCGGCTCAGAGCCAGAGGTAGCTGCCTGGGCGGGTTGAGGGGTGCAGAGGACGGGCTACCAGGACGCATATAGGCGCCTCGCTGGTGGGATGGGTCGCTTGAGTATACTCAAAATGGACATGGTAATCGTCTGATTAGGATGATAAATGCATGTGTTCAGTACTGGCATGGCAACTACGGTGAGATCCACGGCTACATTTGGGGATATGACGGACGTGCAGGACAGCTACTTCTACGTTGGCGATGCCAACGCTTCTTGCTGTGGGCTGATGTTGCAGTCTCGCCTGCTTGATTCCAGTATGCACCTGGCAGTTTGGATCACATCACGTATTCAGTAGGTAAGAACTCTGACTGCATTTCCTCTAGAATACAGTTACAAGTAAGTAATACAGCAGCTACGCAGGAGCAGCTGCCAACTCTACAGATATGATAAAAGTAGCTTCTTCCTGTGATGTTGTCTCTTTTCTTCTTTAGCTACACACGACGGAACAAAGGTATGTCAATGTTTTCCCCTTAACCCCCTTCACTTCCTATGCCCTACCAAGCATTATACACTACCCCAGAATGTTAATTCTGCTTCAAGATGCTAATACGTACAATGTTGTTCTAGCTAGTTCCAATTTCACGATGTCTGATTGTTCAGAGTGGCGACAACTCAAGGTCAAATTGGCTAGTAACGCCATCTTCTTCGCTGTGTGCGCTTTTGGCGCACTTGTGCTTGGCTGGTGGTTTGGGTGGAGCTGGCCCTGGCAGAGGAGGGAGCTGGTGAGCGACCTCGAGTCTGCCAACGTCGCGTTGGCAGAGATCGAGGCGCTGCGGAGGATGAGGGAGGCGGAGGAGGAATGGGGGCGGGTGGTGGAGTTGTCGCGCCTCGCTGAGGAGCGACGCCAGGCAGAGGTCGCCCTCCTGGAGAAGAAGATCTCCGATCTTCAGGAAGAGTTGGCCGAGGCCAAGGCGGCGGCACCTGGGGTTGGGGCTGGAGGCCCATCGACTATTCGGAGGCGCATTCCTACTTGAGTATATTTACCCTTCACGGCATGTATCCCCTTTCTTCTGTATCCCCTGTATCTCTTACTATCGTCATTCTTATGGGCCTTGTCCCCCACCTCCCCGCGGTTATGCCTGGGGCCACTCCCAAGGACGAAAGGGAGTGGTGCGAAACGGGGCTATTCTTATTCACCATCCACGACAAAGACAACAGCGCAACTCGTCTCAGCTCACGACTCACTTCTTCCGGTTTGGCGAAGACATCCAGAATCCGCGATCAACAGCCCTATCCGTGAAGTCGTCGTAGCTCTCAACCGCAGTTGAGCTACCTGTCTCGGCCTCCGCCATCCACCATGTCGTCTCTCGCCATGGCTCGTGTTTTGACTCTCAACACTTCTCAGCCACATGTCGTCTCGAAGTAACAGACTTCCAAACCAGTACCAGCAGCAGAAGCACACCCAACGAGCCGTGTTAGAGCGCAATGCAGCCTCATATTTGGTCACATCCTTTGGCACCACACTTCCGCGACCATCAAAACCACATCCACAACAATCTCCAGATGTTTCGCTGATTCCTATACAAGTCGGATCACACAGAAAAACACTCGGCATCGCGCCTTGGTACCCAGATCCTTCCGCTGTGGACACTGCTGCACGTCGTCCTGCATTCAGTTGTTGCGAAGCCTCCGGACTCGCTCTGGTCAACGCACCATCAGTCCAAACGTCTTTCCAAGAGCCTGACACGAGATCGGTGCTCATATCCGGATCATGTATGTAACCACCAGATAAAACAGATAGCATAGGTAGCATAGGTAGCTCGTACCATCCGAGAAAATTCATCAGAATTCTCAGCCAGTCACTCCTCGTCAGCCTTTACGTGATTGAATTCGTGCATGTACTTTACCTTGGTACAAAGCCCCCATTTACTGGCCCACAGGACTGCGAACCTTGGTTTCGCTAGTGCGCCCCCACCAGATGTATAGAATGTTCCTCTTATATTCCTCATCTCCATCTGTCTCCTGGTTTCTCCAAGTCTTTTCAATTGAACTAAGGTATCTCCATCATGCCAACATTCAACCTAGGCCGTCTGGGTCGCTTCGAAATATCTCGTCTTCCTCCTCTCGGCACCTCGTCGCGAACAAAGCACTACGAATTACCTTCAACTCCCCCACCAGAGTATAACGATATTTCCGAAATTGAAACCAAGTACCACGCTCCATCACAAGCCCAGCCACCAGAGTGCAAAATCGAGCAGGTGCGTCGGTTCCTCATCGAGATTGTCGCAATCACTCTTGGCGCCAACTTTGACGAGCTGAACGCAGCTCTCTACGACATCCCCGTACCAAGCGGCACGAACACAATCCTTTGCGACTTTGAGCGTGCACATCTCCTCGCACGGTCCAGCCTTGTTCGCAAGGTTCACACGCGCTACCTCCGCAATGAAATGACGAAGATAAAGCGAGAGGACGAGGAGGAAATCTGCGTAACCATCACCAGGTCTGCGAGGACCTTTGACCCAGCCAACTTCACAATACCCTGGTATTCTTTGGACATGATAGCATGGTATAGTGAAGAAGTGCGATCGCCGCCTGGTACACCCTGGAGTTCCACCATCCCCGGCATTTGGGAGAAAAAAGTCCCTTACAGATTTGATGACAAACAACCTTTCGAAGACTCTATGAGGGCATTCTGGATTATACTCAATGGCACAGCGCCCAACGACAGGGTGCACGGCATACTATCGGAGACATGGGACGATGCACGGAGACGATGTGGCTTGGGCGATTTAGGCCCTCCGAACATGTGTTGGCCGCTGAGGGGAGAATATAAGAAAATGGGAGAATCGCTAGAGAAAATGACGCCGCCGGAGCCTCGAGTTGTCGTTGATGAGTCGCGAAAAACTCCGTAAATATCGTATCTTCCACTGGCAATCTGCTTGCTAGCAATGACAAAGGAAACAACCACTAGCTTTTCGTCCCGTCGCATGTGTTGTGCCAATCACGCGTGACTGCCGAGTTCCGAAGGAGTGATTGAGTTATGGGGTGAAATCGCAGTGGATCGATCTCGGAGGGCGATCAACGGCGCTAGCGCAGCCTCTAAGCACAGCCCCATGCAGCACCAGCCACAATGACATCATGCTAGCTGTACCTGCAGTAACCAACACCATCAATTTCGCTGTAAACCTGCTGTTGGCCCAAGACGAAACACGACAAGCGCGGTTTCCAGATCGCCATCTTCCAAGCTTTCTCCACCGCCTTCTCCTCTTTTCCTTGTGTATATCCTCTCACTCTTCCCTTTCAGTCTGTCGCTTCGACTTCTTGTTTCTCTACACGCGACTTGCACGCGAGGGCCCCTTTAGACCTCGATCCTTGTCAACACAACGACACCAGCAACATGGTGCATCAACGCGCATCTCAGCGAGCTCTACTGCTCAGCGCGACCCTTGGTCTCGCTGGTGCAGTCGCCGTGCCAGAGCCGACAGCTGTCCCTGCCAAGGTCGAAGTTCGTGCGCCCGTTGTGACTCCCGCGGCCATCCGGTTCGATGGGCGGCACAGCTACGTGCAGAAGAGGGATATCCTCGAGGATATCAAGAGCGGCGTAGAGAACTACGCAAACTCGATAGGCAGCGTTCTGGGAACAGACCTGCCCAGCTTCTTCACAGAGGGTAAGCAAATGCATCCAAAGCAAGCTCCGCGCTAGCAAAGCTTGTGCTGACACTTTGTTACTAGGCATCCCCGGCTGGTTTGAGGACCTGCCCACAGGCAGCCAAGTTCTCTCAAGCCTCGGCATTGGTGATGACGATTTGGCTGCAAAGCCCACCGAAGTCCTCAACATTCCTCCTTATGCCAACTGGACCGACCAGGGCTGGAACGTGCGCTTCCACGGCAATGTCTACAAGTTCCCGGATATCTCGGAAAGCAAGGTCGACGAATTGGCCAACGTCTTCCTGATCGACACCAGCGTTGACCAGCTTCCTGACGACCAGAAGGCCCAGGCACGCAACCTCACGCGCTCCATCTTCATCGTCCAGCAAGGCGGCGAAAATGTCTCCATGTCGCTTGAACCCGCGCCCATGCAGGGCGGTGACGGAGAGCCCGGCGGCGGCAACTCTATCGAGGCACCTGGCGGCGTCCAGAACCTCACCCTCCCCTACGAGACGACGCTGCAAGGTGACTTTGACGTCTTCGTCCCCATCCAGTCCAACGGCCTCCTCCCGGGCAACGAGACCAACAACGTCCAGCGCCTGAACGTCTACACCAACGGCACTATGAGCGGCAATGCCACTGCCTTCCTCGTGCCATCCGAGGGCATCACCTTCATCTCCGACATCGATGACATCCTGCGCGTAACCAAGATCTACGACCCCAAGGAGGGCCTTCTCAACTCCTTCGCCCGCCCCTTCACCCCCTGGATGAACATGCCCGAGATCTACGCAAACTGGTCGCGGACCCTCCCCAACAACACGCACTTCCACTACCTGACCACTACCCCTGAGCAAGCTACCCGTCTCTACATGGACTACATCTACAAGACCTACCCCGGTGGCTCCTTCGATACACGCCCACTCAACTTCTCAGACGTATCCGCCACCCTCTCCATCCGCAAGTTCCTCCTCGTAAAGGTCTTTGAGACTTTCCCGCAGCGCAAATTCGTCCTCGTGGCCGATACTTCCAACAGCGACGTCATGAAGGCTTACCCCGAACTCGCCCACGACTACCCGAACCAAGTCCAGTGCATCTTCCTCCGCAACACGTCTGCCACCGACGACTCCATGTGGTTCCCGTACAACACCGAGGGCTTTAAGGGTCTGAACAACAGGAGCTACATGTTCTTCCGTGAGCCAAATGATTTGGCGGGTCTGGATATTGTTAATGGACAGTGCTTGAATGAGACGATTCCACAGAATGTGACTTTTTCGAGGCAGGCGGAGATTTTGGGTATTCATGGCGATAGTGCGGGTGGCAGGTTGAACAGCGGGGCTACCGTTAGCTTCGTGGTTGCGCTGTTTGCTGCTGTTGCGCTGTCTCTGTAGGGGAGATGGCTGAGATGAACGTATATGAGATACGATGATTGTTTGCTTGTTTTTTGGAAGGTTTGGGTTTGGGTATGACGGCATGGTGCTTTGATTTGGGTTTTCTTGTTCATAGTCATTTTTATCTTCGGCACAATCACAATATTGCCATGACTGATTTCTATATGCTATGCGTATGTAAGGACAGGTGCTATGAGTCTAACTTACACGGCTCACTCGTCTTATGCTCACCCTGCTTGCTCTTATGAAACCAACACACCTCGTTCTCCACGTCATCCCTCTCATGGACAAGTCTTCGTTGGTTCCCATATCTGCATTGTGGCACTTGTTTCTTCCCGATGGCTGCCATCTTGGAGTTAGAAGTTTTAGTCTTCTTCTCTTCCTCTGCCTGTTTGATTGGACGGCGGTGGTTTTTGTGATTCATGTTAGCATGTTGAGTTGCTATGAATCCACAGGTGCATAAGATATCCAGGAACTCAGCGTGCGCAGACCGGGCGGACAAGAAGCGCTGGCGCGATACAGCCAAATCTAGTGCATACCGGATGTCTAGATGCATCTGGGTGTCGTTTTGAGAAGGAGAGTGCAGACGCTCTGGGGATGACGGTGAAGAGGAACGCGGACTTTCGATATCATCCGATCTAGATGGTTGAGATATAGAGTTGCGCTGATGGAGGACTGGGTGCTGGTTTGGATCGTCGGCCACCGTGACAGATTCGCGACGGTCAGCATTTGAATCCATGGTTTTGTTTACGCTGTGGGAGTTATATCTGGGATTACACGCCTGAGTATGCTGGGTATTAGCGTTGGATGATGTGTAGTTACTTCTTCCTCGAGCGCTATAGGAGTTATGTAAATATATACATGGTCTAGCAAACGGAGCTCAAAGACATTGGTTCCACAAAGAGGGGATCCACGGCGGTAGATTGCAATGGATGTCTCTGGACATCTCCGAATGTTTTGAGTTCATCCCCAAATGTCTTGAGACGCCGATCGCGTACAATGTCAGTGTGCAATTCGCACAGTCGTAAGTCTGGTAACAATCTCAAACACCCATACTCTCCTCGAACCGTCTAGCAATCTCCAACATCTCAGCATCCAGCCTCGACCCACTCAGAAACGTCACGCTGAACGGCAACGCACCCTCATCTCCCTCTTTCCCACTCAATTCCTTCACCGGATACGTCCCCGCCGGAACAGCCACACCGCACAAATCCAGCACATTTCCACAATGCGTGAACTCGCCCAACATACTGTTCTTCTTGATGGGGTCAGCAAGCACCTCGCCTATCCTCCAGTGCGTCGGCGCCGTTGGTACAACGACTACATCGACGCCGGCAGCAGAGTATGCAAAGACCTTCTCTGCCTGGCGGGTGTAGAGAGCTTGCGCTTGTAGGTCGCGGTATACATCTACAGCCGAGCTCTTCCGCGCAACCACATCGTCCATAAGTTGGGCGATTACAGGATGTAGTCCTGAGCGGTTCTTCTTAAGAAAGTCATCTGGGAGGGAGGCTAGGCGTTCGGAAACAAACGTGCCGTCGTAGAGGAGTTGGCCTGCTTTTTGAAAGGGCGACCAGTCAATTGGTGTGAGGACGCCGCCGATTGCTTGTAGCTTTGCTACCGTCTCGTTGAACATGCGCCGAGCTGGTGTTGAGCAGATGGCAAGTGCTTCCGGTGGTGGGATGCCGAACTTGAATGTGCGCGATTGCGGGCCGATACTGTTTACGTGGCGTTCGAACGCTATCTCAGACTTCGCATAGGGATCGAGTGGATCGTGGCCTTCAAGAATCTGCCAGAGCGTTCGCGCGTCGGATATGGTTTTTGTGGAGAGTGCGATGCAGTCTAGTGACAGACACGCTGGTGTGATGCCTCGAAAGGAGATTGTGCCTCGTGTAGGCTTATACCCGACGATGCCGTTGAGGCCAGCAGGCACTCTACCCGACCCGGCTGTATCCGTTGCCAGGGAGAATGAGACGAGGCCCGCTCCTACTGATACTGTGCTGCCACTGCTTGAACCGCCGCTGATGTAGTCTTTGTGGTATTCTGAATGGGTGATACCGTATGGGCTGCGGCAGCCTACGAGTCCGGTGGCGAGCTGATCCAAGTTGGTCTTTCCTATGAACAAAGCACCTTCAGCGATGACCTTTTCGTATACAGGAGCAGAAGATGAAGGTATATGAGCCAGTGGCGGACATGCAGTCGTGGTAGGAAGACCGGCAATATTTATACTGTCTTTGACGCTGAAAGGAACGCCAAACAATGGTGGAAGCGCGTTGCGATCAGGAAAAGTCGATACCAATTGTCTTGCGGCGTCCAGAGTTACTACACGTGGCGGCAGGTGTATCCATACTGCCGGATCAATCTTTTTGTATGCTTCGATTTTGTCGTAGACCGCGTCAACGACTGTTAGGGGCGAAAGTCCATTCTTATACGCTCGCTGAAGAGCGGGTATTGTAAGGTCGCCGTCAAATATCGACGGTGCTTGACAGGGTGCCGAATTGGCATCGACCGTCTTGTTTGACACTGGTGCGAGAGCCTCCAGTAAAGGATCCAAACTACCAATGTATCCGAACAGGCCTTGTGACCAGTGAATCATATCCAAAGTTGGCTTCTTGAAGCAAGCGTCGTTGTATCCACTCGTGGCCTCCTCAATGCCACAACATTCGAAACCCCGGTCGTTCGCTTCCCGGATGGTAGTAGCAAAGCAACATTCCGTAGTGACACCAGAGACGATGAGATGTGTGATGGCTCTTGCCTTGAGTTGATGCAGAATAGTCGTATTCCAGAACGAGCCTTTGCCTGGTTTATCGATGACAACCTCTCCGGGCAACGGTTTCAGCTCTTCTATGATGTCGTGCCCGTACTCGCCACGCGTAAGTAGGTGACCAAGCTCTCCCTTGTCACCTATGACTAGTTTGTGCTGGGTATTACCGGGCGCAGCTTCTTGTCTGACCAACTTTGATGATGGACAGTCGGAGAGATCTGGTTTATGGCCTTCGCGGGTGTGAAAGACAGCCATTCCAGCGCTCCGGCACGCTCCCAATAACTTTTTAGTTGGCGCAATCGATGCTTGGACAGCTTGTAAGTTTCCCCCTTGGATTTCGCCGAAACCTCTGGCGAGCAGGAAGTCGCGTTGCATGTCGATTATGAGCAACGCGGTGTGTTCCAGAGGGAAGGAAAACGCGTATGGCTTCGCTTCAAAGGAGAGCATCGTGTCGTTGGAAGGCATGGTTGCCGTAGTTCGCAATAGAGTGAGGTTACAAGGACGCGATGATTGGAGGGTTGTGCCTATGCCAAACAGGCCAGGTTTCTCCAATGTCAAGTAGGAAACAAAGACATACAGAACCCTGGAAGAGAATGCCAATGCTCCATATTGGCTTCCGAAGTTGAACTCATCAGATGAACGTGGCGAATCCAAGACTGGCCGCGAACGGCATATGCAACGGGCCTACGGCAGGCGGCGGCGCGAGATTCAAGGTTTCTTATCGAGAAGACACTACCGTGGTCATCGGCATGAGTTTTGTATGTATGCGGCTAGCAGGGGGGCTGGTTTTGTGGGGCTCAAAGTCACTTGCTACGGCGGAGCACTAACTTCTCATTAGTGGGGAAGCATCCGAAGTCTGACCGAATCAGCGTTTCTACACACATTATCGATGCCTCCGAGCATAGTAGTAAGAAACCAGCTTAGCGTGCCTCAGCGATAAGAGACCTCCACTGTGCCCAGCGGCTGACACTGTCTACATATGGAGATTGAAGCTTTGGATTTCTTGATAATTATGCCAAACTGCTCCCGCCTCCGCACTCACCCCGCCGCGCCAACGGCGCACCTCCGAGATAGGAATCGATATGGTTATCAAACTCGGGACCATCATGGTATGGGCCATATAGCTGTCGCGATCCGGTAACCAAGACTGCGGAGCTTCATAAAGGCCGGATGTAGCCCTGATCGATTGGAATCCAGTGTATTCGTTGTATCGTGTTACTTCCGACCATGTCTGTGCTCAAGGCGAGGCTTGCACCTCACTTTCATCTCAGGGTACCCTTTGAGAGCGGTAAATATGGGTCGCGCTGGTCGAACAGAGGTATGTAGTTGATGATACATGTGTCTGTAGGAGCCAAGCTAAACACCAGGTCAACAACAGATCTTGATCCGGTTCCTCCTCAACAGCGTACCTGGGGTGGGCTTGACTACTGGGCGTACTGGTGCTCGGACATGCTCGCCCCTCCTTTGGCATCCACCGTCAGCAGTGTCATGGCGCTAGGTTTTACGGCTAGAGAAACAATACCCATCGTCTTCTTCGGCTTTGCCATCTGCAGCGTGGTCATAACACTCACTGGAAAGATGGGTGCCACATATGCTGTGTCATTCCCCGTTGTCATTCGAAGTGTTTTTGGCATGTATGGCTCGTTTCCAGCGATCTGCATCCGAGCCTTTGTTGCGATGATGTGGGCTGCTATTCTTACAGTGCAGGCAAGCAACTTCTTGCAACGTTGTCTTGAGGCGATCTGGCCAAGCTTCATCACTTTTC
This sequence comes from Alternaria dauci, assembly GCF_042100115.1. Lineage (NCBI taxonomy): Eukaryota > Fungi > Ascomycota > Dothideomycetes > Pleosporales > Pleosporaceae > Alternaria > Alternaria dauci. The sequence goes on from NC_091278.1 coordinate 293,821, forward strand.
CGAATCGTTTACCTAAGAACGCTGGTATCGATTGTACGGCTCATCCATCTGTTCCTATATATGCGTGTTGCTGATAGTCTTGTAGCGGCTGGCTTGCTTTGCTTGTTCCTATACTGGTTCCTCCAGACCGCGCTCGCCCTTATGCCGATCTCGAAGTTGCGCGTTCTGTTTTGGATCAAGAGTATCGTCGTGCCACCAACGTTCTTCGCCCTGTTCCTTTGGGCTGTGATTGTGACCAAGGGGTGAGTATCTCTGCGGATTATGCATCTGTGAACGACACTGACCCCGTATCCAGTGGCGGTCCGCTCATCAAGGGAAAAGTAGAGATTACCTCGTCTTATATGAATACGACCTACTCAGTCCTTACCGGGCTCAACGCCGTCGTTGGACTTTTCTCATCTCTAGCCGTCAATATGCCAGATTTCGGAAGGTTCTCGAAGAATCAGCTCGCTGGTTACCACCAGTTCCTCGCCTTACCCATCATTGGAACATTGGGAGCGCTGACACCCATCTTCGTCACTGATGCTCACTCTTACATATGGGGCGACTTTGAGTGGTATATGCCAGACGTCATCGCCAAGTTCGATTCGCGGGCTGCCAAATTCTTCGTATCTGCCAGCTTCCTCCTTGCCACGATCGGAAACCAAATCGCAGCAGATACGTATCCGTTCGCAAACGATGTCGCCGGTATGCTACCAAAATACATCAACATCTTCCGGGCTACCATCATCATCTCTGTCTTTTGCATCGTATCCACTCCATGGAATATCATTAAGAATGCGTCTGGCTTGCTCTCGTTCCTGAGCGGCTACTCATGTCTCATGGGTCCTCTCGCAGGTACCATGGTCAGCGACTATTACCTCGTAAAGAAGGGCAAGCTCGATGTGGATCAACTATACACTGACCATGGCATCTATTGGTACAATGGCGGTTGGAACTGGAGAGCATATGCGTCCTTTGTTGTAGGATTTGCTCCCCTTCTCCCTGGCTTTGCGAAGAGTATCGACAACACTTTAAATATCGGTGGTGCATGGAAAGTCTACACATTCGCATGGATCTTTGGGTTCTGCATTTCGCTAGTAACGCACTACGTTATCTGCGTGTACGTTTCGCCCGTAACAGGGTCGTTGGTAGAGAGTGCGGTGTATCCGCCGCAAAAGGGGGAGGCGATCGCGCCAATCCTAGAAGGCGAAGAACCATCGAACAGGGAGACACTCGTGGCCAAGGAAAAGGGGATAGCTGATATGGCTTAAAATAATGTCGTCTCGAGAATTTCGATCAGGAACAATTGGTATCTGCTTCTGCCTTTCCGTGCATGATGTTGTGGATGAGTAGCAAAGATTGGGTGTTCTCTTAGTGATGTCGCTGATTAATGTGCTCTTGGTCAGTGCTCGCGCGCGCTACCGGTAGACCTCGGCTGATTCTTAACTCTCCATCCTCCCTATCCATGCCTCAACGCCCATCGCATACACGTCATCGGTAACTCTCCAACAGAGCTAGCAGCTAGGTCCAACATGCACCAAGCCAGCGTGGTAGTGTGATGCATTGAATCCATGGAGAGAACACCACGGCCAGCCACTTTACCAAGTAGTCACGCGGACGCGTTTCCAGGACCGCGACTCCATCGACATCGGATTCGCGTCATCCGTCTGTTACCAAGACGGACGCGCACTGCACGCTGAAATGCAAACATGAACTTCATGCCTGTTGAGAATCCGTCCCCAACCCACATCGTGCGTGCAGCCAAAACCCAAACCACCAAATCGAAATCGCGCCGCCCATGCGACCCATGCCGTCGACGAAAGTCACGGTGCGAGATCTCGGAAGGCGGTCCACCGTGTGTCCTTTGTCAATTCCATGATCAAGAATGCACCTTCAACGAGAATCCGCAACCGCGGAAACGGCGCGCTGTCGCTATCAACGAAGGCTCTGAACCGTCCGCAACCGTCCGTGGCCAAATACCTCTTGCAAACGATTACGGAATAAGTACTGCGGCTTCTACATCTCCTCAAGAGAATGCAGCTAGGATTCGACAGGATCCACCGATCGATGACTATGCAAATTTACGTGGTCCTTCGCTCCTGAAGAAGACGCTGGGTCTGCAGACTAGCAAGCACAGTCGTTTTGTCGGTTCTACTTCGGAGTACGAACGTCTCTTGTTGGCATTCGAGCCACTCCAGCCAGTTGCTGGCGTTGATGCTTCGGTTGGCCACCCAATATTTCGAAAAGTGGGTGAAACTGACCCAACAATATTCGTCTTGTCTCCTGATGCCGGCACGCTGAACAGTCATAGTGACATTCCAGATCTTGACGCTATCGAGATGGCCGTAGCACCACATGGCTCTGCGTTGATACGTCTCTTCTTTAGAATCGTACATCCCAGCTTCCCAATCTTGCACAAGAAAGTGTTCTTAGAGAAATATGAGCGGACTCACCGAGAGTTCTCGCCCCCGCTTCTGGCAGCAGTGTATCTCCTGGCTCTGAACTGGTGGGCATATTCCAGCGAGTTGGCTTTGCAACCCAAGCCAGATGTTTCGCATCTAGAAGGATTGGCAATGAAGTCGTTCAGCAATATTGTCCACAGGCCTAAACTTTCGACTTTACAGGCAGGCTTACTGCTTCTCCAGCGTCCAGAGGGCAACGGCTGGGCATTGACATGCCAGCTCGTGGGTTTGGGGCAAGACATGGGTCTCCAACTTGACTGTACGACATGGCACATACCGGATTGGGAGCGCGGTCTGCGCAAGCGTCTGGCATGGGCTGTATTAATGCAGGATAAATGGGGCTCTCTTATATATGGTCGCCCCTCACACATTACGCAAACCGATTGGGATGTGCAGCCCCTGACTGAAGACGACTTTCCAGAGAACGCCGCAGATGAGGATGACGAAGACGGAAGTACCGAGGTAGAGAAAGGACGAATCATGTTCTGTTGCATGGTAGAACTCACACAAATTCTGGCACAGATCCTGTCAACTTTCTATACGCTGAAGGCCGAGCGCGACTTCGCCAGCCGTGCCCAGGAAGGCGTCAGATCGCTACTTGAAGCAGCCAAGCCTTTACAGCTTACACTACGCCAATGGTATGCCAACATGCCATCTGCGCTCAAGATGCAGGACATAGCTCCAAGAAAGCTTTCCAGTGTCGGTTACCTCCACCTTGGCTACTACGCCGTCGAAATGACCTTGCATCGACGTATCGTTCGCTCATTGTCTCCATCAGATGGTCCTGAAATCCGCGCTATATGCCGTCAGGCTGCACAAAGCCGACTCACATCTGCCTTGAGCTTCGTACAATCGCTCCGACCAGAGCATCTCCAATCGTTCTGGTACTCGTCTTCGACATACAACTTCGTGCTCATCGGCTCTTTCATCTCGCTTCTCTGGGTGACATCTCCCGATAAAGAAGAAGCAGTGAAATATCGAGCGCATATGGACGAGTATAAATGGATCATACGTCTCTCTAGTAAATCGGCAGACTTTCTCGAGAGAGCGCTGGTATCGCTGGATCTAACTACCAGTGCGCTAATGAAGGCTGTACCTGATGGCATCGTTCCTCCCTCGACCGCGAATGGTCATCAGATCAGAGCGGGCGATGAACCACGTTATGATGCTAATGCGGGCGACTCCCAAAACTCCAGATCCGTGCAAAATGTCTCAAACTCGCCTGCTACATATCTCGGTGGAGGAATAGGCGAAATGCTGTTAGAAGATAATGGCCTGGCTGATCATTCGTGGTTCAACACGGTAGACGCGAGCAACTTCGATGGTGATTACAATATTCATGGCGTGGCTCTGCCGGGGCAGCCAGATCTGACATAAGGCGCGATGATGCAGTATCGTTCAAGAGTTGACTTTCTGGATAGTTGTCATGAATTTCGACATCGAGGCTAGGACTACGCAAAGTCACGTTGGTTGAGATATCTCTAAAGGATTGGTCGACGCCCACGCACTCTTCCCAACCCAGCGCACCCGGATTCAGTAGCCCTGGAGTAGCGTAGTTTCGACGCTCTAGCCCCATACCCACGAGATTCAGCACCTTGCGGAGATTGAGTACATCAAAAGTCCGGGCTACCCATATGGTGTTGAGCAGCAATCACACATTGATGAGGCGCTTGGTAACCGGCGATAAAGTCTGTTAGTGTTGAACACCACGATGAGGTTCAAGATCGCGAAGACAGGTGCCGTAGGATGATAAAGGGAAGACGCGGAAGTTTGTTCCAGATGAGAAGACCGCGGAATGCTGATGCTGAGGGGTTGCAGACGCGTCCAGAGTGCTGCCTATGTATGCCAAGAGAGAGCATTCTTTAACAGGCAGGTTGTGCACTACTAGCCTACCAATTTATTGCGCTAAAGCCTTCACGTGATACGCCGCAGTCAAGATAGCCAACACGGTGGCGTGGGATACGAGGGTAATGAGGCAGGGTAGAGCTTCGTCGTCAGATAACGGTAGACGGTGAGTGATGGTTGAGGGATTGGAAGCTGCTTTCAAAGTACGGGCAGCGAAAGTTCAGCCTTATCGCCAGCGAGCATAGTCCAGCCCCAACACTGGCATCACAGATGCGTCCCGTATTTGACAAGACTCGCCTAGCATCGCGCAATGCACATGTTGTCCTTCATTTTCTCCATCGGTATGCAAAACTTACGTACCAGCGGCACCACAATGTCGCTCCAGCCCATTCTTCCACACCATTCTATAGCACACCACATCACACCATCACACCACCAAACCACGCCTCTTTCCCCAGCCCCCTCAAAACGGTCAACTAAAGCCCACAGCCCCGCATCTAAACCGCGCCTCAAATATCTCTCTTCCGAAATGAGGGGCAGACGCGAGGTAAGCTTGCGCAAGCCTGCAGCTGCGGTGTCGATCGCATACTGCATGTATACGGACCGATAATGCAGGCTATCTACAGCCTAGCCCTAAAGCGAGATCGAATTGCTTGTGTTCGCTGCTCGAATTTCTGTTGAGAAGCATGAGCGGCCTTGAACCAGAATCTGGCAGGTTGATGGGCGTCGAGATGCGTTTTGGAGGATGTGTCGCGTGTGGTGCTGCTTATTGAGGGGGGAAAACGTGGTGTGACGTCAGCGTTACCCTTGAAAGGAATCGAGAAGGAAGCACGTCTGACGGGCGGCATCCACGTTATCGCTGTCTATCCCTCAATCCGAAAAGTGTGGTTGAGATAGCAGAAGCAAGGGGTGACCCCGCTGGGAAAAAATGCAGTTTGATATCATCTCGACTGTCGAGCTCAACGATCGCGCGTCAGCGTTCCGTGTGAAGTGAACTCACGAAAAAGCACGCTGCACGAGAAAATGCAGGGACTGTGCCCCCAGTGCGCCGCGAACACTTCCAATTGGATAGGACATGCTCTACCAACGAATTCTCTGGTACGCTTGCAAAGGGTTATTTTGGGATGGCCTAAAACAAAGTACACAAGAAGCACTGCGGGAATAGCAATAATTATGCAGTAAAAGCACGGGACAGCATGACAGCATGCAAAACAGTACTGATGACAGATGTAGTGATCATGAATTCGTAAACTAACTATACAGAGTGCGGTTCGGGAACCTAGCAGTTCCATCGAATTGATGTTGTGCATTGAAGGGGGGTATCTGTGTCTGATTTGAGCACTTCATTTCAGAACCGTTGCGCCGTTGCCAACCAAAAGGCAAACGCCCATTGCAAGTACAAGATTTGAAAACCATCGTAACCATTATAAGCCTCACGTCATCGCGTCATATACACATGCTTCAAGGCGGCAGTTTACGCCCAAGTCTTGGAAGTGTTGAGACCAAGCTCGAGATGCTGTGCGATGGCGTCTGCAAAGTCGCCGCCAGCGTTTGACGAGTGACGGCGGCGCTCACGACGTATTTGGTGTTCGGCTTCCATGAGGCGGCCTTGGACCCAGGCGCGCTGCTTCTCGTCGTTGCGGATGCATTCAGTGTTCATGAGTTCGGTGAGGGTAGCGACAATTTGTTGGTTGATTTCCGCGAGCTTGTGGGACTCTTCAGTGTGCAGGTCGTCGATGCTGTTACGTGAGGTTCCGCGAGTCCTCGAGCTGACGGGAACGGGGTCACTGGCTGCGGGGAACGGCGTGGAGTACTTTGTTGGTGATGTGGGCGATGAGGACAGAGATTGAAACTCTGGAGAAGTGGCAGTCATGGGTGCGTTGAAGGGAATCTCCATAGCCATGCGGCGCTGGAGAGCTTCCTTCTGGGCTGAGAGAAGCATGTACTTCTGCATCGACTCATTCTAGGTGAGCATGTTAGTATGTCCTAGAGGGGGTGTACTTCGGTGAAACTCACTCGACATAATGTGGGTCTCGACATGGGTGCCATGGTATAGTCTGGTGTTATTTGGTGCTCGTGTCGTTGAACGGGGAGGGATATTGGGCTCTTGTTCATGTGGGGTTGTCGGGGTCTTGATAGATATAGCAGTTGACAATGCCAAGGGCGTTGGTGCTAAGAGATCGGCGGAGACCCGAAAGTATGTGGGTACGTAAAAGCGCTTGGTGGTGGAACCAAGTTGAGGACGGTTGATAAGGTGATGGTGTCGTGAGAAACCGGTGATGAATGAGATGCGATTGTTACGACGGATGATGGTGACAGAATATCCCAGAGTATTGCGACTAAGTAAAACGATGTCCACTCTGTCTGGGGAGTGTCTGACAACTTAACCAGTTTGCCATGGGGCCACGCATTCACATGCCCGGAATAGGCCATGACGTGCGAATAACATACCTGCTCCGAAACACAGTGCGGCTGAATCCGTCTTTCCGCGGTCATTGTGTCCAGACACCTTTGGCTAACGGGGCCGTTTCGCAAAACCCTGTTGGGATAGCCAGGGGTTGTGTGCCTACTCCGTTGTGATTGGTGGAGCTAGCCCCCCCTTGCTGATCATCATGTGGCTCTGAAAAGGGAAATTAAGCGACATAACGTCACTGGTGAGAACCTGGAAGTAGGGTCATGGTGCAGGATCGCGATCCAGTAGCAAGATCGCATATAACTGGCCTTGAGCAATGTGATAGCATAGCGTACCTGCGTTTTCGTGAGTAATTCGGCCTGCAAACTCTGCCTTTCACTTGTGGGTAACAATAGTCACTAAACCCGAGGTGGGATGTTTTCCCATGCGAATTTTCAACCCTCCATCAGAATCCCATCCTGGTGCAAAAATACCATGCGTGACACAGAATGACGTTCCGCTGAAACAAAAATGACTCCTGAAAATAGGTGCTCGGATTTTGTGTGGCGGCGCGAAAGTTTCCCCAGACGTCATATCAGCATGGTGCTGACATTGGCCGACTTTGCTGCAGCCCAGGGCGCAATCACAGTGCCCAACAATGTCACAAATGTGGCTCTCCTGAAGAAATCCCAAAAGAACAACTAGGCGCTGCACCTGATTGCTCGCATTCTCCCAGTCTACACGGCCAGAAGCCAAAAGCCAGGCTTAGCACGAGACAAAAATCAGGTTTGACGCCACATTAGTGGCTCAGTTCCACGTGTATCCGGATTCCGGCTTGGTGTGACGTCCCTGTGCAAGCCTCAAACCAGAGGCATGGGCATAACAGGGCTGCTCGAGATATGATCGTCGCATATAGCGTATCAGGTTCTCGGATAGTGCCACGACAAGGCTTCCAGAACGGACCCTTGATCCTTCGCAATGCAAGGGAGCGTTGCGCTCAAGTGCCACGTCGGCATGCGTACTCGTAGACATACGGCGCTCGTGTCCAGTATCGTCTAATCACTAGAAGCGGAAACAAGGCCATGGCTTATCGTCGTCCGGACGTGCCGCGACTGTACATTCTGTCATTTGGGTATTCGCAGATCCTCAAGTAAGCGTCATGACCAAGTTACAGACTTCGCATGATACGTTATACGGCGCAATTATTCGGTGTGGTTCAGTCTCAGATGATCGAACGACTAGACGCGCTGATCATGCAACGTCGCTGATCGAACTGCCGTTGTGCGAGAAGATGTCTCTCGAAAAGCAAACGTGTACCAATGTTCGGCTGAGCCACATCAAAGTGATGAGATGCGTTGCGACATCTAGCGAAAGCAGCGGCACAGGCGTGTCATTCTTCAGTCGATTGTCGATCTGACCAGAAGCCCTTGCCATAGCTGACGAGGATCTCCTGTCCACGCCCAATACCCTTTGCTCTCTTTCCACTCTTGCCAGCGCTCAGCACAAAGACACCAACTCTCCTCTCCACCTTCCCATTCCCAATGTCCACAAAAATATCGCGAAATTCGGCGCAGGGTGCTGAGGAGACACCGCGGTAGTCGTTGATAAATCGCGCTTCATTGCCCATGTTCGATGCATCTACGCCGATGCCAAGTTCGCGGTCGAGTGACAAGTCATAGTCGGATGCTTCATCAATGTCAGTCTGGTCGTGCACATAGCCCAAGTATGGCAGGATGAACGAGTCTGGTGGTAGATGCTGGTTAGCATATAGCGCATGCTGCCCGTGCGCGGGATGTGTAGAGTCCGTCACTGGTGTGATCTTGACATTTGGGTATGGTCCTTTGGGCTTGTAAACCTGTGTATTGTGCGCGAGATCGGACTTTGGCAGTATGAGTGCGCTGAGCTTGTCACCACCGAGCTTCTTCGAGTAGGAAGGTGCATGGAGGTAGATGGTTTGCCCATCCCATCCCTTTGGCACTGCACCTGATGGCCTAGGCATTCTACTGTCCAAAGTGCTAGAGCATGCGCCGCTTGCTCCTGAAGTCGGTGAGACCAGAATGGGTTCGAGGATGCGAGCTTAGCGGGTAAGCAAATCTCCACACCCGGCAACAAAGGTATACAGATCCAAGGAAATCCACGGTACAGAGGTCGAATGGCGTGGCGATGTACTCAAATCGTGGAGTCGTAGTGTTGGTGGTAAAGTGAAAGGCGATCTCGAGTTATCGAGGGGCTCTTGCGTAGCCGGCATCACTTCGGCGCGAGGGCTAGAAGCGACAGGAACACCCATCTTCCTCGCCGGAGCTCTTCCTCTAATTTTACTCTACGCCTCACCGTTTATCGACTCAATTACCTTCTCGCGATTGCCCGGAAATAATAACCACTTGTGGAATATGATAATGCAAACAGATCGGGGTTCCTTCGTGTTGTGCGGCACGTCATTTGCTCTCCAGTAAAACACTCACGCCCAACTAGGTGCCGCGCTTGATGCGTAACCTCAGACTACTATTGTGGCGCTCACTTAGTTCATGCGCGTCTCCTTGGGATTACTGTAGGCGAGATTGCGCTGTTACTATTCCGTCAACGAGTGCGTACTCACGCGGCGGATGGCTCTCGTAAGGGGAGCCCAAGTGTGACGAGAGCCGAGAAAGAGCTGGAAGCTGGCCAACACTCCACAAGACCACAGAAACTTCGGCAATGATTTCCGCGACATCTTCGATGGCTGCCAATCCACGCAGCACTGGATGGGCTGTCGGCCCTTTGCTAGATCTAGTCCCAGGTCTAGATGCAAGGGCAATGCAGGAACCCGCTCGTCCCCACTATATCGTTGGCCAACGACCTCGACACCAACAGACCGCTCTAATTTGGCCCTTCTCCTATCAGCACTGCAAGCTATTCTTGCTCCGGCGCGGGGATTGCTCCAGATGTTGTCGCGATTAGCCATCCCCACTGCGATCGATATTTCGAGGTTGACTAGCAAGGCGCCCCTAACCATCGCTTTGTTCAGGTGTTCGTCGTCACCATCACGGTCAACAGCTCTACACCCGTCGCAACGCACTCTACACTCTGATGCAGTCGCGCAATTGCGCAACCTCTGCTCTGTTCTAGGCTTACATGCAGGTGCGGATCACAGACCGGAGATAGGTATCTGCCGGGCGATTGAACATGTTCCGCGTGCACAAGTCGAACACTGGGAGCCAAAGCGGTTAGGACGACGAGCGATGCGTTGAGGCGGCAAGGCCCCCTCGGCAGGGGAAATTGTCAAGCTCATTTCGTTTCTGCGCGCTGTCCACCACTTCATTGGTCCGCTCATGATCCATCAATAAACAGCTCACAACGGCCCATGTCGAAGCTTTCCGCAGGTCCCCCTATCCCGTACTATCGCCAGGC